>NC_065597.1:47145484-47456421 GCF_024542745.1 Macaca thibetana thibetana | reverse complement strand
AACAGACGTGGCTCTGGGAGTGTTACAGGCCGAGAAAATGGGGGTTGTGACCAACTCAGTATACCACTGGAGTCTATATGAGTAAACGGTAAACTGTTCTCATGAAAGCAGGGTGTTGGCATCTGCCCCGGGGGGGAGTGCTGAGGGCCGTTGGGCCCCAAGTGCAGTGTTCCTTGTGATTACCTATAAGAACATCTGAAGCCTGTTGTACAAAGAAAGAAATTATGTGTACCTGTGATAAATCAAGCAAGTGACCAACAGTTACCTCTCCCTCCCTGCTCTTCCTACCTAATAAATACAAAGGGCTGTGGAAGCTCAGGGCTGCCCTTGTTCACTAGAAGCAAGGAGCCTCCTGACTCCTTTCTTTTTTTTTTTTTTTTTTTTTTTTTTTGAGACGCAGTCTTGCTCTGTCGCCTAGGCTGGAGTGCAGTGGCCGGATCTCAGCTCACTGCAAGCTCCGCCTCCCGGGTTCACGCCATTCTCCTGCCTCAGCCTCCCGAGTAGCTGGGACTACAGGCGCCCGCCACCTCGCCCGGCTAGTTTTTTGTATTTTTTTAGTAGAGACGGGGTTTCACCGTGTTAGCCAGGATGGTCTCGATCTCCTGACCTCGTGATCCACCCGTCTCGGCCTCCCAAAGTGCTGGGATTACAGGCTTGAGCCACCGCGCCCGGCCCTGACTCCTTTCAAAATAGATATTTTTATCTTTGTCTTCATTTCTGCATTCATCCCCCTTCGTTCACACCCGCAGCAACCGACAGCAACACGGGAGCCCTCTGTATCATGGTCTGCCACAAAGCAGAGCGGATACTCCTCTGGACCCTGGGCTTGTTGCCCTTGTTGGCTGCAGCCATGGACGCCCTCCCTGCCACCCAGCTCCTGCCAGACACCGCCACTCACACTCAGCAGCCTCCCATGTTCCAGGGAAACCAGAAGGAGCCTTGCAGGGTGCACCCAGGGCCGGGCAGGGCAGGGATGACCCAGGCTCAGCTGCAGGAGCTCTATGCCAAGCACGAGGAAGAACCGGCCCATATTTTTAATTTTTTTTTTTTTTGAGATGGAGTCTGTCACTGTCGCCCAGGCTGGAGTGCAGTGGCGGAATCTCAGCTCACTGCAAGCTTCGCCTCCTGGGTTCACACCATTCTCCTGCCTCAGCCTCCCGAACAACTGGGACCACAGACGCCTGCCACCACGCCCGGCTAATTTTTTGTATTATTATTATTATTATTAATTTTTGAGATGGAGTCTCACTCTGTCACCCAAGCTAGAGTGCAGTGGTGCGATCTCGGCTCACTGCAAGCTCCATCTCCTGGGTTCACGCCATTCTCCTGCCCCAGCCTCCTGAGTAGCTGGTACTACAGGCGCCCGCCACAACGCCCGGCTAATTTTTTTGTATTTTTAGTAAAGATGGGATTTCACCGTGTTAGCCAGGATGGTCTCGATCTCCTGACCTTGTGATCTGCCTGCCTTGGCCTCCCAAAGTACTGGGATTACAGGTGTGAGCCACCACACCTGGCCATTTTTTGTATTTTTAGTAGAGATGGGGTTTCACTGTGTTAGCCAGGATGGTCTCGATCTCCTGACCTTGTGATCCACCCACTTCGGCCTCCCAAAGTGCTGGGATTACAGGCGTGAGCCATCTCACCCAGCCCTAATTTTGTTTCTTTTTTTTTTTTTTTTTTGAGATGGAGCTTTGCTCTTGTCGCTCAGGCTGGTGCACAGTGGTGCAATTTCAGCTCACTGCAGCCTCTACCTCCCGGGCTCAAGAGATCCTCCCACTCAGCTTCCCAAGTAGCTGGGACTATAGGCACACTCCACCCCGTCCAGCTAATTTTTGTATTTTTTGTTAGAGAAGGGGTTTCGCCATGTTGCCCAGGCTGGTCTCAAACTCCTGAGCTCAAGGGATCCACCCACTTGGGCCTCCCAAAGTTCTGGGATCACAGGTGTGAGCCACTGGGCCCAGCCTTGAATGGGTTTAATTTTTTTTTTTTTTTTTTTTTTTTTTTTGAGACTGAGTCTTGCTCTGTTGCCCAGGCTGGAGTGCAATGGCGAGATCTCAGCTCACTGAAACCTCTTTCTCCTGGGTTCACCTCGGCCTCCCAAAGTGCTGGGATTACAGGCATGTGCCACCACGCCTGGCTAATTTTTGTATTTTTAGTAGAGATGGGGTTTCTCCATGTTGGCCAGGATAGTCTCGAGCTCTTGACCTCGTGATCCGCCCACCTCAGACTCCCAAAGTGCTGGGATTACAGGCGTGAGCCACCTCGCCCGGCCTTTTTATTTTTTCTTATGTTAAATAAACAACAAAGAACTGTGAAATAAAATATATAGCAATACAAGGAAAAACATGAGAACAGTTTTATTGGAAATATTCTAACACATTTTCTGAACAAGTAATCAAAAAATAAATAAGGACATAGAAGATATGAACATATACATTTCTTACCCTGAAAACAAACAGTACACCTTCTTTTCAAGTTTCATGGACAGTGGACAAAAGTAAATAATTATTAAGCTACAGAGTATTTTGGTAAGTTTTGAAAAGTAGAAATTCTAGAAACCATTCTCAGATCAAAATGCAATACAACTAACAATAATGTAAAACACACCACTTAGAAATTTTGAAATGTAAGTAGCATCTCAAATTATCTTTAGGACAAGATGTAAATCAAGAATTAAAAAAATTAAAAAACAGACTATTTAGAAAATAATATAAAAAGTAGGATTAACAGGCAAAGCTATATGCAGAGGTAAAAACAGCATTAAATGCTTTTAGTGTCAAAAAGAGAAAACAAACAAATTAAGCATGCATGCAAGTTGAGGTTTTGGAAAGTAGTATAAAAACAGTCCCCCCAAAAATGGGAGAAAGGGAATATTTGAAATAGAAAACAGAAAAAACAAACACTCAGAGGCCTGAGAGGCGGTGGGATGAGCTTTCTGCCTGTGGACAGAGACACACTTGGCGGCATCCCTGGGGGCTTGGTCCCCTGGCGTGTGTCATCAGGCCTGTCCCCTCTCACTCCTCGACTCCTCCTGGTGTCCTCTCCTGCTCCCAGGGCTGAAGCTCCTGTGTCTATGTCATCACCGCATCTTGGAACATCCTGTGCCTCGATTGTGGCACTCTACATGTTGCTCTACAACTAATTCTTTTCACTTATGACTCACTTACTAGTAGACTCGACAGGACAGGAACCATGTCCTGATACTCGTTGGATCCACAGGGCCTGGTAGGCACTGAGTTCTTAATAGACATTTGCTGAGTGGAAGAATGAGTGGATGGGCTCAAGCACCAATTCCTGAGTTGCGTCTGGCCCCACTGCCCAGCCATAGGCCAGAAGCCCGTGTCCTGTGGCCTGGAATGAATTAGTCCAATGATAAGAGGACTAACTATGCAGGATCCACCTAATGGATTGTTATGCAACCTATAATGGCTGTGTTGACAATGTCAATAACATATGAGGAAGTGGGGCTTTGACTGGTTTTCTTTTTCCTTTTCTTTTGAGACGAAGTCTTGCTCTGTCGCCCAGGCTGGAGTGCAGTGGCACGATCTCGGCTCACTGCAAACTCCACCTCCCAGGTTCAAGTGATTCTCCTGCCTCAGCCTCCCGAGTAGCTGGGATTACAGGCACCTGCCACCGTGCCCGGCTAATTTTTGTATTTTTAGTAAAGACAGGGTTTCATCATATTGGCCAGGCTGGTCTCAAATTCCTGACCTCGTGATCTACCCGCCTTGACCTTCCAAAGTGCTGGGATTACAGGCGTGAGCCACCGTGCCTGGCCTCTTTTTCTTTTTCCTTTTTTTAATTTTTCTGAGATGGAGTCTCGCTCTGTCCCCCAGGCTGGAGTGCAGTGGCATGATCTCGGCTCACTGCAACCTCCGCCTCCCGAGTTTAAGCGATTCTCCTGCCTCAGCCTCCCAAGTAGTTGGGATTACAGATGCCCGCCTGCCACTCCTGGCTAATTTTGTATTTTTAGTAGAGGGGGGGTTTCACCATGTTGGCCAGACTGGTCTGATTTTTTTTATTTCCTCTTTTTACTAAATAATCAAATATTTCTTGTGTGAAATGGAAAATAGTCTTCTCCTCAAGTCCCAGTTCAAACGCCATCTTCTCTGGGAACGACCCTGATTTCTCCAACCAGAAACACTCTGGCCTTTCCTGGGCTCCCAGAGCACCTGCCCCTCCCTCTGGTCTCTTACAGTTTCTGCCTTTGGTTATCCGTGTACCGCCAAGGGGCTCTCAGCACCCCGTAGGCAGGACTGCAGACTTCCCGGATGCCTGCACCCCAGGATGTTCATTCCGGCTTAAACCCACCCTCTGTGGGCCGTGTGGGGTGGGAGAGGACAACATACAGGTTTGAATGAGCAGTGGCCTGAATCACAGAGACCACACAGAACTCAAAGTATGCCAGGGCAGAGTATCATGGTCCCCAAACAGACTCCAGCAAGCCTTGGGGACCAGCCTGTGCACACTCACACCTGCTGTGTTACACCTGGCTGGGAAAAGGTCCTGGGAGCAGGTTGTGTGGCTCTAGCCGCAATGAGGCAGGGAGACACGGGTTTGCTGTCACATCACTGGGGGCTGGTGAGTGCAGTTGAGACACGTGTTATAATCATCGTTTTTTTGCCCAGATGAACAAGGAGAGGGCATTCAGGCATGGTGACCCACCTGAGCCACCTCCAGGGGCAAGAGATGAGCGGATTTACTTTAGAAAGGACGACAGCATCAACCACTGCCACGGCCCCCCAGATCATCTGTACTTGGCTGTCAGAACAGTCCTCCTGAAACGCCAATCACACCTGTCACTCACTGCCCTGCTCCGGACTCTTCAGTGGGCTCCCCAGTGCTCAGCATTCGGCCTGACACTCCAGGCGCCCTGTGCCTTTGTCCCCACCTACCTCTCCATTGCAAATTCTGGCCATAGACCCCTGCACCCCCGAACAGTGCACTCCCATATCAGTCCACATTCTCCCCTTACAACATTTCATCCAAGACCATGGATTCATGGCCTTAAGTTTACTTCTGGTCTGGACTTCTGTGTCAGCTCCAGAGTCTAGTTGTCTCACTGACCCCTTCACTTGGGTGCCAGAGAACACTGGATGTTCCAGACCCCTCGAACTCAATGCATCTAACACCTCCCCCACTACCCAACCCCAGAGCAGCTCCAGCTGCTCCGGTAGCTCTCAACTCTGCCCTCTCTGACTGTGCGTTCAGTCCACCACTAAGTCCTGCTGATTCTACCTTCAATGTTTTTCTTTTCTTCTAGAGACAGGGTCTCACTCTGTTACCGAGGCTGGAGTACACAATCATGGCTCACTGGAGCCTCAAACTCCTGGGCTCAAGTGATCCTCCCACCTCAGCCTCCCAGATAGTTAGGACTACAGGTGCACAGCACCATGCCTGACTAATTCTTACTTTTTTTTTTTTTTTTTTTTTTTTTTTTTTTTAAAGAGACAGGCTGTTGCCATGTTGCCCAGGCGGGTCTCAAACTCCTGGCCTCAAGTGATCCTCCTGCCTTGGCCTCCCAAAGTGTTGGGATTACAGGTGTGAGCCACCGCACACGGCTTCCAATGTTTCTCTTACCTCTATCCATTCCCTCCCCCTGTATGTCACAACCCTAATCTAAGCCACATCTCCCATCTGGACTACACAAGGGTCTCCCTGCTTCCTCATCTGTGCCCCTATAAGTGCATTCTCACACAGTCAGGGTGATCTTATCTGTAAACTGAATCATGCCACTCCACTGAAGCTGGGATGAAATCCAGGCTTCTAGTTTTAAGGAGCTTCCAGCGGCCAAATCTGGGGCAATCTGAGCACCAAAATAATTAAGATTAATAACTAATTGTAAAATTTATTGGAAAATAATAGAAATCCAAGAGTTCCTACGAATAGTGACTCTATAAATAAGTGGACAGAAGAATGCCAAGTGTTGACTAATAAATGTGGAGGGAGTCCTGGGGTTGAGTTACTATTCTGTAACCATCGTGATTCTTAGGCAATAATCATCAATAGGTGTTAGTCTCATCTATTTAACTTTTGATGTGGAATAGGATATAGTCATGGTTATAAAATACCTCCTCATAGATTACTGGTTTTAAGGGAAAAATAGTAACTATAGATTGGAGAAATCAGATAACCTTGACTTGGTGATCAAAATTAAAATCACCAAGGAGGGGCTGGGCGTGGTGGCTCACTCCTGTAATCCCAGCACTTTGGGAGGCTGAGGCAGGAGGGTCTCCTGAGGTCAGGAGTTCAAGACCAGCCTGGTCAACATGGCAAAATCCTGTCTCTACTAAAAAATACAAAAATTAGCCAGGCATTGTAGTGGTACCTGTAATCCCAGATACTCAGGAGGCTGAGGCAGGGAGAATTGCTTGAACCCAGGAGGGAGAGGTTGCAGTGAGTTGCGATCACACCACTGTACTCCAGCCTAGGCAACACAGTGAGACTCTGTTTAAAAAAAAAAATCACCAAGGAGGAACAGATAGACATGTATGGCTTTAGCTGTTACACTGAGAAGGACACAGTATCACTTACACGGTCTTCCAGCCAGGAATGCATAACCCATATATTATAATGAAGAAACAGCAGACAAACCCCAAATGAAGAATGTTCTATTAAAATAAAGGGGAAGATTGAATTCTTCAATAAAGTCAACACCATGCAAGACAAAGAAAGGCCGACCATTCCCGATTAAGGGATACTAGAGAGAGACAACAACTGAATGCCATACATCATTCTTAGACTGGATCCTGGGCTAGAGGAGAAACGCCATCTAAAGGGCATTACTGAGACAAGTGACAAGATGGGAGGTAAATTAGATACCACATTGGATCAGTGTGAAATTTAATGCAGTGGATAACTGTACTGTGGGAGGAAACACACACTATTTAGGGGTAGAGGAACATGAGGTCTGCAACTTATTCTCAACTGGACTGGAATCAAAGTCATCTGCATATACCTTGAATAGAGAGATAGCCAGTGACAGAGAAATTGGGTAAAATGTGAACACCAGATGAATCTGGGACAAAGGCTATGCAGGTGTCCGTTGTACTATTCTTGAGACTTTTCTGTAACTTTGAAATTATTTCCAAATAAAAAGTTAAACCAGGAAGGGCATAGTGGCTCATGCCTGTAATCCCTTTGGGGATTTGTAAGCACTGTGGGAGGCCAAGGAGGGTGGATCACTTGAGGTCAGGAGTTCGAGACCAGCCTGGCCAACATGGCGAAACACTCGCTCTACTAAAAATACAAAAATTAGCCAGGTGTAGTGGCGGGTGCCTGTAATCCCAGCTACTTGAGAGGCTGAGGTGGGAGACTCGCTTGAACCCCACAGGTAGAGGCAATGAGCCAAGATCACACCACTGTACTCCAGCCTGGGGACACAGTGAGTCTGTCTTAAATTTAAGAAAAAAAAAAAAAAAGTTAACCCCAAACCTCCAGGTTTCTTACTGTGGCCCACGAGGCTCTGCCATCACCCCTGCCCAGGCCACCCGGCCTTATCTCAGCCCATCTCCCTGCACGCTCAGCTCCCACTACACGGACTGCCTTTCAGTTTTCCCACCATGCCAAGCTCTTTCCCGCTCCTGGGTCTTTTGGGCCTACTCTTGCCTGTCTATGGAATTCTCCTCCCCAACTCAGATCTCAGGAGATAGTAATTGTCACTTTCTCACAATGACCTTCTTTGACTACCTTCATCTAATTTAGATCTACAATATGCTTTTATGGCACCAAGAACTTTTCCTTCATGACACTTATCACAGTTTATAAGGGTGTATTTTGGGGGACTGCATGACGTCTGTCTTCTCCAATAGCCTGGATGCTCCCTAAAGCCAGGAATCCTGTCTGTTCTCCTCATGAATGCATCTTTCCGCCCCAGCGGCTGGACCTGGCACGCAGCTGGGCATTCGGCAGCCAGCTGACTGATTAAATGGTGAATTCCACTCTCCAAGTTCATCCCCAGACTGTTGGTAGCTCTCAGAGAACACGCTCTGTGGTCTATCTCTAGCCCTGAGAACTCATTCAAGAGGTTTCGTCTTTAAAGGCTTTCTAAATTCCCCACCACTACACCGCAATTTGGAACCAAGAGGCCATGGCAGGGAGGAGGTAGCAATTGGGAGGCAAGCCGTGTTATGGGAGACATCATGCAGGAGACCCAGAGAGGGGATGTCAAGGAGGCTGCTCAGGCTGGCGCTCAGAGGGGCAGTCTGGGTTATACTGAGAGGACCAACGGCTGGAGCTGCGCACATCAAGGAGACCCATGCAGAAGAAAGAGTCTAAGGACAGGGCCCAAACGAGCCTGACTTAGGGCTAAGCAAGAAAAACAGCCCTGGAAGCAAAGCAGCAGTGTCCAGAGAAGCAGCAGTGATATTCTGAGACAGAAAAAGTTGTTACCAAAGGCAAGAAAGGAGGACATTTAGGCACTGAAACCTCATATATTTGGATTTTCTTCTTCCTTGTTCAAGATCAGCAGTCTGGCACCTGGTGGTTGAGGCAGGCTGGTGGGGTTAAGAGCTTGGTCTATAAACTAGCCGGGCGTGGTGGCACACGTCTGTAGTCCCAGCTACTCGGGAGGCTGAGGCACGAGAATCACTTGAATCTGGGAGGTGGAGGTTGCAGTGAGCTGAGATTGTGCCACTGCACTCCAGCCTGGATGATAGAGTGAGACTCCAGCTCAAAAAACACACAAACAAAAAGAACTTGGACTGTGTCTGAATCCTGACTTCATAATATATTAATATCAGCTGAGTGACCTTGGGCAACGGACATGACTTCCCGGGACTCCAAGCCCTCATCTGTACGTTGTTGAGGGGGCTGCTGTCAGAATGACACGTGATCCTCTTTGGAAGCCCTTTGAGCCATATTTGGTCTACGGTCTAGGAAACGAATGACATCGTGGTGCATGCACAGCGCGAGAGGGTGCACTGGTTCCAGTTCACAGGAATGTGTCCTAAGTTCAACCTTTCACCAATAGCAGTTTCAGACAAAAGTCAGAGCCCTCCACCCACCTTCTATTACATGTCCCCTTCCTCTGATGCGGCCCCTAATTAAAAACAAAAACAAAAACATAAACATACAGTGGGCAGGTTCCATTTAACATGATCCTTCCTCTAAAGCCTCCTTCTGAAAAATCGGTTTTCTCCCTGTCCCCAAGGGTGCCCCAAGTCATACCATGCCAGAGTTTGCCCTCATGACTGTAATTATTCCTCAGCTGAGAGCATTTTGCACTGTTTTCCAGCCACCCATGGTGACACTCGCCTCAACACAGCTATCTTCTGTGGATATAGGTAAGTATTCTCAGGCCCCTTACTTGGGGATACCATTAATGTCTTCCCGTAGCTTTGGACCATCCCATCTCTGAAGGCAAGAGAAGTGTGTGGCTACCATTTCACAGCTTAGAAAGCACTTCCCCAACACAGCCTCCCTTTCATCCTCACGACTGCCCGGAGAGGTAGATACAGCAGGTAACAGCTACAGTGGTTTGTGTTTATGAAGCACTTACAATGTACCATGCTCTGTGTTAAGCATTTTCATATGTGATCCAATTTAAACTCATGAAAACTCTATGAAGATGATGTTTGCCACAATGATCAATCAGTGCCACCACTTTACAGAAGAGAAAAATGGAGTGGCTCGTAACTTGCCTCAGATCAAAGAGGTAGTAAGTAATGGAGCCAGGATTCAAGCCTCAGACTGACTGACTCCAGAGCCACACTCTTAACCCTCCTACAATATTGCCTCGCAAAGCAAGCATTGACTTCCCACACATTATTCTACCAATTAAATTGAAGCTCAAAGAGGTAAAATGACTTGCCTAAGCTCTCACCATCAGGAACTGGTAGAGCTAGGATCCATACTTGGATTCTCTGGCTCTGAGGCCCCGAAACCAGAAAGGCAAGATTCAATGTTTTAGGCAAAATTTCAGAAGCAGACTTGACTTGCCGATGCTGCTCAGCCCAGAGTACTGTTTCTTTTTCTTTCTTTTTCCGTTTTGTGTGTGTGTGTGTGTGTGTGTGTGTGTGTGACGAATCTCCCTCTGTCACCCAGGCTGGAGTGCAGTGGTGGGATCTCAGCTCGCTGCAACCTCTGCCTCCCTGGTTCAAGCAATTTTCCTGCCTCAGCATCCTGAGTAGGTGGGATTTCAGGCATGCACCAGCATGCCTGGCTAATTTTTGTATTTTTAGGAGAGATGGGTTTCACCATGTTGGTCAGGCTGGTCTCGAACTCCTGACCTCGTGATCCGCCTGCCTCGGCCTCCCAAAGTGCTGGGATTACAGGCATGAGCCACTGCGCCCAGCCTTTCTTTTTCTTTTTTGAGACAGAGTCTCACTCTGTCACCCAGGCTGGAGTGCAGTGGCACAATCTCTGCTCACGGCAACTTATATCTCCCAGGTTTAAGCGATTCTCCTGCCTCAGCCTCCCGAGTAGCTTGGACTACAGGTGTACAGCACCGTGCCTGGCTTTTTTTTTTTTTTTTTTTTTTTTTGTATTTTTAGTAGAGATGAGGTTTCACCATGTTGGCCAGACTGGTGACCTTAAGTGATCCAACCGCCTCGGCCTCCCAAAGTGCTGGGATTATAGGCATGAGCCACTGTGCCCGGCCCCAAAGTAGTGTTTCTATGCAGGAAATCACTCCTGGAATTTATCAGGAAATCTGTATGTTCTTCTGAATCTCAAAAATGATCAGTCAAGAAACTGGGAAAATGGGGAAAAGCATTATAATTCTCCTGTGAGAATTAATGCTTAACAATCAACACAGAGGCATTCCTGGCTTAAAGAAATCCACCGATGTCAAGTTGAAAGCAAGAGAAGGCAACGTTGACACACGGAGTCTAAAGTTAAGGTCCTGTAATCCCAGTACTTTGGGAGGCTGAGGCGGTTGGATCATTTGAGGTCAGGAGTTCAAGACCAGCCTGGCCAACATGGCAAAACCCTGTCTCTACAAAAAACCTAGCTGGGCATGGTGGCACATGCCTGTAATCCCAGCTACTTGGGTGGCTGAGGCACAAGAATTGCTTGAACCCGGGAGGTGGAGGTTGCAGTGAGTCAAGATCACACCACTGCACTTGAGTCTGGGAGCTGGAGCAAGACTGTCTCAAAAAAATAAATAAAGTTAAGGTAGACAATTCCAGAATATGGGACAAGAGTACCTAGGAGATAAGTCGTCAAAATACTTTTTGTAGCTGTTAACACACTAAAAGTATATTGGTGGCTCTCTCTGCTAAGAGCAAATCATTCTCACAAATATTAATGTTTACGTGCAGTGTATTTTATACAAATCCTACAAATGATGTTCTAATAAATAACAAGTTTTGGAAACAAATAAGTCCTTAAATTGGCAAATTCTCTCCCTCTCTCTTTTTTTAAGAGACAGGGTCTTGCTCTGTTGCCCAGGCTGGAGTGCAGTGGTGCAATCACAGCTCACTATAGCCTCAAACTCAGGACTCAAGAGACCCTCCTGCTCTGGCTTCCCAAAGTGCTGTAATTACAGGCACGTGCCACCATACTCAGCCTAAACTGGCAATTTCAACTCGTGATTCTGTGTAGTGTTGTTAATCTTGTCAAATATTTGAACATCTTGTTATTTAAACACTACCCAATAATGTTCATTGGCATTTTTCAGTTATTGAATATTTGCTATGGCCTACAGTTCTTTGTAACTACTACTAAATGTGTATTTCTTATTTATTAAAAAATACAGAAAGTGGCCGGGCACGGTGGCTCACGCCTGTAATCCCTGCACTTTGGGAGGCTGAGGTGGGTGGGTCACCTAAGGTCAGGAGTTTGAGACCAGCCTGGCCAACATGATGAAACCCTCTCTGTACTAAAAATACAAAAAATTAGCCGGGTGTGGTTGGTGGCACATGCCCGTAATCCCAGTTACTAGGGAGGCTGAGGCAAGAGAATCACTTGGACCCGGGAGGTGGAGGTTGCAGTGAGCTGAGATCACACCACTGCACTCCAGCCTGAGTGACAAGAGCAAAACTCTGTCTCCAAAAAAAAAAAAAAAAAAAAAAAAAAAAAGAAAAATACAGAACAACATGCTTTCAGGAATTCCCCCAAATTCCAATTTTTCTTTTTTTTTTTTCTTTTTTTTTTTTTTTTTTTTTTTTTTTTTTTTGTTTTTTTTGAGACGGAGTCTCGCTGTGTTGCCCAGGCTGGAGTGCAGTGGCGTGATCTCGGCTCACTGCAAGCTCCGCCTCCCGGGTTCACGCCATTCTCCCGCCTCAGCCTCCCAAGTAGCTGGGACTACAGGCGCCTGCCACCACGCCCGGCTAGTTTTTTGTATTTTTAGTAGAGACGGAGTTTCACCATGTTAGCCAGGATAGTCTCGATCTCCTGACCTCGTGATCCACCCGCCTCGGCCTCCCAAAGTGCTGGGATTACAGGCTTGAGCCACCACGCCCGGCCACCAAATTCCAATTTTTCATTCCCAACTCCTGAAGGTTAGGTTCCCTTTTGGGAACTTGGAAATCTTAGCCCAGAGGAACTGGACGAACTTCCCAGACAATCCAGTGGAAGGCAAATGGAGAGAGGTCATCCTTGTTGGCCTCCAGGAAGGCTCTACACAGGAGCTGGTCCTGGAGTGGAGCCTCCTTCACCAACATCACCCTGGTAATGACTCAGAAAAGGTCACTCCAGAATTCCATGGGCTGAGCCTAAAGCATTGGCTTGAAGCGTGAAATTTGTGTGTCATCTCAATCATTGGTGCAAATGTTAACTTTCATCCCAGGGAGTATCTGCTCACTTCAGTGTAAAAAGCGTTTTCTATAATTCACCAGAGAAAAATGAATGCTCTCCATAAATGGAGGCCCTGTTAACCCACGGCCTTAACCCCGCCGTGTCCCATGCACGGGAAGTGGCACCGCAGTGCTGGCTGTGGAGTCAGGCAGGCAGGCAGGCCGGCCTGTGATCTGAATTCTGGTTCTGCCACCTACTGGCTTGTGTGACTTTGGGCAGGTTCCTTAACCTCTCAGACTCAATTTCTCCACTGCAAAATGCAGATAATGAGAATATCCATGCCACAGGGATGCAGTGAGAACTAAATTACATCAGTCACAATGCCTGGTACAGAGTAAACCCTCAATAAACGGGAGGTGTTATTATTTCCTAGTACAACAGACCCAACGGTGAAGTCAGGAAGTGAGAGCTTGGTGAAGGGCCTCGGATCCACCCAAAAGGCTCACTCGCACTGCTTCTTGGGCTAGGATTTTCCAGGTAGGTTAGGCCACTAGCTCAGGGCTGCCCCAGAAGTCTCCGTGCCTCCACACGGTTCCGTAGCGCGAGGCAGGCGTCTGGGCTGAAAGGCCACTACTGTTCCACGCGGGTTTCCAGGTGGGCCTGCTAGGCTGACACCCTGGTGGAAGCACTTGCCGTATGTCCTTGGGCGTTGGAGGTCCCCCGGCGCTGGCGTACAGAAGCCCTGGTGTGCCGGGTGGCTTCCGCGCCGGGGTCTCTGCGCGTGCGCGGGCCTCAACGCATGCGTGGACGTCTGGGCACCACGTGGGCGGCGCGTGGTGCTGCCGAAGGCGTGAGGGTGGCGGGTACCGTGTGCCTGTCCCCGACACGGCCCCTGCCTGCTATGGACCCGGAGGCTCAGTGCCGGCAGGACTCGGGACTCGGCGCCTCTCTTGGGGTGGCAGGCACCTCGCATGGCACACTCGGGCCACTGGGCGGGTGGCCGCGTGGGTGCGTGAGGAGACGGGCAAGGCAGCCCGGTGCACCCCTCCCCTGGGCCTCTAGCAAGGCGGCCTCAGGCGCTGGATGTGGTCCAAGTTCTGCCCTAAGCCCTTCCCGCGCATTTGGGCGCCAGTGGTGAGCCAGATGGATGCTGTGGCCTTAGGTTCGGGCAGGTGTAGGGCCGCTTGCCCCAGATGTTACCGCGGTGGGTGAGCTGGGAAGCTCTTTCCGCCCTCGGGGCACAGGTAGTGGCTGGATCTTGGGGCAGCCAAGGGAGGCTTTAGGGGCCTTGGCTTGCTTGGGGAGCCCACTCACCTCCCCTTACCCTGGGGGATCGTCCTGGGTGCTCTCGGGGCCTTGCTGCCTCCCCCGGGAGCTCTGGTGTCCGGCACCGCTGTGGAACTGGGCCGGGCATTTGTCCGGAGGCCCCTCCTGGGCAGGAGCCTCCTTAGGGGCTCTGTCTTCAGCCCCTTCTCGTGGAGGGCTCTCCTCGTCATTCTCACTCCCGAATCCTGTAAGGAGAAAAGAAGAATCTGGGTACTGTTTCCTCTTCTCCTCATCTCACTGACTTTCCACAAACTTGCCCCGTTTATGACTTCCAAATGGGGCAAGTTGGTGGAAAGTCTTTTGCAAGCGATTAAGTTGTGTATTTTTGACAGCAGGCAGAGGGTGAGGCAGGACCTTGTAGGAAACCTGTAAGACCTCAGTTTCTGATATTAGACAGTCCTGGGTTTGAATCCCAATTCCAACCATTACCTGTAGTGTAATCTTGGGCAAGCTAGATAACCGTAATGGCAGCCTCAGATGATTCTGTCAGTGTGGTTGGTACATCCACAGGCCATCAGGGATATGTTAAATTGGAAAATCAATATAAAACTTTACCTTTAAGAAAATTTTTGGGCCGGGCGCGGTGGCTCATGCCTGTAATCCCAGCACTTTGGGAGGCCGAGGCGGGCGGATCACAAGGTCAGGAGATCGAGACCACGGTGAAACCCCGTCTCTACTAAAAATACAAAAAATTAGCCGGGCGTGGTGGCGGGCGCCTGTAGTCCCAGCTACTCAGGAGGCTGAGGCAGGAGAATGGCGTAAACCCAGGAGGCGGAGCTTGCAGTGAGCCGAGATCGCGCCACTGCACTCCAGCCTGGGCGACAGAGCGAGACTCCGTCTCAAAAAAAAAAAAAAAAAAAAACAAAAAACAAAAAAAGAAAATTTTTGGCCAGACGCGGTGGCTCACACCTGTAATCCCAGCACTTTGGGAGGCCGAGGTGGGTCGCCTGAGGTCAGGAGTTCAAGACCAGCCTGACCAAAATGGTGAAACCCCGTCTCTACTAAAAATATAAAAATTAGCTGGGCGCGGTGATGGGCGCCTGTAGTCCCAGCTACTCGGGACGCTGATACAGAAGAATCTCTTGAACCCAGTAGGCAGAGGTTGCAGTGAGCCAAGATCATGCCACTGCACTCCAGCCTGGGCAACAGAGTGAGACTCTGTCTGAAGAAAAAAAAGAAAAACGTTTTTTAGCAGAGTACGATGGTTTAGCCTGTAATCCCAGCACTTTGGGAGGGAGGTCAAACAAAGCAGGATGATTGGGTTCAGGACCAGCCTGGGGCCAGGCATGCTGGCTCACGCCTGTAATCCCAGCACTTTGGGAGGCCAAGGTGGGCGGATCACTTGAGGTCAGGGGTTCGAGACCAGCCTGGCCAACATGGTGAAACCCCATCTCTACTAAAAATACAAAAATTAGCTGGGCATGGTGGTGCGGCACCTGTAATCCCAGCTACTTGGGATGCTGAGGCATGAGAATCGCTTGAGCCTGGGAGGCGGAGGTTGCAGAGAGCCAAGATCGCATCACTGCACTCCAGCCTGGGTGACAGAGCAAGAGTCTGTCTCAAAAACAAAACAAACAAACAAAACGAAAAAGCCCAGCCTGGGCAACATAGCGAGATTCCATCTTTACAAAATATTAAAAAATTAGCCCAGTATGATGGCATGTGCCTGTAGTCCCGGCTGCTGGGGGTGGGTGGCAAGGTGAGAGGATCACTTCAGCCTGAGAGGTCTGAGCTGCGGAGACCTTACGATCACGCTGCTGCACTCCAGCCTGGGCAACAGAGTGAGACCCTGTCTTTTTTTTTTTTTTTTTTTTTTTTTTTTTTTTGAGACAGTGTCTCCCTTTGTTGCTCAGGCTGGAGTGCAGTGGTACAATCATGGCTCACTGAAGCCTCAAACTCCACATCTCAAGCAATCCTCCCAGCTCAGCCTCCCAAGTAGCTGGGACTTACAGGTGCACATCACCATGCCTGGCTAATTTTTGTATTTTTTGTAGATACGGGGTTTTGCCATGTTGCTCAGGCTGGTCTTGAATTTCTGGGCTCAAGCAATTCACCCACTTCAGCCTCCCAAAGTGCTGGGATTACAGGTGTGAACCACTCACCTGGCCAAGACTCCATCTCTGTATAATTTTTTTTTTTTGAGACAGAGTCTTGCTCTGTCACCCAGGCTGGAGTGCAATGGTGCCGTCTTGGCTCACTGCAACCTCTGCCTACCGGGTTCAAGCAATTCTCCTGCCTCAGCTTCCTGAGTAGCTGGGACTACAGGTGCATGCTACCACACCTGGCTAATTTTTGTATTTTTTTTTTTTTTTTTGGTAGAGACAGGGTTTCACCGTTTTGACCAGGTTGGTCTCAAACTCCTGACGTCGTGATCCACCTGCCTCAGCCTCCCAAAGTGCTGGGATTACAGGCATGAGCCACCGTGCCTGGCTGACTCCATCTCTTTAAAATTTTCGTTTTCAACTCTCGTCAC
Organism: Macaca thibetana thibetana; assembly: GCF_024542745.1. Taxonomy (NCBI): domain Eukaryota; kingdom Metazoa; phylum Chordata; class Mammalia; order Primates; family Cercopithecidae; genus Macaca; species Macaca thibetana. The sequence continues at coordinate 47,439,944 of NC_065597.1, read as the reverse complement.
TGAGTGAAACTTTGCCACCCTACTAACACTCATGTACATCCTTAATGCCCAGTTGTTGGTGCCTAATAGTGTTTACCATTAAAATAACCAGGAGTTCTTGGAGGGTAGCTGCTTACATTTCTTGAGACAAGAAAAATCAGCATGGGTCTATAGCATCCTGTTGATTCCAGAAAGTAAGGATATTTTCAAGGATATCGGGGTAGTGGTACAAAGACAAAGGTGATAATATTTTTTTTTGAGGTGGAGTTTTGCTCTTGTTGCCCAGGCTATAGTGCAATGGAGCCTCTTGCCTCACTGCAGTCTCCAGGTTCAAGTGATTCTCCTTCAGCTTCCTGAGCAGCTGGGATTATAGGCACCCATCGCCATGCCTAGCTGATTTTTGTATCTTTAGTAGAGATGGGGTTTCACCATGTTGGCCAGGTTGGTCTCGAACTCCTGACCTCAGGTGATCTGCCCACCTTGGCCTCTCAAGGTATTGGGATTACAGGCGTGAGCCACTGCGCCTGGCCCTTAAGATACTTTAGTTGGTCAAATTTGTGATCAAAGCCCAAATCCCCTATGGGAACAAATGGCTTTTAATTTTTTCTTTTTTGTTAAATGGAGTCTAATAAGTAAACAGTACAGCAGGGAGTGGCTATTTCTTTCCAGCCTAGAAGCATCTCAGATATTAAATAATCTATCAGTGTGTTCTTGTGAGGACTTTTAATAAGAAGATGCAGATAAAGCACTTGGCACTGGGCCTGCAGCATAGGACATGATTCAAATGAATTAGTTTATTGAAGAGGGCAGGGGGTGGTAGCAGGAACAGACATTAGAGAAGCAGAGTGCAGAAAGGAGCTTTCCCAGGCATGCTGTCTGGCTGATCAGGTGGTCAATCAGTTGACTGGCACATGCTAACTAAGCCCCAACGAGGTGCCAGCCACTGGAGACATGATGTACAATGCAGGGCCCTACAATTTTTCCTCCTCTATGGACTTCTCTCCAAGTCCCACTGGCTATCTTAGCCACAAACAATTCCCCCCCATACTTTTCCCTTCAGACTATTCTCATGAATAGAACTGGGACATTCCAGGCTTGGTTTCTTTCCTGTCCCAGGCTGGGCCACTGGCTTCACCACAGAACAGCCCAAGGTCTCAATTCACAGCACAGGCACTCGGCTCATCTCCACGGCTAATCTCCACCGAAGTGGTTAGAAGCATGGGCTTTGAAATGGATGACAGAGGTTTGAATCCTGACTCAGCTTCTTCTTATCTGTGACCTTGGGCAAATAATATAACATTACAAAGCCTTAGTTTTCTTATCTGTATAAGTAGGCATAATAATCCCTATCCAAAAGGAATGTGATGATTAAATGAGATTATGTGAGTGTGTGTGTATATAGTATACACATATAGATCAGAGATAGATGGTAGGTAGCTAGCTAGGTAGATAGGTAGGTAGGTAGGTAGATAGATAGAGGCACTGAGTAACATTAGTGGCTGCCATTATTGCCTTAATATTCCAGTTACTTCAGAGTTTGCTCCTTGGAGGATTTTGAATATTAGCTTATGAATATAAATAAACAGATTAGGCCAGGCGCAATAGCCCATGCCTGTAATCCCAGAACTTTGGGAGGCCGAGGCAGGTGGGTCACTGGAGGTCAGGAGTTTGAGACCACTCTGGCCAACATGGTGAAACCCTGTCTCTACTAAAAAAATACAAAAAATTAGCAAGGCTTGGTGGCATTCATCTGTAGTCCTAGCTACTCAGGAGGCTGAGGCAAGAATTGCTTGAACCCAGGAGGCAGAAGCTGCAGTGAGCCAAGATCACGCCACTGCACTCCAGCCTGGGCAACAGAGCGAGACTCCGTCTCAAACAAACAAACAAACAAACAAACAAAAAACCCCGAACAGATTAGATCAGACCAGTGGCAAAATGTTTTCTTTTCTGGGTATTAATAATGCATTATAGCATTTTCAGGGAGTTATAGCCATTTTATTTCAATTTTCCCCAAATCGTTAACAGATAAATCAATGAAGAATGTCAGAAAGATTCTGGGAAAAAATGTCTCCATGACAATAGCCAGGGTGGGCAAATGGTTACAATGCACAGTGTGTATTTGAGCCCACACTGAGATCAAGGCCACTCACAGCTCCTGGGGGTGGGTGCCATTCACTACCAGGTAAACAAGAGATTTGTATAGTTAGCGCAACAGATTTCCAACAGGTAACAGTACATTGTTTTAAGGAAAGGGCAGCTTGTTTCCAGTTCATACAAAGTTGCTAAGAATGTATGAATGAGCTGAAGAGCTGACTGTGGCCTCTCTAGAGGAGAGAGTGTGCACCACATACTTGTCTACTGGGCTAGATTAGAATCTAACAAACCTGTGGTAGAGAGGAACTGTCTTCTCTCAGGGTCTGGGGCAAAGAGTGGGATTCCCTGGTGTGACAGACAGGATTCTAAAGATGCTCCCCTCAAGATTCCTGTCCCCTGGTTATTCAGTCAAGCACTAATTTAGGTGCTGCTGCAAAAGGATCTGGCAGATTTAATTCCAAGTCAGTTGATATTAGGACACAGATTATCACCCAGTCAGGTAGCCATTTAAAAGCAAGGTTTTCTCTAGCTGGTAGCAGAACAGGAAGTTATGAGGGGCATTTGAGCCATTGCTGACTTGAAGATGGAGGCAGCCACGTGCTGAGGAATGCGGAGACCTCCAGAGATCTGCCACTACCCGACATCCAGCAAGCAGCTGAATTTGGCTAACAACCTAAATGAGCTCGGAAGTGGATTCTTCTTCAAAGCATCCGGATAAGAGCCCAGCTCAGCCAACACTTAGACTTTGCCCTTGCAAGACTGAGCTGAGAACCCAGTCATGCCCATATAGTGGAACTTAGGGAACGGTGAGATAATAAATGGTTGTGGCTTTAAGTTGCTAAATGTGTAGTAATTTGTTATGCAGCAATAGGGAACAAATATATTTGTTTCATGAAAGAGCTCAGCTGGAGAGAACTTGGGAGTCCCTCCAGGAGAGGGTTCTGTCAGCTGTCTTGCGTTATACTGGTGGAAAGAACACATTTTCCCCACTCCTGATGTTTACTTTTATGTAGATAGAGATCTACTATAACACTACTGACCTTTCCCCACCTCCTGACTTACTTAGGAAGGAATGGAGTCATTAGGAAGGATAAATCATATATCTATATACCTGTTCCTTCCTCTGTTTTTCCCCTTGAGGTGAACCTTTGCCTAAGAACTTAGGTTCTGTTCTACACCGTCAAATTCCAAGTTTTTGTTTTAGTTTTAGTTTTTTTTTTTTTTAAGACAGAGTCTTGGTCTGTCACTCAGGCTGGAGTGCAGTGGCATGATCTCGGCTCACTGCAACCTCTGCCTCCCAGGTTCAAGCGATTCTCCTGTCTCAGCCTCTCGAGTAGCTGGAATTACAGGTACCCGCCACCATGCCTGGCTAATTTTTATATTTTTAGTAGAGACAGGATTTCACCATGTTGGCCCGGCTGGTCTCAAACTCCTGACCTCAAGAGATCCACCTGCCACAGTCTCCCAAAGTGCTGGGATTACAGGCGTGAGCCACTGCGCCCGGCCATCAAATTCCAAGTTTTACAAGGGGAAGCCTGTCAAGTCACTGCCTGTGACTATGGATGGGTAAACATGGTCCAGAACTGAAGAAGAACAAAGATGTATTAGTCTGTTCTCACGTTGCTAAAGACATACCTGAGACTGGATAATTTAGAAAGGAAAGAGGTTTAATTGACTCACAGTTTAGCGTGGCTGGGGAGGTCTCAGGAAACTTACAATCATGGCGGAAGGGAAAGCAAACATGTCCTTCTTCACATGGTGGCAATAAGAAGTGCTGAGCAAAGTTGGAAAAGCCCCTTATGAAACTACCAGATCTCATGAGAACTCACTCACTGTCACAAGAACAGCATGGAGGTAACCGCCCCCTATGATTCAATTACCTCCCACCGGGTTCCTCCCATGACATGTGGGGATTATGGGGACTACAATTCAAGATGAGATTTGGGTGGGGACACAGCCAAACGATATCAAAGACCATAATGAATGGTCTCCCTCATCTCTCCCACCCCTGCCAGAAACCACATATAAACATGCAGCCCTGGAAGAACTGACCTAATCTGCTCACCTTGGAGGACTTAGAAGTGAGCTGCACAGGTAGACTGACTTGAGGAAAGATGCCTGCCTGCACCTGAAAAACCCTGTAGATAAGGCTTCCTACTCATGCCTTTATAGTCAGATAGTGGTCTGCAAATTTGTTCAATACTGAGTGTTGTGGACTGAATTGTATCTCCTGCCCCCTCTCCCCAATTCATATGAGGAAGTCCTGACGCCTCAGAATGTGACTGTATTTGGAGAGGGTTTTAAAGAGGTAATTCATTGGGAGCTGAAAAGGCCACAGGGATTGTGACCAACTCAGCATTCCACTGGAGGCTATATGATCAAACAGCAAACTGTTTACCGTGAATGCAGGATGTGAGCAAACTCACACTGTGCCTGCCACCAAAAGGTTTGCTGAGGGCCATCACTCCCTGGCTGGGCTCCTTGAAGTTATCTACTGGGAAATCTAGCGCCTATTGTTCGAAGGATGCAGTCTTGCAAGCCTGCTGTGAACCAAACAGCTGACTGACAATTACCCGACAACCAGCCCCCCTTTCTCGTTATCTCTTTTACCAATAAATTCGGAGGGCTGTGTAAAGCTCAGGGCCCTTGGCACGCCTGTAATCCCAGCACTTTGGGAGGCCGAGGCGGGCAGATCACAAGGTCAAGAGATCAAGAACATCCTGGCTAACACAGTGAAACCCTGTCTCTACTAAAAATACAAAGAATTAGCTGGGCATGGTGGCGGGCGCCTGTAGTCCCAGCTACTTTGGAGGCTGAGGCAGGAGAATGGTGTGAACCCAGGAGGCAGAGCTTGCAACGAGCTAAGATCATGTCACTGCACTCCAGTCTGGGCCAAAGTGCGAGACTCTGTCTCAAAAAAAAAAAAACCAAGCCTGTAATCCCAGCACTTTGGGAGGCCGAGACGGGTGGATCACAAGGTCAGGAGATCAAGACCATCCTGGCTAATCCAGTGAAACCCCGTCTCTACTAAAAAATACAAAAAACTAGCCGGGCGAGGTGGCGGGCGCCTGTAGTCCCAGCTACTCGGGAGGCTGAGGCAGGAGAATGGCGTGAACCTGGGAGGCAGAGCTTGCAGTGAGCTGAGATCTGGCCACTGCACTCCAGCCTGGGCGACAGAGCGAGACTCCGTCTCAAAAAAAAAAAAAAAAAAAAAAAAAAAGTGCTCAGGGCCCTTGTCCACTAGAGGCAAGGTGCCCTCTGACCACTTCTTCCAAATATACTCTTTTGTCTTTGTCTTTTATTCCCGCATTCGCCCCCCTTTGTTCAGTCTCCCAAGGTCCATGCAGGTTACAGTAATTGAATTACGGTGAAGTTGTTAGGGTGGGCTCTAATTCAATACGACTGGTGCACTTAAGAGGAAATTTAGACACAGATGTATACAAAGTGAAGACCATGTAGAGACCCAAGGACAACAAGGCCATCTACAAGACAATAAGAGAGACCTCAGAAGAAACCAACCCTTCCGACACCTTGATCTTGGACTTCCAGCCTCCAGAACTATGAGAAAATAAATTTCTGTTGTTTAAGGCACCCAATCTGTGGTACCTTGTTATGGTATACCTAACTAAAGAACACACTGGCCACTCAAGGTGAAGCTTGCCTTACACCACTTGCCTCTGTTTGATAGAACCTAATATACTATTCTGACTGCTAATTGTAAATAAAATATTGAATAATTAAAGAAAAGTTACAGCCCATCTAAGGGACTCAGAAACCAGAGGAGAGAAGATCAAGCCAGTCCCTGGATGAAATGTTATTTATTTATTTTTTAAAACAGAGGCTCGCTCTGTTACCCAGGCTGGAGTGCAATGGTGCAATCTTGGCTCACTGCAACCTCTGCCTCCCGGGTTCAAGAGATCCTGCCTCAGCCTCCTGAGTAGCTGGGATTACAGGTGCGTGCCACTACACCTGGCTAATTTTTTGTATTTTTAGTAGAGACAGGGTTTCACCGTGTTAGCCAGGATGATCTCAATCTCCTGACCTTGTGATCTGCCCACCTTGGCTTCCCAAAATGCTGGGATTACAGGCATGAGCCACCGCGCCTGGCTGAAATGGTTTTAACTGAAGTAAAATTGATTGAGGTCTGTTTTTTAAAAAACGTTACAAGAGCTCAAACTTCCTTGTCACCAATCCTGTTCCTTCCAAATCCCTGGCCATCCAGCCAAATCAGGAGCAATGGCCATGCGTTAGTACAGGTCTATACTTCTGACTATTTCTCATGCCAGACATAGCAAACAATCAAACATACGAGTCAAAATTCCGGCCATTGCGAGGCCATGACAGCAAATTTTGCAGACTCTTCTGTAAAGTGAGGGATACTCCAGGAGGTCATAGGCACTAATGGAGGGAGAGGAAGACAATGTAGCAAGAACTGGTGTTGGGCTGGGTGCCGTGACTCATGCCAGTAATCCCAGCACTTTGGGAGGCTGAGGCAGGAGGATTGCTTGAGACCAGGAGTTTGAGACCAGCCTCGGCAACATAGTGAGACCTTGTCTCTACCAAAAACGAAAAAGTTAGCGAGGCATGGTGGCACATGCCTGTAGTCCCAGCTACTTGGGAGGCTGAGGTGGGAGAGTCACTTGGGCCTGGGAGGTTGAGGCTGCAGTGAGCTGTGATCATGCCACTGCACTCCAGCCTGGGTGACAGAGTGAGACCCTGACTCAAAAAAATAAAATAAAATAAAAAGTTGGTGTTGAAGGAGTTGATTATTCTACTCTGGTGTTTGCCAGAGGCTTCATGTAGCATTCCTGTTTGCCATGGACACTGAGTGTTACCGGATCTGCTGGATCTCAAGCACCACACGGTAGAGCAGCATGTGATGTAATGCAGCCTGGACTTGCTGCAGAGCCTTCTCTTGCTCCAGTCCTTGCTAAAAACTAGCAGCATAGACCGGGCACCGTGGGTCATGCCTGTAATCCCAGCATTTTGGGAGGCTGAGGTGGGCAGATCATTTGAGGTCAGGAGTTGGAGACCAGCCCAGCTATTATGGTGAAACCCCATCTCTACTAAAAATACAAAGAATAGCCAGGCATTGTGGCACACGCCTGTAATCCCAGCTACTTGGGATGCTACTTGGCAGGAGAATCTCTTGAACCCGGGAGGCAGAGGTCGCAGTGAGCTGAGATCACGCCACTGCACTCCAGCCTGGGTGACAAAGCAAGACTGCCTCAAAAAAAAAAAAAAAAAAAAAAAAAAAAAAAAAAAAAGGCCGGGTGCAGTGGCTCATGCCTATAATCCCAGCACTTTGGGAGGCTGAGGCAGGCGGATCACAAGGTCAAGAGATCAAGACCATCCTGGCCAACATGGTGAAACCCCGTCTCTACCAAAAATACAAAAATTAGCTGGGCATGGTGTTGTGCACCTGTCGTGCCAGCTACTCGGGAGGCTGAGGCAGAAGAATTGCTTGAACCCAAGAGGCAGGGGTTGCAGTGAACCGAGATGGCACCACTGCACTCCAGCCTGGTGACGAGTGAGACTCCATCTCAAAAAAAAAAAAAAAAAAGAAAAAGAAAAAGAAAAAAACAAACAAACTAGCAGCCTTACAGGTAACCCTATCGAAGAAACATGTTGCCTCCAAAATACAAATAGGCCTGCTAAGCACTATGCCTCTTTTAGAGGAGAGTAGGTTGTATGAGGAGATATCTGTACGTACTCTAGACCACTCAATCCCCAGAAACTTCACGGAGGTGGTGGGTTCTGCAGTCTTGTGGGGTTTGTCTCCCATCTTATAGTTTGCATATGTCTTACTAAGCAGTTAAAGTGTTACTTGTTATTTCTGGCTCATCAGATCCAATAACGTCAATATAGTGACAAGATGATCAAGATCTCTGAAGACTGTATTATGGCAGAGCAGAACTGACATAGGTTTGAAGCAACCTGAAGATATATGGTGGCTTTGAAACTGTTTCTGGGGGATGCTGCATTTGGTATGGAGGAAAAGCCAGGTTGATCGCTGCATACCACATGCCAGGGGCATAATGATTTGCTCCAAGAAAGATACTATGTCTGGGAACAGTGGCTACAATTGGAATCACCATCTGATAAAGTTTATGATAGTCCACAGTCATTCTCTGAGATCCATCTGACTTCTGCACAGGCCACACTGGTGGGTTAAATGAGTATGTGATAGGTGTCATCACCCTTGCTTCTTTTAATTTTTTGACAGCGGCATTAATCTCTGTGCTTCCCTCAGGAATGTGGTATTTCTACTGGCTTATTTTCTTTCTCTGTAGGCAAGGGAAGTTCCAGGGGCTTTCACTTAGGCCTTCCTGTCATATTGGCCTTCAGTCTATGAGTCAGAGAGCCTATGTGGGGATTCTGGCACTATGTCAGTTTTCAATCAGTTGTCTCAGCTCTAAATGTCACCCTCCAGTACCTGCTCTAAGATAACGGGCTGGACTTTTAATGCATTTCTCCTTGCAAAGAACATGATGTTATGCTTTGTTTGTCAGTAGAGGGCGCTGGTGGGACGTTGCAAGAAGAAGGGGAAGCTCTTCCTGGTTCTGGTCCTGTTGAGGTTTCATTTTTCTTGCTCTTGCTGCATGGTTTTTCAGGGGCAGATCCCAGTGGTTCTCTGCCCTAGATGCATGTCCAGAGTGAAAAGTCCTTGGGAGGCTCAAAGACCCCAGTTTGCAACACTTTACCACGTTCCCTCCCCCAGTATGGACACCACAGATCCCATACCACATGCTGCCTTGGACAGTTTTTGCACACCCACCACTGGTCCTGACCCTCATGTGGCTTTCTCTAGCACTGAACTCTGGCAGAGCATGCTTCTCCAGTACTTGACTTCTGTAACAGTCTAGTTTTCTCCAGCACTGTGCTCTCACCAAGCGCACTTTTTCTAACAGGGAGAAAGCATGGCTTTCTTCAGCACTTGGTTCCTGTATAGTACAGCTTCCTCAGGCACTGGACTCTCGCTGAGTCTGCATGTTCTCGTGCTTGACTCCTCTAATGGCCTGACTCCCTACAGTGCTTGATCCTTGCTCTGGCAAAGCTCTTTCCAGCAATGGGCTCCTGCAGAGTGAGTTTCCTACAGTGCTTGGTTCCAACAGTGCTTGGTGGAATAGCAGCTTCACCTGACACCCCAGAGGGCAGATTTCTAGGAGGTCTTCTTTGGTGAGGCATGTCAGTGGCTTCTCTGCCTTGCCTTTCAAATGACGTCTGGATCTCAGCCCTGGTGGGAGAACATTCTTCCTTGGATGCTGTATCTCAGCCCTGGGGATAGTAGCTGATCTTTATATCTGCCACCTCTGTATTTCTGTATTCTTTTTTTTTTTTTTTTTTTTTTGAGACAGCACTCTGTTGCCCAGGCTGGAGTACAGTAGTGCAATCACAGCTCACTGCAGCCTCAAACTCCTGGGCTCAAGAGATCCTTCAGCCGGGTGCGGTGGCTCACGCCTGTAATCCCAGCACTTTGGGAGGCTGAGCGGGCGGATCACAAGGTCAGGAGATCCAGACCAGCCTGGCCAACATGGTGAAATCCCGTCTCTACTAATAATACAAAAATTAGCCGTACGGGGTAGTACCAACTACTCAGGGGGCTGAGGCAGGAGAATTGCTTGAACCTGGGAGGCAGAGGTTGCAGTGAGCTGAGATCACACCACTGCACTCCAGCCTGGGCAACAGCGAGACTCTGTCTCAAAAAAAAATATTCTTCCGCCTTAGCCTCTTGAGTAGCTGGGACCACAGGTGTGCACCACCATGCCTGGCTAATTTTAAAATTTATCTTTATTTTTTGTAGAGATGGGGTCTCACTATATTGCCCAGGCTCTCTGTATTCTTTAGAATTGTCTTTAGTTCTCATTAACCAATTCCCTATCATTCCAATCCCCTATCAATAATTCCTTATGTTAAACTCCCATTGTGGCTTCTGCTTTTTGACTGAACCTTAACTGATACAATAAGTGGCACTGGGAGTGATCCCAGGAGACAGACCTGCAGAGATGGGATTTGGGGGTTTATTTAACCACACCCTGGGCTTGAGCTCCATGCTGAGTTCCTTGCTGTGGGAAGTGGGATGCCAGCAACCCACGGCCTGCAGTAACATCCCAGCTAGTGACGCTGTCACATGATGGTGGTGAAGTGCCGACTGAAGCACAGGCCTTGGGAACCCAAATGGCTGCTATTCTTGACTACCGTGACAGCAGTAATGACCAAGGAGCAAGGACTGTGGCGTGCAATGGATTCTTTTCAGTGCAGTTGAGTTATTACAAAGAGAAAATGGCAAGCTCAGGTCTATTCACTCTCAGCTCAAGTCACAGTCTGAGAATCAGAATGCTTCCATGACAAGCCTAAAACAATCTCTGACTTGTGTAGACCCAGGGCTGATATTGCTGAAAGTCAAACACATAATTTAATTGTGTGGTTTGCTGAAAAGTAGAGTTGAATTTGCAGTCTCATCAAATTTGTCATGCAAAAACCAAGGCACTAATTGGGAAAGAATAGGATCCAGAAATTTGGAATGGTGAATCTAGTTGGACCCAGATGAAGCCAACAATATTGAACTCTATGTCATTCAGAGTCTCCCTTGTGAGTGGAAGTAGCCTGATGTCCACAGTCTGAAGAGACTCACCTTCCTCTATCTGAAAACCCTGTGATAACCTCACCTGGGCAAATGCCTTGAAAGTGGATGCTCATACCCTCAAAATCCACCACAACCAATCTGTTGCTAGTAGGTCTTTAATAGGGTCAAATATCACCACGGGCCAGGCACAGTGGCTCACACCTGTAATCCCAGCACTGTGGGAGACCAAAACAGGGGATGACCTGAGGTCAGGAGTTCAAGACCAGCCTGTCCAACATGGTGAAACCCTGTTGCTACTAAAAATACAAAAATTAGCCAGGCATGGTGGTGCACACCTGTAATCCCAGCTACTCGGGAGGCTAAGGCAAGAGAATCACTTGAACCTGGGAGGCAGAGGTTGCCATGAGCTGAGATTGTGCCACTGCACACCAGCCTGGGCGACACAGCGAGACTGTCTCAAAAAAAAAAAAAAAAAAAACACCATGTTTCAAGGGGACAGATACACACTGAGACCCAGGAGGAAATGACCCAGCTTACACACTAAAATAATTGCAGGACATTGTTAATATGTTAGCAGAAAATTAGGATGTATGGGAAGATGGGTGCTAAGGATGTTAGACCAGTGAGGGGAGAATGTGATACTAGATAAGGCCAAATTCATCGATATGGGTGCATGTGCTAGAGACTCCAGATGTAATGTGTTAGCTTGTGTACCTGAATTTGGCTGTAGGAGGCTACTTGGTTGATTGACTGGAATTTGGACTTTATTGTGGCCTACCACCATTAAGTGGTTAGTGAAATGACATGCCGGATCTTTCCTGGCAGTCACAAGGAGAGAGAATCCAAAGGCTTAGCGTGATAGACTGCATTTATCATGTGCACTCTATCAACTCTATTTTATGAGAGGACCCAGAAAGCACTCCTTTTGCTAGGGCATTGAAAGGAGCAGCTCTATCTTTGAGAAGTTCTCTGGTTGCTGTCCTTTGTAAGCCAAGTAAGGCTGTAGGAAATGCACCATTGAGGTGGGCCCTCTGATCTCTGGATACGAAGGGACCTTGACAAGGTAGACACATCAACTGTAAAGGGCAGCACAGACCTCCAGGCAATCTAATTGCTTGGCTTGCAGAGGTCTTGGCAGTGGCTAATGGATTATAGTGTCCCTAGGAACAAAGTAGATGGGCAGTGTACTCCAATATTGCTTGGTCTATTTCCTTGTTGATCATCTAACTGTTCTATCCATTATTGAAAGCAGGGTATTGGGGCCGGGTGTGGTGACTTACACCTGTAATCCCAGCACTTTGGGAGGCCAAGGCCAGCGAATCACCTGAGGTCAGGAGTTCAAGACCAGCCTGGTCAACATGGTGAAACCGTGTCTCTACTAAAAATACAAAAAAAATCAGCTGGGTGTGGTGGCATATGCCTGCAATCCCAGCTACTCAGGAGGCTGAGGCAGGAGAATCACTTGAATCCATTGCAAAAAAAAAAAAAGAAAGAAAAAGTAGAGTATTAAAATATCTGGTTAATATTGTTGAATTGCTTATTTCTCCCTTCAGTTCTATCAGTTTTTGCTTCATGTATTTTGGGGCTCTGTTGTTAGATGCACATATGTTTTCAGTTATTATGTCTTCCTGATGGATTGACCCCTTTATCATTATAAAATGTCTTTTGTATCTAGTAACAATTTTTGTCTTAAATTCTGGTTTGTCTGATATATATATTAACATAGCCACTCCACATCCCCTTTTTTTTTGTTTTGTTTTTTTTTTTTGAGACTGAGTTTAGCTCTATTGCCCAGGCTGGAGTGCAGTAGCACGATCTCAGCTCACTGCAACCCCTGCCTCCCAGGTTCAAGCAATTCTTGTGCCTCAGCCTCTCAAGTAGCTGGGATTACAGGCTCCCACCACCCGCCTGGCTAAGTTTTATATTTTTAGTAGAGATGAGATTTCACCATGTTGGCCAGGCTGGTCTCAAACTCCTGACCTCGGGTGATCAGCCTGCCTCAGCCTCCCAAAGTGTTGGTATTATAGGCGTGAACCCCTGTGCCTCCTTTTTACTCCTTTTTTTTTTTTTTTCAGAGACGGGGTCTTGCTGTCACTCAGGCTGGAATGAATGGTATGATCGTAGCTCACTGCAGCCTCGACCATGCCAAGCTAACTTTTGTATTTTTTATTGTAGAGATGGGTTTTTGCCATGTTGCCCAGGCTGGTCTCAAACTTCTGGGCTCAAGATATATGCCTTCCAGGCCGGCGCAGTGGCTCACGCCTTTGGGAGGCCTAGGCAGGCGGATCATGAGGTCAGAAGATCAAGACCATCCTGGCTAACATGGTGAAACCCCATCTCTACTAAAAATACAAAAAAAAAAAAAAAAAAAATTGAGCCGGGCATGGTAGCAGGTACCTGTAGTCCCAGCTACTCGGGAGGCTGAGGCAGGAGAATGGCGTGAACCCAGGAGGCAGAGCTTGCAGTGACCAGGCTGGAGTGAGTCACTCCAGCCTGGGCGACTGAGCGAGACTCCGTCTCAAAAAAAAAAAAAAAAAGAAAAGAAAAAAGAGAAATATGCCTTCCAAAGTGCTGGGATTACAGGCATGAGCCACCACACCCAGCAAACACATCTCTTATAGTTACTTTTGCATGGCATATCTTGTTACATCCTTTTACTTACAAACTATCTCTGAGTATAAAGGCACCATATACAGTCATGTGTTGCTTAAGGATGGGGAAACATTCTGAGAAATGGGTCATGGGCGATTTTGTCATTGTGCAGCCATCATGGAGTGTAGTCACACAAACCTAGATGGTATAACCTGCTACTACAAATCTAGACTGTATCATATAGACTGTTGCTCCTAGGCTACAGATCTGTACAGCATGTTACTGTCCTGAATACTATAGGTGACATATATAATTTTGTAACACGATGGTAAGTATTTGTGTATTTAAACACAGAAAAGGTACAGTAAAAATACAGCATAAAAGATAAAATGGCATGCCACGCTGGTATACCACGGTATGCCATGGTAAGTACCTAGGGCACTTACCAGAATGGAGCCTGCAGGACTGGAAGTGGCCCTAGATGAGTTAGTAAGTCAGTAGGGAGCGAATGTGAAGTCCTAGAACATTATGGTACACCATTGTAGGCTTTATGAATGCTGTATATATAGGCTACATTAAATTTACAAAGAAGATTTTTTCTGCAGTAATAAATTAATTTTAGCTAACTGCAACTCTTGGTGCAAATGTAATTGCGGTTTCGGACCATGAATTTTAAATCATTATAACTAGGCTCAAACACATCTTTTTTTTTTTTTTTTGAGACGGAGTCTCGCTTTGTCGCCCAGGCTGGAGTGCAGTGGCCGGATCTCAGCTCACTGCAAGCTCCGCCTCCCGGGTCTACGCCATTCTCCTGCCTCAGCCTCCCGAGTAGCTGGGACTACAGGCGCCCACCACCTCGCCCGGCTAGTTTTTTGCATTTTTAGTAGAGACGGGGTTTCACCATATTAGCCAGGATGGTCTCGATCTCCTGACCTCGTGATCCGCCCGTCTCGGCCTCCCAAAGTGCTGGGATTACAGGCTTGAGCCACCGCGCCCGGCCAACACATCTTTATTAATCAAAATTCATACCATTACAATCAACCATTCCAATCAACACATTTTTACAATCAACACATTTTTTCCAGTGAGAAATAAGTTTGTTTATTCCTGTATCGTAATAATCTGTGCTTTGGGATTCAGAAAACTCTTGGAAAGCATTTTCTGCATCGTGCTGGGTGTGGAAGCGTTTTCCTTGCAAAAAACTGTTGGGATGCGTGAAGAAGTGGTAGTCAGTAGGCAAGAGGTCAGGTGAATATGGTGGATGAAGCAAAACTTCATAGCTCCATTTGTTCAACTTTTTTTTTTTTTTTTTTTTTTTTTTTGAGACAGAGTCTCGCTCTGTCACCCAGGCTGGAGTGCAGTGGCATGAGCCACCACAACCTCCACCTTCTGGGTTTAAGCAGTTCTCTTGCCTCAGCCTCTCGAGTAGCTGGGATTACATGCGCCAGCTATCATACCCAGTTAATTTTTGTATTTTTAGTAGAGACGGGTTTCACCATGTTGGCCAGGCTGTTCTCGAACTCCTGACCTCAAGTGATCTGTCCACCTTGGCCTCCCAAAATGTTGGGATTACAGGCGTGAGCCACCGTACCCAACCTCAACTTTTGAAGCGTTGGTTATGCGATGTGTGGTTGCTGTCATGGAGAATAACTGGGCCCTTTCTGGTGAGCAATGCCACAGCAGGCCTTGCAGTTTTCCGTGCATCTCATCCATCTGCTGAGCATACTTCTCAGATGTAATGGTTTCACTGGGATTCAGAAAGCTGCAGTGGATCAGACCAGCAGCAGACCACCAAACAGTTACTGTGACCTTTTTTTGGTGCAAGGTTGGCTTTGGGAAGTGCTTTAGAGCTACTTCTCAGTACACTCATAGAGCTGGTTGTTGCCGGTTGTCATATAAAATTGACTTTTTGTCGCACGTCACAATCTGATCAAGAAATGGTTCATTGTTGTTGCATAGAATAAGAGAAGAAGACACTTCAAAATGACTTTTTAAAAAATATTTGGTAAGGTCATGAGGCACCCACTTATTGAGCTTTTTCACCTTTCCAATTTGCTTCAAACGCCAAATGGCCATAGAATGGTCGATGGTTGAGTTCTTGGGCAACTTCCCGTGTAGTTTTAAGAGGATCAGCTTCAATGATTGCTTTCAGTTGGTCATTGTCAATTTCCGATGGCCGGATGTTATGTTCCTCATCTTCAAGGCTCTCATCTTCTTTGCAAAACTTCTTGAACCACCACTGTACTGTATGTTTGTTAGCAGTTCCTGGGCCAAATGTGTTGTTGATGTTGCGATGTATCTCTGTTGCTTTATGACCCATTTTTAACTCGAATAAGAAAATTGCTTGAATTTGCTTTTTGTCTAACATCATTTCCATAGTCTAAAATAAATGTAAAATAAACAGCAGTAATAAGTCATTAAAAAAATAAAGTGAGAAATGCCCATTAAAATGATGTATAACATAACCACATTTATTTAAGAATGTATTCCAAAATCAAATGGCAAATTCCAACAATTACTTTTGCACTCACCTAGTAACTTTATACATTTTTCTTTTTTTTTTTTTTTGGTGAGATGGAGTCCCGCTTTGTCGCTCAGCCTGGAGTGCAGTGTCGTGATCTCGACTCATGGCAACCTCCGCCTCCCGGGTTCAAGCGATTCTCCTGCCTCAGCCTCCCAAGTAGCTGGGATTACAGGCGCATGCCAACACGGCTGGCTAATTTTTGTATTTTTAGTAGAGACGGGGTTTCACCATATTAGTCAGGCTGGTCTCGAACTCCTG
Source organism: Macaca thibetana thibetana (assembly GCF_024542745.1). NCBI lineage: Eukaryota > Metazoa > Chordata > Mammalia > Primates > Cercopithecidae > Macaca > Macaca thibetana. Next base: position 47,423,910 of record NC_065597.1, on the reverse strand, counting down.
ACCTCAGGTGATTCACCCGCCTCAGCTTCCCAAAGTGCTGAAATTACAGGTGTGAGCCACCTCACACACCCAAACTTTTTAATTTTTTAAACTTACTCTTTTGTCAATAAACTTATTAATAAATGTTATTACACTTAAAGTACACATTGTACAGCTGTACAAAAATATTTCCTTTCTTTATATCCTTATTCTAGAAGCTTTTTCTATTTTATTTTATTTATTTATTTTTTGAGACGGAGTCTTGCTCTTGTTGCCCAGGCTGGAGAGCAATGGCATGATCTCGGCTCACCGCAACCTCCGCCTCCTGTGTTCAAGCGATTCTCCTGTCTCTGCCTCCCGAGTAACTGGGATTACAGGCATGCGCCACCACGCCTGGCTAATTTTGTATTTTTTTTAGTAGAGATGGGGTTTCTCCACGTTGGTCAGGCTGGTCTCAAACTCCTGACCTCAGGTGATCCACCCGTCTCGGCCTCCCAAAGTGCTGGGATTACAGGCGTGAGCCACCACGCCTGGCCAACTTTTTCTATTTTAAAAAGTATATTTTTCAATATTTTAAACTTTTTTGTTAATAACTAAGACACATATACACACACACACACACAGCAGCCTAGGCCTACACTAGGTCAAGATCATCGAGATCACTGTCTTCCACCTCCACATCATGCCCCACTGGAAGGTCTTCAGAGGCAGTAACACGCATGGAGCTGTCATCTCCTATGATAACACATTCTTCTGGAATTCCTCCTGTAGGACCTGCCTGAGGCTCTTCTTGAGGGACTATCACTCTTTCAAAAAATGTCCATAGTGGTTTGCTTGGTTTCTTTCTTTTATTTTAATCATACATTTGCTTGTAAACAGATAATGCACCACAAGCATATCTCTCTATTAATGAAAACCATTCAGTGTGGGGGTCCATGTTTTCAACGTTTTAAGGAGTTTGTTGAGGTCTGCAGCAGCTTCTGCTAAACCCTTCACTGTGAATTTTCTTCTGGGTTTTTCTTCTCCTGCAGTTTGTTTTTTCTCTTGCCTCTTCTTCAGCTATGTGTTCCTGTTCCAGTTCCAACAGCTCCTCGTTAGTCAATTCCTCAGGAATTACCTCTAAGCGCTCTACCGTGTCATCCTCATCCACACCCAGGTTAAAATTATTTGCCACCTTAACCACAGCTTTATTGATTTTTGAAACCTCCTCATCCTTGACAAATACTTTGAAGTCATGGACCAACCTTTTGACCGTCTTCCTCCAGATGGCATTCATACCGCATGGTGACATCACCCCAAGTCTAAGCAGGGTTCTTGATGCAGTCACAGATGTGTTGTAATCCTTCCAGAATTGTCTCAGTCTCTGCTCAGTGTCTTCCTCAGCTGCAGCAATCACCTGGGCAAAGGTCTCCTCAGGTAATAGGCCTTAAAAGCTGCTATATCTCCATGATCCATTGGTTGAAGCAAAGAGGTGGTGTTTGGAGGGGAAAACACCACCTAGATATTGGGATGAATATCACCAGTAAAAGGAGGATGTACGGGAGCCTTATAAACAATAAGCAAAATCTTGAAAAATATATTATCCTCCAAACAGTATTTCTGCATTTCTCTGGCAAAACAATTCAGGATTGCATCTTGGAAGAGGAGCTAGGTCATCCATGACTTCTTACCGCTCCTATAGTACACTGGCCATGCGTGCTTTCTGATGTGCTTAAAGGCCCTGTGGTTCTCACTATGCCAGATCACAAAGGGTTTCAATTTGTAGCCTACAACATTGTCCCCCAAGGAAGACTGTTATCCTGTTCGTCAAAGCATTGAAACCTGGCACTGACTTGGCCTCCTTATGGATGAAAGCCCTCTTAGGCATCCATTTTCAGAATAGGGAAGTTTCTTCCACATTGAAGATTTTCTCTGGCAAGTAATTTTCCTGCACAATCAGCTTATCTGTAGTTTCCAAAAATTCTTCAGCTGCCTTCACATCAGCACTCACAGACTCACCACTCGCTTTTTTTTTTTTTTTTTTTGAGACACAGTCTCGCTCTGTCACCCAGGCTGGAGTGCAGTGGCATGATCTCAGCTCACTGCAACCTCCGCCTCCCGCAGCGATTCTCCTGCCTCAGCTTCCTGAGTGCCTGGGATTACAGGCACGTGTCAACACGCCTGGCTAGTGTATTTTTAGTAGAGACAGGGTTTCGCCGTGTTGGTTAGGCTGGTTACGAATTCCTGACCTCAAGTGATCCGCCCGCCTTGGCCTTCCAAAGTGCTGGGATTACAGGCATGAGCCACCATGCCCAACCTCACCACTTACTTTTAACATTATGTAATTAATAACATAATTAATCCTTTAAACCACTCAGAGCTAGCAATAATTCAGCATAATAGTTGGGTCCAGCCGTTTCTTTCAATGTTGCACACAGACTTTTTGTTCTGGCTGAGATCATCATGGTGCTGAGAGAGCTATGCTTCTGTGTCTAGTCTTCAATCCAGGTCACTAGAAGTTTCTCCACATCTGATATAGGCCACCCTTCTCAAATTTATTTATTTATTTTGAGATGGAGTCTTGCTTTGTTGCCCAGGCTGGAGTGCAGTGACACTATCTCGGCTCACTGCAAGCCCCACCTCCTGGGTTCAAGCGCTTCATCTGCCTCAGCCTCCTGAGTAGCTGGGATTACAGGCATGTGCCACCACCACACCCAGCTAATTTTTGTATTTTTAGTAGAGACGGCGTTTCACCACATTGGCCAGGCTGGTCTTGAACTCCTGACCTCCAGTGATCTGTCCACCTCAGCTTCCCAAAGTGCTGGGATTGTAGGCGTGAGCCACTGCACCTGGCCCCGCCCTTCTCAAATTTTTATGAGTCTCATTGCCTTCAATGAAGCAGATCCTTTAACAGATTCTGTCACTTTGTTCTTGTTCTTTAAGATCATTGCTGTGGGCGGGGCATGGTGTCTCATGCCTGTAATTCCAATAGTTTAGGAGGCTGAGGTGGGAGGATCGCTTGAGCCCAGAAGTTTGAGACCAGCCTGGGCAACATAGCGAGATCCTGTCTCTATTTAAAAAGAAAAGAAAGGGCTGGGTGCAGTGGCTCACACCTGTAATCCCAGCACTTTGGGAGGCTGAGGCAGGTGGATCACCTGAGGTCAGGAGTTCGAGACCAGCCTGACCAACATGGAGAAATCCCATCTCTACTAAAAATACAAAATTGGCCGGGTGTGGTGGTGCAGGCGCCTGTAATCTGAGCTACTCGGGAGTCTAAGGCAGGAAAATCACTTGAACCCAGGAGGCAGGGGTTGCAGTGAGCCAAGATTGCACCATTGTACTCCAGCTTGGGCGACAAAGCAAGACTCCATCTAAAAAAAAAAAAAGAAGAAAGTTGTAAACAAAACTTTCTATTTTTATTTATTTATTTATTTTTTGTATGTCTCATCATTTTTGGTTGACAATGACATTTTAAAACCCAAAGCTGGGCGCAGTGGCTCATGCCTCTAATCCCAGCACTTTGGGAGGCCGAGGTGGGTGGATCACGAGGTCAGGAGATCGAGACCATCCTGGCTAACACGGTGAAACCCCTTCTCTACTAAAAATACAAAATATTAGTCGGGCGTGGTGGCGGGCGCCTGTAGTCCCAGCTACTCAAGAGGCTGAGGCAGGAGAATGGCGTGAACCCGGGAGGCGGAGCTTTCAGTGAGCCAAGATCCCACCACTGCACTCCAGCCTGGGTGACAGAGTGAGACTCCGTCTCAAAAAAAAAAAAAAAAAAAAAAAAAAAAGTGTGGCAGCTCTGAAAATTAGATTTTCACAGGCAAAAACACAGTTTTTGCCGCCCCTCCCCAAAAACACAGCGTTTTTGCCGCCCCTCCCCAGGCTTTGTGAGCCAAGATCCCACCACTGCACTCCAGCCTGGGTGACAGAGTGAGACTCCGTCTCAAAAAAAAAAAAAAAAAAAAAAAAGTGTGGCAGCTCTGAAAATTAGATTTTCACAGGCAAAAACACAGTGTTTTTGCCGCCCCTCCCCAGGCTTTGTTATTGTCACTGTGCGTTGCTGCTGCTGTTTGTTATGTGACTCCCTAGACTAATTCAGTCGCATTTGTATTCTATGTTGTGTGGCCACTGAAGTCTACTGTTGGAGCAGTCAGCCCAGTTAGCTTAGTTGTCAGCTAATGATTGGGCAGAGATTTTCTTAAACGCCTTTCACGAAGGAGTCTCCGAGCTTTTCCGAGGGGCTCTATGTGTGTGTCTCAGTGTTCCACAGGCAGTCGACAGTACTGCTCTAATTTTCCCTTCCTGCTGGCACAGAGCCACAAGGTCAGCTAGAGGTGACAGCATAGGGTCTTCTCAGGTCTTTCCTCCGTATGTTCATAGTCCTAGACATGCTGGTGACCTAGGAATTCCTAAGAATATGTCAGAGCTTTGCTCTCTATGGATATGGCATGGTTTTCTTTCCTTTTAAGGTTTTTTGTCAGCCTCTTACATCTCCAACTGGTACCACCCCAGGCACTTGTGATGTTAAACAGTTGTCACTGCCTGTTTTTGTTTGTTTTCAACAAATGCCCTAGGCATATGACTGTTAGTAAAGGGAAAGTCCTGAGTCAGGTCAAATAAAGATAAACCCTGAGGGCCAGGCACGGTGGCTCATGCCTATAATAGGCACGGTGGCTCATGCCTATAATCCCAGCACTTTGCGAGACCAATGTGGGCGGATCACATGAGGTCAGGAGTTCGAGACCAGCCTGGCCAACATGGTGAAACCCCATTTGTATTAAAAATACAAAATTAACTAGGCATGGTGGTGCATGCCTGTAGTCCCAGCTACCCGGGAGTCTGAGAATCACTGGAACCCAGGAGGCAGAGGTTGCAGTGAGCCAAGATTGTGCCACTGTACTCCAGCCAGGGTGACAGAGCAAGACTCCATCTCAAAAACAACAACAACAACAACAACGACACTACAACAAAAAAACAATAAACCCTGATAAACCCTGAGAACAGAGCTTTTCAAGGAGTCACCGGATAGGTCAAATAATGACACTTCTCTGGAAACGGGGCTTTTGTTGAGGTTCAAACCTGTTCTGCCCCTCCAATGGTTCTCACAGGTCTCTTAGTTGTGAGGCTCTTGGTTTTCAAGATTGCTATGGATCGAGGGAGAGGAGAACGGGAGCAAGGCAAGTTAAAACTCCACAAAGTTTACTCTCCTTACTAGGATTCAGCTGTTTTTTCTTGAAAAACCATGCCTTGGAGGCCGGGCATGGTGGTTTATGCCTGTCATCCCAGCACTTTAGGAGGCCAAGGCGGGTGGATCACCTGAGGTCAGGAGTTAGAGACCAGCCTGTCGGACATGATGAAACCCCGTCTCTACTAATAATACAAAAATTAGCTGGGTGTGGTTGTGCACGCCTGTAATCCTAGCTACTTGGGAGGCTGAGGCAGGAGAATTGCTTGAACCTAAGAGGTGGAGGTTGCAGTGAGCCAAGATAAACCATGCCTTGGATTGTAATAGCTAGCCTTTGGTTAATTTATAGAGTTCTGAAAAAGCTGATTTGGGCATTTTTTGCCTGTGTTCTCATTGCTTTTATGGGGGAATGGATTTTTGGAAGTCTTTACTCTGCCATTGCAGAGTATTTCTCTCCTGCTTCCTTCATACACTAGGAGAAACCCTAGGTCTGGTAGCCAAGATCCTGACTCAGTTGGCACAGTGAAGAATCCCAGCCTCTCATTCCTTTCCAGACCTAATTCATTAGCGGACCCAGAGCTCCTTGATTGAAGGAGGTAATCAGTTCCCTGGAGGAAGGTCCTTGCAGCATAAATCTTTCTTCAAGCCTTTCCCAAGTGACCTAAGACCACTCACCAGGGTGTCTGTGCCCTGGGGAGAGGCAATATCCAAGCTCCTTAGGGATTACTAGACATGGGCTTATTCCTAGGGACCCAAAACGCCAGTGTGCTCCCCTAGTCAAAATAAGGGCTTAAGGGGGTCAGGTGATAGATGGAATCTTAATTCCAGGCCTCCTCAGTGGGCCCTGGTGGTTCACAGACCCATCCTGTGGTTATTTCCTCAATGCCAGGAAAAACCTAGAATAGACATATTTGGTAGTTGGCATAGTCATTAATGAGACACTCAGAGATACTGGAAGAAATCCTATCACATGTCAGAAATTCAAGAGAAGAAGCCGTGCAGTTACATGTGAAACTGAAGGGCTGATTCAGAAGACCAACACACAAACAACAGGAGTCCCAAAAGAAGAGAACAGGAACAGTGGAGTGGGAAATTTGAGTCTGAAGAGTAAAATGACTTACATGAATAAAGATAAGCATCTAGACATAGCCTGATAAAATCCCTGAGTCCCAGAAATAGAAAAAAACACCTTATAAGCTTCCAGACAACAAGATTAGGTTCCTTATAAAGGAACGAGAATCCTCTAAGGGTGCCCATCTACAATACTACAAGCCAGGAGATAGTAGAATATAGATTGCTAAGAGAAAAAGAATGTGACTAAAGAATCAAAACCAACCAGTGTCATCGCCTAACCAAGGCAAAAGAAAGACAATTTCTGGCTTACAAGATTCAGTGCGTATATCACCTACATGCCCTCTGAGGGATTTCCTTAAGAAAATTCTCTCAGTAGTGGTTACAAATTCACGATAATGACAGATGAAGAGGTAAGGTAGCAGAGTTAGCAATGAATTATCCAATAGGGAGAGAGAGTTCAGCTTAAACGGTGGAGGATAGACTGGGAATGTGTGCATCAAGTGTTTAGAGACTGTTTTGCAGAAGTGATTGATGAAAATCTTAATAATAGTTCCAGCATAGTGGTTTACACCTGAAATCCCAGCGCTTTGGGATGCTGAGCTAGGAGGATCATTTGAGGCCAGCAGTTCAAGATCAGCCTGGGCAACACAGTGAGACCCTGTCTCTATCAGGCCTCTGAGCCCAAGCTAAGCCATCATATCCCCTGTGACCTGCACGTATAAATACAGATGGCCTGAAGCAACTGAAGATCCACAAAACAAGTGAAAATAGCCTTAACTGATGACATTCCACCATTGTGATATGTTCCTGCCCTACCCTAACTGATATGATATATTCTCCCCCACCCTTAAGAAGGTAGTTTGTAATATTCTCCCCTGCCTTTAAGAAGATACTTTGTAATATTCTCCCCACCCTTGAGAATGTACTTCGTACGCCTATCCCAAACCCGTAAGAACTCATGATAATCCCACCACCCTTTGCTGACTCTCTTTTCAGACTCAGCCCGCCTGCAACCTGGTGAAATAAACAGCCTTGTTGCTCACACAAAGCCTGTTTGGTGGTCTATTCACATGGACGTGCGTGACATTTGGTGCCAAAACCTAGAACAGGAGGACTCCTTCGGGAGACCAGTCCCCTGTCCTCACCCTTCACACTGTGAGGAGATCCACCTATGACCCTGGGTCCTCAGACCTACCAGTCCGAGGAACGTCTCACCAATTTCAAATCGGGTAAGCAGTCTTTTCACTCTCTTCTCCAGCCTCTCTTGCTACCCTTCAATCCCCCTCTCTCGCTACCCTTCAATCTCCCTGTCCTTCCAATTCCAGCTCTTTTTCTTCTCTAGTAGAGACAAAAGAGACACATTTTATCCGTGGACCCAAAACTTCGGCGCCAGTCACGGACTCGGGAAGACATCTTCCCTTGGTGTTTAATCACTGCGGGGACACCTGCCTGATTATTCACCCACACTCCATTGGTGTCTGATCACTGCGGGGATGCCTGCCTTGGTCACTCACCCACATTCCCTTGGTGGCAAGTCAATTGTGGGGACACCTGCTTTGGCTGCTCACCCACACTGCAGCCCAGGGCTGCTCACCACCCCCTTCTCCATGTCTCTACCTTTCTCTTTAAACTCACCTCCTTCACTATGGGCAACGTTCCGCCCTCGATTCCCCCTTCTTCTCCCTTAGAGAAGGGAGCAGCGAATTATGCAATAGGGAGAGTTCAGCTTAAACGAGTTAAAAGAGTTCAGCTCCCTGTGTTCTCAAAAACTTAAAACCTCTTCAACTCACACCTGACCTGAAACCTAAATGCCTTATTTTCTTCTGCAATATGGCTTGACCCCAATACAAACTTGACAATGGTTCCAAATAGCCAGAAAATGGCGCTTTTGATTTCTCCATCCTAAAAGACCTAGATAATGTTTGTTGTAAAATGGTCAAATGGTCTGAGGTGCCTGACATCCAGGCATTCTTTTACACATCAGTCACTCCCTAGTCTTTGCTCCCAATGCAACTCGTCCCAAATCTTTCTTCTTTCTATCCCATCTATTCCTTCAGTCTCCACCCCAAGCTTGAATTTGAATCCTCCTTTTCTACGAACCCATCTGACTTCTCCCCTCCTCCCCAGGCTGCTCCTTGCCAGGCCAAGCCAGGTCCCAATTCTCCCTCAGCCTCCGCTCACCCACCCTATAATCCTTCTATCACCTCCCCTCCTCACACCCAGTCCAGCTTACAGTTTTTTAACGCGACTAGCCGTCCCCCATCTGCCCAACAATTTCCTCTCAGAGAGGTGGCTGGAGCTGAAGGCACAGTCAAGGTTAATGCTCCTTTTTCTTTATCTGACCTCTCCCAAATCAGTTAGCATTTAGGCTCTTTTTCATTAAATATAAAAACCCAACCTAGTCCATGGCCCATTTGGCAATAACCCTTAGATGCTTTACCGCCCTTTACCCAACATTAGAAAAAGCTCCAAAAATTAGACTCTGGCCCTCAAACCCCACAACAGGACTGAATTAACCTTGCCTTCAAGGTGTACAATAATAGAGTAGAGGCAGCCAAGTAGCAACGTATTTCTGAGTTGCAATTACTTGCCTCCACTGTGAGATAAACCCCAGCCACATCTCCAGCACAAAAGAACTTCAAAACGCCTGAACCTCAGTGGCCAGGCATTCCTCCAGGACCTCTTCCCCCAGGATCTTGCTTCAAGTGCCAGAAATCTGGCCACTGGGCCAAGGAATACACAAAGCCCGGGATTCCTCCTAAGCCATGTCCCATCTGTGTGGGATCCCACGGGAAACGGGACTGTCCAACTTGCCCAGCAGCCACTGCCAGAACCCCTGGAACTCTGGCCCAAGGCTCTCTGACTGACTCCTTCCCAGATATTCTCGGCTTAGCAGCTGAAGACTGACGCTGCCCGATCGCCTCGGAAGCCTCCTGGACCATCACAGATGCTTTGGGTAACTCTTACAGTGGAGGGTAACTCCATCCCCTTCTTAATCAATACAGAGGCTACCCACTCCACATTACCTTCTTTCCAAGGAACTGTATCCATTGCCTCCATAACTGTTGTGGATATTGACAGTCAGGCTTCTAAACCTCTTAAAACTCCCCAACTCTGGTGCCAACTTGGACAATATTCTTTTATGCACTCCTCTTTTATGCACTCCTTTTTAGTTATCCCCACCTGCCCAGTTCCCTTATTAGGTTGAGACATTTTAACCAAATTATTTGCTTCCCTGACTATTCCTATGCTACAGCCACACCTTAATACCTCCCTCCACAACTCATTATTCTGTTATGGATCTCAAACATGCTTCCTTTACTATTTCTTTGCACCCTTCATCCCAGCCTGTCTTCGCTTTCACTTGGACTGACACTGACACCCATCAGGCTCAGCAACTTACCTGGGCTGTACTGCCGCAAGGCTGCAGGGACAGCCCCCATTACTTCAGTCAAGCCCTTTCTCATTATTTGCTTTACTTCCATCCATCTGCTTCTCACCTTATTCAATATTTTAATGACTTTCTACTTTGTAGTCCCCCCTACAAATCCTCCCAAAAGGACACCCTCCTGTTCCTCCAACATCTATTCTCAAAGGGATATCTCGTATCCCCCTCCAAAGCCCAAATTTCTTCCTCATCCATTACCTATCTTGGCAAAATTCTTCATAAAAACACACGTGCTCCCATGTCCAGATAATCTCCCAAACCCCAACCCCTTCTTCAAAGCAACAACTCCTTTCCTTCCTAGGCATAGTTAGGTATTCCGCCTTTGGATACCTGGTTTTGCAGTCCTAACTAAATCATTATATAAACTCACAAAAGGAAACGTAGCTGACTTCATAAATCCTAAATCCTTTCCCCATTCCTCTTTCCATTCCTTAAAAACAGCCCTAAAAGCTGCTCCCACACTAGCTCTCCCTAACTCATCCCAACCCCTTTTCATTACACACAGCTGAAGTGCAGGGCTGTGCAGTCGGAATTCTTACACAAGAGCCAGGACCGCACCCTGTAGCCTTTCAGTCCAAACAACTTGACCTTACTGTTTTAGGCTGGCCCCCACATTATTCCTGATACCACACCTGACCCCCATGACTGTATCTCTCTAATCCACCTGGCATTCACTGCATTTCCCCACATTTCCTTCTTTCCTGTTCTTCACCCTGATCACACTCGGTTTATTGATGGCAGTTCCTCCAGGCCTAATCGCCACTCACCAGCAAAGGCAGGCTATGCTATAGTATCTTCCACATCTATCATTGAGGCTGCTGCTCTGCTCCCCTCCACTACCTCTCAAGCCAAACTCAAGCCAAACTCATTGCCTTAACACAGGCCCTCACTCTTGCAAGGGGACTATGGGTCAAAATTTATACTGACTCTAAATATGCCTTCCATATCCTGCACCACCATGCTGTTATATGGGCTGAAAGAGGTTTCATCACTATGCAAGGGTTCTCCATCATTAATGCCTCTTTAATAAAAACTCTTCTCAAGGCCCTTTTAATTCCAAAGGAAGCTGGAGTCAGTCACTTCAAGGGCCATCAAAAGGCGTCAGATCCCATTGGTCAGGGCAATGCTTACAATGATAAGGTAGCTAAAGAAGCAGCTAGCATTCCAACTATATCCCTCACGGCCAGTTTTTCTCCTTCTCATCGGTCACTCCCACCTACTCTCCCACTGAAACTTCCACCTATCAATCTCTTCCCACACAAGGCAAATGATTCTTGAACCAAGGAAAATATCTCCTTCCAGCCTCACAGGCCCATTCTATTCTGTCATCATTTCATAACCTCTTCCATGTAGGATACAAGCTGCTAGGCCACCTCTTAAAACCTCTCATTTCTTTTCCATTGTGAAAATCTATCCCCAATCCACCACTCTTGACTCCCTTTTGGAGTGGATAGATGATCTTTGCTGACAGGGCACACTCCAATACTTTCACCCTGATGAAGTCCTATTCTTTACTTTTATACTCACTCTTATTTTTGTTCCCCTTCTTATGCCACCCTCTACCTCTCCCCAGCTATCTCCACCACCCTATCAATCTCACTCACTCTCCTAGCCGTTTCTAATCCTTCTTTAACAAACAATTGCCGGTTTTGCATTTCTCTTTCCTCCAAAATTGCCGAGGCCCTGATTTACTCATTGCTGAAAAAGGAGGACTGTATATTTTTAAATGAAGAGTGTTGTTTTTTCCTAAATCAATCTGGCCTGGTATATGACAACATAAAAAAACTCAAGGATAGAGCCCAAAAACTCACCAACCAAGTAAATAATTATGCTGAACCCCCTTGGACACTCTCTAATTGGATGTCCTGAGTACTCACAATTCTTATTCCTTTAATACCTATTTTTCTCCTTTTATTCAGACCTTGTGTCTTCCATTTAGTTTCTCAATTCATACAAAATTGCATCCAGGCCATCATCAATAATTCCATACAACAAATGCTCCTTCTAACAACCCCACAATATCACTCCTTACCCCAAAATCTTTCTTCAGTTTAATCTCTCCCACTGTAGTTTCTCATACTGCCCCTAATCCTGCTCGAAGCAGCCCTGAGAAACATCGCCCATTATCTCTCCATACCACCCCCCCCAAATTTTCGCCACCCCAACACTTCACCACTATTTTGTTCTGTTTTTCTTATTAATATAATACAGGAACGTCAGGCCTCTGAGCCCAAGCTAAGCCATCATATTCCCTGTGACCTGCATGTATACATCCAGATGGCCTGAAGCAACTGAAGATCCACAAAACAAGTGAAAATAGCCTTAACTGATGACATTCCACCATTGTGATTTGTTCCTGCCCCACCCTAACTGATATGATATATTCTTCTCCCACCCCCTGCCCTTAAGAAGGTACTTTGTAATATTCTCCTGTGCCCTTAAGAAGGTACTTTGTAATATTCTCCTGTGCCCTTAAGAAGGTACTTTGTCTGTAATCCCAGCACTTTTGGAGGCCAAGGTGGGCAGATCACAAGGTCAGGAGATCGAGACCATCCTGGCTAACATGGTGAAACCCTGTCTCTACCAATTAGTTGGGCGTGGTGGTGGGCAACTGTAGTCCCAGCTACTCAGGAGGCTGAGGCAGGAGAATCACTTGAACCCGGGAGGCAGAGCTTGCAGTGAGCTGAGATCACACCACTGCAGTCCATCCAACCCCGGGCGACAGAGCGAGACTCCGTCTCAAAAAAAAAAAAAAAAAAAAAGGTACTTTGTAATATTTTCCTGCCCTTGAGAATATACTTTGTACGCCTATTCCAAACCCATAAGAACTAATGATAATCCTATCACCCTTTGCTGACTCCTTTTTCAGACTCAGTCCGCCCGCACCCAGGTGAAATAAACAGCCTTGTTGCTCACACAAAGCCTGTTTGGTGGTCTCTTCACACACTGACGTGTGTGACAGTCTCTACCAAAAAAAAAAAAAAAAAATTGAAAATTAGCCTGGTAGGCTGGGCGCGGTGGCTTAAGCCTGTAATCCCAGCACTTTGGGAGGCCGAGACGGGCGGATCACGAGGTCAGGAGATCGAGACCATCCTGGCTAACACGGTGAAACCCCGTCTCTACTAAAAAGTACAAAAAACTAGCCGGGCGAGGTGGCGAGCGCCTGTAGTCCCAGCTACTCGGGAGGCTGAGCCAGGAGAATGGCGTAAACCCGGGAGGCGGAGCTTGCAGTGAGCAGAGATCCGGCCACCGCACTCCAGCCTGGGTGACAGAGCGAGACTACGTCTCAAAAAAAAAAAAAAAAAAAAGAAAATTAGCCTGGCCTAGTGATATGCCTTAGTATTCCCAGCTACTTGGGTAGCTGAGGCAGGAGGATCCCTTGAGCTTAGGAGTTTGAGGTTGCAGTAAACTATGATTATGCCACTGCACTCCTGCCCAGGTGACAGAATGAGATCTTGTCTCTTTAAAAAATAAATGAATAAAACTAAAAGAAAAGACCAATTCAAGGTACTGGCAGTAGGACTCTAGGTGGCAGGAATAGTGTTACTCACATTTTTTTCTTTTTTCTTTTCTTTTCATTTTTTTTTTGAGATGGAGTTTCACTCTTGCTGCCCAGGCTGGAGTGCAATGGCGTGATCACGGCTCAGTGCAACCTTTGCCTCCCAGGTTCAAGCGATTCTTCTGCCTCAGCCTCCCTAGTAGCTGTGATTATAGGCACTCACCACCATGCCCTAATTTTTTTTTTTTTTTTTTTTGTATTTTTAGTAGAGACAGGGTTTCATTACATTGGCTGGGCTGGTCTCGAACTCCTGACCTCAGGCAATCCACCCACCTCAGCCTCCCAAAGTGCTGGTATTACAGGCATGAGCCACCACACTCAGCCATATGGCTTTTATAACAACAACAACAACAAAATCCTCATAATAGATTAGAACAAAAAATAGTAAACTATCTCAGTAAAACTCAAGGACTGGGGAGAGTGGGAGAGTTAGAAGCATGCTAAAGGCAGCATCTTTCAGGGAGTGATGGAGTGGGCAAGCATAACATTTTGATGGAGCAGGATTATTTACCACGTATCCATAGAGCAATTTAAGGATATGATTGTTAGGAAATAAGATAAACTCTAGCAGGTTAGCAAAGGGAAGGCTGGGTGTGGTGGTTCACGCCTGTAATTCCAGCACTTTGGGAGGACGAGATGGGTGGATCACTTGAGGTCAGGAGTTTGAGACCAGCCTGGCCAACATGGTGAAACCCCGTCTCTACTAACAATACAAAAATTAGCCAGGCATGGTGGCATGCACCTGTAGTCCTAGCTACTCGGGGGGCTGAGGCAGGAGAATCGCTTGAACCCAGGAGGCAGAGGTTGCAGTGAGCCGAGATCATGCCACTGCACTCTAGCCTGGGTGACAGAGTGAGACTCTGTCTGAAAAAAAAAAAAGGGGGGAATTAACAGGAACTTGATGAAACCCACAAAAGTTAAAGAAAAAAAAAAGGCACAGAGAAAAACATTAATGAAATGTAAATAGTAAATATAAAATAAGGCAGAAAGAAAGTATATTGCTTATTGAAATAAATATGAACAGGCTGAATTAACCTATTATAAGTCAGAGGTTGGCTGGGCACTCTGTCTCATGCCTATAATGCCAGCACTTTGGGAGGCTGAAGTGGGAGGATCATGTAAGGCCAAGAGTTCACGACCAGTCTGGGCAACATAGTGAGATACCTTCTCTACAAAAAAATTAAAAATCAGCTGAGCATGGTGGTGCACACCTGTACTCCCAACTATTTAGGAGGCAGAGGCTGGAGGATCACTTGAGCCCTGGAGTTTGAGGCTACAGTGAGCTATAATTGTGCTACTACACTCCATCCTGGGTGACAGGGAGATAACCTGTCTCAAAAACAAACAACAGTCAGAGCTTGTCAAACCAAATTACTTTTAAAATCTAGCCATATGCAATGTATAGGAAATGCACATAAAACAAAGTGACAAAAATGTTGAAAATTAATAGATGGACAAAAAAATTCCAGGCCAAGAAAACATGATTGAGGGGGGTGGGTATCATTGAGATTCTAATCATGTTTATTTCTTGGTTTGAGTGGTGATTATAAAGGATATAAAGTTTTGTAATACTATCTTAGACTGTCTATTTTTCTATGAATATTTATGTATGTGGATGTTTCATAACTGTGGTAGGCAGAATAATGGCCATTATTCTGATGTCCTAAAATACCCACACCCTAATCCCTGGAACATGTGAATGTCTTATTTTATATGGCGAAGGGATTTTGCTGGTATGATTAAGGGCTTTGAGATGGGGGTTGTCTTGGATTATCCAGGGGGGCACAATGTAATCATGTTGGTCTTTAAAATCAGAGACTCGGCCATCCCAGCACTTTGGGAGGCCGAGGCAGACGGATCACCTGAGGTCAGGAGTTCGAGACCAGCCTGGCCAACATGGTGAAACCCCCAACTCTATTAAATATGCACAAATTAGCCAGGCGTGGTGGCGCATGCCTGTAATCCCAGCTACTCAGGAGGCTGAGACAGGCGAATCGCTTGAACCTGGGAGGTGGAGGTTGCAGTGAGCCAAGATCACACCACTGCACTCCAGGCTGGGCAACAGAGCAAGACTCCATCTCAAAAAGAAGAAAATAAAAATAAAATCAGAGACTTATTTCTGATTTTGATCAGAGGGAGATGTGATTGTGGAAGAATGGTCGGAAATGCAGTGTGACTGACTCTGAAGATTGAGGGAGGGGCCTCTGGAAGCTGGAAGAGAGAGTGAAACAGACTGTCCCCTAGAGCCTCCAGGAGGGAACACAGCCCTAAGGACACCCTGATTTGATTTCATTTATTTATTATTTTTTGCTGTTGTTTTACAACAATCTCTTGTCCAACAGAAACACCTTGATTTTAGCCCATGAGACTCATGTCAGACTTCAGACTTATGGAATTGTAATATGATAAATCTGTGGGTTTTTTTTTTTTTTTTGAGATGGAGTCTTGCTCTGTCACCCAGGCTGGAGTGCAGTGGTGCAATCTCAGCTCACTGCAACCTCCACCTCCCAGGTTCAAGCAGTTCTCCTGCCTCAGCCTCCCGAGTAGCTGGGACTACAGGCGTGTACCACCACATATGGCTAATTTTTTTTTTTTTTTAAATACTAAAAGTAGAGACAGGGTTTCACCATGTTAGCCAGGATGGTCGCCATCTCCTGACCTCGTGATCCACCTGCCTCGGCCTCCCAAAGTGCTGGGATTACAGGTGTGAGTCACTGCACCCAGCCAAATCTGTGTTGTTTCAAGTCACTAAATTTGCTGTAATTTGTTACAGCCATAGAAAACAATACAATAGGCCAGGTGCGGTGGCTCACTCCTGCAATCCCAGCACTTTGGGAGGCCGCGGCGGGCAGATCACCTGAGGTCGGGAGTTCGAGACCAGTCTGACCAACATGGAGAAACCCCATCTCTACTAAAAATACAAACTTAGCCAGGTGTGGTGGCGCATGCCTGTAATTCCAGCTACTCGGGAGGCTGAGGCAGGAGAATCTCTTGATCCTGGGAGGTGGAGGTTGCAGTGAGCAGAGATCGTACCACTGCACTCCAGCCTGGGCGACAAGAGCAAAACTCGATCTGAAAACAAAACAAAAAACAACAACAACAAAAGAACAGGAAAGAAAAGAAAAATAATACAACAGCAAAAAAAAGATTTTAAAAATTGGCCTTACTGTTAAGCCTCTGCGTTACCTCCCTTCTCAGTTTCCACATTACACTTTTAAAATGAATCTGAATTTGAATTTTAATCTGAATCTGAATTTTAAAATGAAAATGAATTTGAACCCCTGACCTCAGATGATCCACCTGCCTTGGCCTCCCAAAATGTTGGGATTACAGGCGTCAGCCACCATGCCCAGCCATGAATCTGTAATTTTCTCATGGCCATGGCTTTGTGAGTCGACAGTTATGGGAAATACAAAGTAGAAAGAGTGCTGAACTTGAAGATTAGGGGCAAGAGTGGTAGTTCCAGCTTTGCTGTGTCACTTGGAGCCTACCGCTTTCCCTCTCTGAGCCTATAGCCTTCATTATTTTATTTTGTTTTTTGAGACAGGGTCTCACTCTGTCGCCCAGGCTGGAGTTCAGTGGCACAAACATGGCTCACTGCAGCCTCGACCTCCCAGGTTCCAGCAATCTTCCCGCTTCAGCCTCCTGAGTAGCTGGGACTACAGGCGCCTGCCACCATGCCCAGCTCATTTTTTTACTTTTTGTAGAGATGAGGTCTCACTATGTTGCCCAGGCTGGTCCTAAGCTCTAGTGGACCTCCTGTCTCTGCCTCACAAAGTGCTGGGATTACAGGAGTGAGCCACCATGCCCAGCCCCTTAATTATTTTAATACCCAATTATAAATTGAACAAAATATTTAACTAGATACTATACAGGAGTATAACCCTCCCCAAATCACAAATTCTACTTATATAAAATTCTTAAATACAGTATAGAATTTACTTCTTTCTATTCAACTTTTAGGCAACTGTAAGAATTTCAGATCCAACACATATAAATCTCAAGTCATTCCTTGTCATGACCCAGGGACTTCGAGCTATAAAATTAAACAGGCAGCAAATATTCCACAGGAGAATATCCCTCTTAGAGGGCAAGCAACCTGTCCCAAAGTAACCCACTGAAAGTATGAACGCTGAAATGTTTCAAGGAAATAAAGAAGGGTATGTTGAATGCCTGTTGATACAGTAAGTAGTTTTAAATTATTGAAAATGTCATTTATTGTCTATTCAATGACTTTCAGTAAAATGAAAAACATTTATAGGATTTTTCATGAGCTAATAAATCACTGTCTGCCCTCTAGCTGATGAGTGGTCATGATGGAGCCTCACAGACACCTGGGACATTGGTCATGGCCTTCAAGACCCATGGAAGCCACAGGGACCCTGGCCTGTCACTGCTACTCAGAAGCGTTGTAGGTACCTCCTCATACCATGGATCTACCAGACTCCTGACGTGGCCTCTTCTAGTACCCACTGTTTCCATTCACTTTTTCTGGGTCTGGTTTTCAAACTTCCCAAGAGACTGGATCTGATCAGCCAGGTAGGCGTGATCCAGTTAGGCAGCATTTCTAGGCCCACACACCTCAGAGACCACCGAGCCAACCTACAGCAGTCCACTGGCATCTGGGCAGGACATTTGTTGGGGGGGTGCCTGGTGAATTATAGGTGATCAGCAGCCCTGGGCTTGCCAATGACATACCGGTGGCATCCTCAAAAATTGTGACAATCAAATCTTCCCCCATCCCTTTCTAATACTTAGGCCTAGTTTGAATCACTGTTAGGGACAGTGGAGTTCAGATCCCAATGCACAGGCCAGTCAGGGATCTGAGAGGAGAAAGTGGGGTATCATAACATTCGGTCCCTTCACTCAGAAGGCACTGCAGCCAGGCACGGTGGCTCACGCCTGTAATCCCAGCACTTTGGGCGGATCATGAGGTCAAGAGATCAAGACCATCCTGGCCAACATGGTGAAACCCCGTCTCTACTAAAAATTCAAAAATTAGCTGGGCGTGGTGGCGTGTGTCTGTAATCCCAGCTACTTGGGAGGCTGAGCAGGAGAATCTCTTGAACCAGGAAGTCGGAGGTTGCAGTGAGCCGAGATCATGCCATTGCACTCCAGCCTGGCGACAGAGCAAGACTCCATCTCAAAAAAAAAAAAAAGGGACTATAGACGTGGCTGCCACCTGAATTAGGAGGACACCTCTCTAGTACAAGGCCTTGAGTTCCTGAACTGGGATTTCTCCTACCCTGGGGACTTTGAGGCACATAATCATTTAAATTGGAGAAAGAGGCTAGGCACAGTGGCTCACACCTGTAATCCCAGTACTTTGGGAGGCCGAGGTGGGCAGATCACTTGAGGTCAGGAGTTTGTGACCAGCCTGGCCAACATGGCAAAACCCATCTCTACTAAAAATACAAAAATTAGCTGGGTGTGGTGGCACGCACCTGTAATCCCAGCTACTTGGGAGACTGAGGCACGAGAATTGCTTGAACCTGGGAGATGGAGGTTGCAATGAGCTGAGATCACGCCACTGCACTCCAGCCTGGGTGACAGAGCAAGACTCCATCTCAAAAAAAAAAAAAAAAAAAAAAAAAAGGCTGGGCACCGTGGCTCACGCCTATAATCCCAGAACTTTGGGAGGCCAAGGCGGGCGGATAGGAGATCGAGACCATCCTGGCTAACACAGTGAAACCCCATCTCTACTAAAAATACAAAAAATTAGCCAGGCGTGGTGGTGGGCGCCTGTAGTCCCAGCTACTAGGGAGGCTGAGGCAGGAGAATGGCGTGAACCTGGGAGGCAGAGGTTGCAGTGAGCTGAGATCCTGCCACTGCACTCCAGCCTGGGTGACAGAGCAAGACTCCGTTTCCAAAAAATAAAAAAAAAGAAAAGAAAAGAAAATTAGAATAAGAGTACTACACAAATAGAAGCATACTTGAAGAGCAGGGAACTGCTTTTTATTTTGTTATAAAAGCCACGTATGTGAATGGTAGAAGGTTAGGAAATACAGAGTAGCAGAAATGAGAGTAACTCTATTCCTACACCTAGAGAGTCCCACTGCCAACACCTTGAATGGGTCTTTTGTAACTTTTCTTTCTTTTTTTTGTTTTTATTTTTTACTTTTTTTTTTCTTTTTTAAGAGATGGGGGTCTTGATGTGTTGACCAGGCTGGTCTCAAGCAATCCTTTCACCTCGGCCTCCCAAAGTGCTGGGATTACAGATGTGAGCCAGCATGGCTGGCTCTTTTTTTTTTTTTTTTTAAAGAGACAGGGTCTCGCTCTGTTGCCCAGGCTGGAGTGCAGTGTCATGATCATAGCTACTGTAGCCTTGAAACTCCTGGGCTCAAGGCATCCTCCTGCCTTAGCCTGCAGTATAGCTGGGACTACAGATGAGGACAATCATGCTCGGCTAATTTTTTATATTTTTTTGTAGAGATGGGGTCCCGCTATGGTGCCCAACCTGGTCTCCAACTCTTAGCCTCAAGTAATCCTCCCACACTGGCCTCCCAAAGTGCTGGAGTTACAGGCATGAGCCATGGTGCCTGGCCTTTTTTCTGTCTTTTCTGAGTTCAGCATGGACCTAGCATAGAATGTCACCTCCATGACTGTTGAATGAGTAAACAAGTTATTCCTTGCCCTTAAATTAGAAGATAGAATGAGGTGATCTCTAAGAAAAGTCTTCTCTAAAATTCTAGAAAAAATAGAGTAGGGCAGTGGCATCAAGCCTAGAATGCATATGTGTATGAATACATGCATCTATCCATCTATCTCATATATCTATATATCTCGCCTGTATCTCAATCACTTAGCCCAGGGCCTGCCACCTCAGGAAGATCCAGTAAATGGGAGCCATTGTTACCATCACATTCCTGTTCTCCAGGGAGGCTCAAGGATGCTCACCTCCTTTTCCCCAAACTCCAAGTCCCTCAGCCCAGTTGCTGCTCTAGAAGCCTAGGCAGAAAATGGTTCCTTAGACCAGGCCTTATGACTCCCGGCCTGCCAAAGGAGTGAGACTTCTTTTTTATAAGAACACCCTTTTCATAGTGGTCTTTTAAGTTTTATTTTGAAGTTGCTAAAAAAAAAAAAAAAAAAACCGAAGAAGAGGAACAAGAAGAAGCCTGCCTTGATTAGAAAAATTGGGAAAAGAGGCCAGGTGCAGTGGCTCACACCTGTAATCCCAGCACACCTCTCTTCTCGGCCAAGGTGGGAGGATCACTTGAGCCCAGGAGTTTGAGACCAGCGTGGACAACATAGTGAGACCCCATCTTTACAAAAAAAATAAAAAATTAGCCGGGTGGGCTGGGCGTGGTGGCTCATGCCTGTAATCCCAGCTACTCAGGAGGATCAAGCAGGATGATCGCTTGAGCTCAGGAGCTGGAGGCTGCAGTGAGCTGCACTCCAGTCCAGGTGACAGAGCAAGATCTTGTCCCTCAACCAAAAAAACAAAAAACAAAACAAAAAAAAACTGGGGAAAGAGATTTTATAGATAAGGAAGTAGAGCCAGAGAGGGTAAGAGACTTGCTGGGGTACCACAGTCAAGCATCACTTCCCTCTCTTACGTGACTCTCAACTCCAGAATGTCACTAAGAAGTGGCCAGAGCAGTGGACTCAGGGATGGGCATCTGGGTTCCAATCCTTGTTGCTCTATTCACTAGCTGTGTGCCCCTGGGCAAGTCACTTCACTGTCCTAGACCTCAGTTTACTTATCTGTAAAACTGGGAGAATAGCGCCTTGCTGGGAAGTAGCGAGGACCAGATAAATTGCAAATGTACCCAGCCCAGTGCCGACACATAGTAACTCAGTGGCAGTTGCAGGCCAGGGGAACAGTCATTAACTCATTGCCAGAGGTGCCAGAACTGGACAGGGGGAAAGGTGTCCTGAGTGGGAGATCCAGGTCTTGGGGTGCTTGGACTCTGGATCTCTGGGAAGGGGAATCCCCAACTCTGCTTCCCAAGTAGCTAGAAACTGACTTAAGAGGGGGGCAGTGTACAGGGAACACTGAAAGGCCGCTGTAAATGATGGCTGGAGTTAGCCTCATCTGAACTCTGGGTTTGAGTACACACTCTGAAGTCAGATGATACGGATTCAAATCTGCCTCTACTATATACGATGGGACAAGTGACTTCACTTCTCCGTGCCTTGCTTTTCTCATCTGTCAAGTGGAAATAATAAGAGTACTTACCTCACTAAGTTGTTGAAATGATTTTGTAAGATTATGCATGTAGTGCTCTGAGAACATTCACCTAGCTCAATGTTAGCGTTTTTTTTTTTTTTTTTTTTTTTTTTAGACTGAGTCTCACTCTGTCACCCAGGCTGGAGTGCAGTGGTATGATCTCAGCTCACTGCAACCTTCACCTGCCGGATTCAAGTGATCCTCCTGCCTCAGCCTCCTGAGTAGCTGGGACTACAGGCATGCACCACCACGCCCGGCTTATTTTTGTATTTTTAGTAGAGACAGGGTTTCACCATGTTGGCCAGGCTGGTCTTAAACTCCTGACCTCAGGTGATCTGCCCACCTTGGCCTCCCAAAGTGCTGGGATTTCAGGTGTGAGCCATCACACCCAGCTGCTGCTATTTTGTTTTATAGGGTCCAGAATTACTCAGATAATTGCTTGGAGTTGGGGTTGAGATTCTCACCTAAGTTGAGTGAGACCAGATGGACCCTAATCACCCTTTCTGGAGGTGCTTAGCTTCAAGTTTGGGTCAAGTCGAATTGCACAGCTGTGAGAGAGGTGGACTGAGTTAAATCAGTGTTGAACAAGAGCATAGCAGGACCTGGTTGTTTTGCTTATCTTCTGTATGCTACAATTTCAAAATTTACCGTGTAAAAATTAAGCTCTCTCTGGAAAAGGATATTAGTGTTATTGGAATAGTCTCTGAATTTAATGGTCTGTTAAAGCCCACAGGGAAAGAATAAGACGAGGAATAGGGTCTGAGGGAGGAGGCAGAGTTCTGATGAAGATGATGGCAAGAGATGGGGAAGTCCTTGGCCAGGAAGGGGAGAGAGGGAGTCCTGGTGAATGCCCTGTGGCTGTGCTCTAGGAAAGTGGTCAGTCCTGAGGGCAGGTGGCGGCCTGACGTTCCAGAAACATGGTACTCTATATGCAGGAAATCCCAGCCAGCCTAGAGACTCTGGTGCCCACAGGGGGAACAGGACAGAAGTCATGCAGTGTACGGGACCCCTGTGGGCTTGGAAAGTGATGCCAGTAGCAACCAAGGTGAACTAGAGATCAGACGCTCCTCACCACCAGCACGTGCATGCACACACACCCTCGTTCTCTAGGTAGGCAGCACCTCCTGAACTGCGGTGTGCCCTTAAGAGTGAGTGAAAGCCCCAATGGCAAATGAGATGGGATTTCCGTTTGGAGTCATAAATTGTTTCATAGAAATATTTGAATATTTATCAGAATATGTACCCAAAATAACTCAGCCAGCCTGGTGCCTGCATGTTTTGGGTAGTGGCCAGAGTCCCCTCTCAAGCCTGCTAGTCCATTCCCCACCCCCTATCTTACTTCCAGACTTGGTAAGTAGATAGTTTTGGCAATCAGACAGACTTGGTTAAGCCTAGCTTCTGTCACTATCTGTGTGACCCTGGAAAAGTTATTGTATATTGTACCTGACTTCTCTGAACCTGTTTCTTCATCACTAAAATCATGCACTTCTTTACAGGAGCTGTCAGGAAAATGCAATGTAAGAATAAGGTGAGGGTGGTTTTCAAATGATAAAATTATATATATATATATAATTTTTCCTCCTCCATACGCACACACAAACGCACACACGGAGGAAGGTATAGGTGTCAAATCTTTTTTTTTTTTGAGACAGATTCTCGCTCTGTGGCCCAGGCTGGAGTGCAGTGGTGCAATCTTGGCTCATTGCAACCTCCACCTCCCAGATTCAAGCGATTCTCCTGCCTCAGTCTCCTGAGTAGCTGGGATTACAGGTGCGTGGCACCACACCCGTCTAATTTTTGTATTTTTAGTAAAGCAGGGTTTCACCATGTTGGCCAGGCTGGTCTTGAACTCCTGACCTCAAGCGATCTGCCTGCCGCAGCCTCTCAACGTGCTGGGATTACAGGCGTGAGCCACTGAGACCAGCCTAAATTCAATTATTAAACTCCTTGAGATAACTAAAGGATAGCCGGACGCGGTGGCTCATGCCTGTAATTCCAGCACTTTGAGAGGCCGAGGCAGGAGGATTGCTTGAGCCCAGGAGTTCCAGACCAGCCTGGACAACATAGCGAGATCCTGACTCTACAAAAAATAGAAAAATTAGCCGGACGTGGTGGCGCGTGTCTGTAGTCCCAGCCACTCGTGAGGCTGAGGTGGGAGGATCACCTGAGCCCTCTGTAGGTCGAAGCTGCAGTGCACCGCTGCACTCCAGCCTGGGGGACAGTCTCAAAACAAAACAAAACAAAACAAAAGGGGAGGGAGGGCGGGAAGACTTAAAGACCCCTGAGCCAGGGCCATTATTATTTAATTTGGCCGGGTCTCTGAACCAGTCTGAGGAAGCTTGGGTTTCTATCCTTCCCGACTGAGCCACAGACCTGAGTCTTGACTCCGGAGAAATCACCCCAGCCTGTTTTTCTATCTGTGACACGGGAACGGCAGCTCCTGCCTCGCGAGGTGCAGTGAGAATGAGAAGCGCCGTGTGTGGCGCGCCTGACACGGTCAGCTCGCGGGTGGAGGCCTGGAGCAGAACGCCCTCGGGCGCCCGCCCTTGCAGCCGCACTGGAGACCGGGGATGGGTCTGGCCACGCCTCTGCAGACTGCGGCAACGCGAGGGAGCGCTGGTTTCCACGGTTGCAGCGTAACGTCCTCCTTCCCGGCCTCAGCTTTCCTGACTGCATAACGGGCATACAGTGGGTTCCATGGCACAAGGGAGCCGAAGAAGCTGCCTGCCCCCAGCTCGCCTGGGATCCTCACGCCCCTATAACAGCCGGGGAAACCAAGGCCCGGAGGGGCCACGAAGCTGCCCACGGCCCAGATCGCGAGTGCGGACCCTGCAGGAGGGTCTGGCCTAGATGCGAGTGTCCCGCCGCAGCGCAGGCGAGGCGGAGCAACACATCCCCTACCCGCGTACTGCAGGCCGCAGACGGAGACAGCGCAGCACTACGCACGGCTGGGTCGCCCGAGGGCTCCGCAGCTGCGGGTCGGGAACACGCGGCGCGCGCCCGCGCCCCAACCGGAAGTCCGCCACTGACCGCTCTAGCACGCGCCAGGGCTGCGTCGGTGGCCTTAACCCTTCCCACGGCCGCGCAGCCAGTCTTTGTCTCCTCGGAGCGCCACAAAGGCTGGAAGGGCAGCGGGGCCTGTGGGTGCCGAGCTGCAGACACCTTCACTGTGAGCACAGCCCTGAGCCAGAGCCTAGGCGCCCAACGGGGCTGGTTTCACTCGGTCCAGCCGCACCTACCCGTGCCCTCACCGGATCTTAAGATAGAGACATTAAAACCTCCACCGGGCCGCGGCACAGGATAACAGAGTTTTACTTTCTGTTTTGGCATAGCATTGCCTCCATTTCCTAGAGTGCACGTAATAAATACCGCTGGTGATTCCAAAATATAAAAGTTGAAAATATTTACTTTACAAAAATTTGGTTCCCATACCGCTTTTAAGGCCATTCTCTGCACTTGGTTCCCACTGCTCCTGATGTGGTTCAAAGATGGATGACCCCAAAGACGAGGAAAAGATTATTGACTCCATTTTTTTAGATGAGGCAACTAAGGTCTAGACAGGGGAAGGGACTTGTCCCAAATCACAGAGCAAATCAGTTTAAATCAGGAATAGCTCCATTCCTATCCCGCATCCTGCCCTTTCACTACGCCACGGCTGCCTGGCTGCCCTGAGGAACAAAGGAGGGCCGGGCAAGAACGCCATTACCAACTGCAAATCCACAGGCAAATGCAAGAGGACGGAAAGTAAGTTCTTGGGCTCTGCCCTTGTGCTGTCCCCAGTGGGGTCCTGGGGTCATCCCTGCCTTCACAGCCATGTACAGCGACACCCAGTTAACTGATGGGGGGATTCTGCCACTTGCTGGGTATGCCTGTGCCACCAGTGCACTCACTCTGGGCCTGGGGAAATAACCACAGGATGAATTGGGGGATCCACTGTGTCCACTGTGAAATGGACCTGAGCTAAAACTCCATTGATCACTGGATCTCAGAGATCTTTGGGCCTTGAGAACAGAATTGGATGCTATAGGAGAAATGTAACCAGAAAAGGATTAGGATTTTGCCAGTAGAGAAAGGGAGATGTGCTTGCTTTCATTCATTTATCATTAATGAGCACCTACTGTATGCCAGACACCATACTAGGCCCTAGGAAGACAGAGATTATGAGACAGATGTGGCCTTATTCTGGCAGGGGAAGTGAGATGAAGGAGGTGAAAAAGAGGAAGTACAGCAGTGACTAACCAGGGACCTGACCTAGTCTGAAGGTCAGGGAACCTTGGAGGAGGTGAAATCAAACCCAAAGCCTGAGATGAGAGAGAAGGGGAGGGTGGAGGGAAGGAAAGGGCTTCACAGACAGAGGGAACAGGAGTGCTAACAGCCTGGCCAGCTTCCTTGTGGTAGATGTTCTCTGCATGAGTTGGAGGAGAGCTTGGGGAAAGGGGCAGGAGATGTGGGCAGGGACCAAATCCAGCAGGGGCTTGTCTACCATAAGGAACTTGGTGGGAGAACTTCATGGCCAAAAACAGGTGTGGAAGGGACCAAGCAGCCCATGTGGCTGGAGGGCAGGACATGAGATGAAGATGACTAGAGCAGGGAGTGAGGAGGTGGAGAAGGTGATCAGAAGCCGAAGCTGGGAGGCCTGGAATGCCTGGCTGCAAAACTCAGCCATTCCCCTGGAAGCCATGCAAGTGAACAGCAAGAAGGAGAGTGGGACACCAGGGAGCAGTAGGGATTGCCGGAACTGGAGGGCAGAGACTCCGCCCCCAGGGCAGTCAGTGTTCTGCACCCCCCACCCACCTACCCCACCCCCAACCCCCGCCCCATGACCACTCCAGGAGGCAAACTCAGTATCTCAGAACGTCTGCTTTCAAGGGTAGCTGGAGTCCAGATTCCTTTTTTTATTTTTGGTGGAGACAGGATCTCACTCTGCCGCCCAGGTTGACGGGCAGCAACACATAGCTCACTGTATTCTCAACTCCTGGGCTCAAGCAGTCCTCCTGCCTCAGCCTCCCAAAGTGCTGGGATTACAGTGTGAGCCACGGCACCCGGCCTGAGTCCAGATTTTTATATGAAATCACTTGATTTTAATGTTGCCAACATGTTCAACACCATGTAAGCCAAACAAATCACATTCACAGGCTGGCACCTCTAAGCTTTGCAGCATGTTAGCGTCACCTGAGGAGATTTTAAAAATCTCAGGGCCCTTGGCCGGGCGTGGTGGCTCATGCCTGTAATCTCAGCAGTTTGGGAGGCCAAGATGGGAGGATCACCTGAGGTCAGGAGTTTGAGACCAGCCTGGACAACATGGTGAAATCCTGTCTCTACTAGAAATAAAAAAATTAGCCAGGCGTGGTGGCGGGCACCTGTGATCCCAGCTACTTGGGAGGCTGAGGCACGAGAATGGCTTGAACCCGGGAGGTGGAGGTTGCAGTGACCCAAGATCATGCCACTGCACTCCAGCCTGGGCGACAGAGCTAAACTCAAGACTCAACAAAACAAAACAAAACAAAAAATCCCAGGGCCCAGGTTGCACATAATACCAATTTAAAATGTCGGGGGGGTGGGGCCGGGTGCCGTGGCTCACGCCTGTAATCCCAGCACTTTGGGAGGCCGAGGCAGATGGATCACAAGGTCAGGAGATTGAGACCATCCTGGCTAACATGGTACAACCCCGTCTCTACTAGAAAAAAAAAAAAAAAAAAAAAAATTAGCCGTGGCACGTGCCTATAGTCCCAGCTACTCGGGAGGCTGAGGCAGAAGAATAGCTGGAACCCGGGAGGCAGAGGTTGCAATAAGCTGAGATCGTGCCACTGCACTCCAGCCTGGGCGACAGGGCGAGACTCCGTCTCAAAAAAAAAAAGAAAAAAAAAAAAAGTGTCTGGGGTGGCTGGGCCGGTGGCTCATGCCTGTAATCCTACCACTCTGGGAGGCCAAGGTGGGCAGATCACGAGGTCAGGAGCTTGAGACCAGCCTGACCAACATGGTGAAACCCCGTCTCTACTAAAAATACAAAAATTAGCCAGGTGTGGTGGCACGCGCCTGTAGTCCCAGCTACTCAGGAGGCTGAGGCAGGAGAATCACTTGAACCTGGGAGGCAGAGATTGCAGTGAACCAAGATTGTGCCACTGCACTGCAACCTGGGTGACAGAGTGAGACTCCATCTCAAAAAAAAAAAAAAAAAAAAGTCTGGGGTGGAAGGCAGCCATCAGAATATTTAAATGATTCCTCAGGTGATTCCAATATGCAGCAGTTTGAGAACCACTACCAGAGACTATGTCCTTTCAGTTGCCAGGCACAGCCATGGGAAGCCATGGGAAGTTTTAGAACAGAAGAGGAGCCTACTTTGGAGTTTAAGGAAAATCAGTCCTTAGGAGAATAGAATGTAATCTTGTGTGAAAAGGGTCCGGAAGCCCCAAGGGCAGTGGCAGGATCCTGCTAGGGTGACGGTGATCCGCCATCCCAGTTTGTTCAAGACTGGGGTGTCTCCTGGGACACGGAACCTGCAGTGCTAAAACCAGGAAAGTCCTGGGCAAACAGGGATGCTTGGTCACGCTAGAGTCTCCTGATGTAGTTCTGTTTTCCCAGATTTCTGGGGAGACTAATGCCACAGACTCCCCATTCCAGAAATTCCTAAGAAAAGGCTGTCCATCTCCCTGGGGTACATTCACCTGAGTCTCTGAGCCCTGGCAGGGCCCATCTCTTCTTCACCCAGCAGACAGATCCTGGCCTATGGAATATAATTTAGCAGTAAAAAGGAACAAACTGGCCGGGCGCAGTGGCTCACGCCTGTAATCCCAGCACTTTGGGAGGCCGAGGCGGGAGGATCACGAGGTCAGAAGATCGAGACCACCCTGGCTAACACGGTGAAACCCCGTCTCTACTAAAAATACAAAAAATTAGCCGTGTGTGCTGGCGGGCGCCAGTAGTCCCAGCTACTCCGGAGGCTGTGGCAGGAGAATGGCGTGAACCCAGGAGGCGGAGCTTGCAGTGAGCTGAGATTGCGCCTCTGCACTCCAGTCTGGGTGACAGAGCGAGACTCCGTCCCCCCTCCCAAAAAAAAACAAACAAAACAAACAAACAAAAAAGGAACAAACTACTGATCCACACAAGAATCTAGATGACCCTCAAGAATATTAGCCTGAGTGAAAGAAAACAGATGCGTAAGAGTTACATACTGCTTAATTCTATTTACATGAAGTTCCAGAACAGGTTCACCCAATCTGTTATTTTAAAACAATCAGGCCAGGTGTGGTGGCTCACGCCTATAATCCTAGCACTTTGGGAGGCAGAGGCAGGTGGATCGCTTGAGCCCAGGAGTTCAAGACCAGCCTGGGCAATATGGTGAGACCCCCCCCGTCTCTGCAAAACATACCAAAAAAAAAATTTAGTGAACTGTGAATATACCACTGTACTCCAATACTGGACAGCAGATCAAGGCCCTGTCTTATAAAAAAGTCAGAATAGTGGTTGACTCTGGGGAGTTGGAGATGAGAAGGGGGCAATAGCTCACTGCAACATTTCAAGTTTTTGTAGAGATGAGGTCTCACTATGTTGCCCAGGATGGTCTTAAACTTCTGGACTCAAATGATCTTCCTGCCTTGGCCTCTTAGTGAGCCACCACACCTGGCACTACGCTTTTGTTAAAATTCACTGAATCATGCAGTTAACACCTATGCATTTTACTATATGGATATTTTACATCAAAGAGGGGGGAAAAACTATGAATGAATACTGGGCTCTAGTTAACAATGTGCATGCAGGCCGGGCGCAGTGGCTCACACCTGTAATCCCAGCACTTTGCAAGGCCCATGCAGGTGGATCACCTGAGGTCAGGAGTTCAAGACCAGCCTGACCAACATGGTGAAACACTGTCTCTACTAAAAATACAAAATTAGCTGGGTGTGGTGGCAGGTGCCTATAATCCCAGCTACTTGGGAGGCTGAGGCAGGAAAATCACTTGAACCCGGGAGGCACTGGTTGCAGTGAGCAGAGATTGCACCTCTGCACTCCACCCTAGGCGACAGAGTGAGACTCTGTCACAAAAAAAAAAAAAAAAAAAAAAAAAACGGGAACAAAACCTAAGTCTGATTATGCTTTTCTGCTCAGAACCCTCCATGATACCCAGAGGAAAAGCCAAGTCCTGACACTGGCCTCCGAGCAGGGCGACCATAAGTTCTGCTGGCCCAGCTTCTGCCTGTCTTCTGAAGGGTGTGATTAGTACTGCCCTTGTTTTCATTCTCCCAGTGTGAAGGATAGATTAAGTGCTTGCTTGCCCTGCCTGCCAGGCCCAGCCGACCTGAACTCACTCCCCGGCCCCTCCCTCCCTCCGCTCCCGCCACACTGGCTCTGCTTCACCCTGGCCATTCCCTCTGCCTGGAATGCTCTTCCCCAGATACTTGCAAGGCTCTCTCCCTCACCTCCTTCCATCTTTTCTTCAGCCTTTGCCTCAGTGAGGCCCCCGCCTTGACCCAGCTTAAAATCACACCCTACTCTTTCCCCATCTCCCGTGCTGTGCTTTCTTTTTCCAGAGCACTCTAACTTCCTGCTTAGGATATAACTGCCTGAAGGCAGATGCCATGAGGGCAGGGATGTTTTTTTTTTTTTTTCTGTGTTCTTTTTTTTTTTTTTGAGACAGAATCTCACTCACCCAGGCTAGAGTGCAAGTGGTACAGTCCAGGCTCACTGCAACCTCCGCCTCCCGGGTTCAAGTGATTCTCCCATCTCAGCCTCCCTAAGTAGCTGCGATTATAGGCGCCCACTACCACGCCTGGCTAATTTTATTGTATTTTTAGCAGACGCGGGGTTTCACCATGTTGGCCCGGCTGGTTTTGGACTCCTGACCTCAGGTGCTCCGCCCACCTCAGCCTCCCAGAGTGCTCAGCCTCCCAAAGTGCTTGGCCTCCAAAAGTGCTAGCCACCATGCCCGGCCATTTATTCTGTGCTCTTTATGCTGCATCCGCAGGTTCTACAACAGTGCCCAGCAAACAGTAAGCACACAGTAAGTACCTATTGCTATGAATAAAGGGAATCCTCTGCCCTCCTGGGGCTTCCAGGCTGGTGCTGAAGACCCAAGGAGACACGGACCATTACAAAGCAACAGCCACCACTCCACGTCGCAGCAGAGGAGGGGTGAGGGGCTGAGGGAAGGCAGAAAAGACACCCCAGAAGCTGAGGCTTGAAAACTGCATTGGCATCTGCCAGGCGAAGAGGGGATGGGAGGGGCTTTCCTGGTGGGGCAGCCAGTGTGAGCAAAACCCAACGGGTGAGAGACAGCAGCAGGCATCTGGGGGCTGTGAGCAGTTCAGAGAGTGGCTGCAGGTGTGGGTATGCAGCAGGCTGTGGGCTCCATTCTGCAGGTAGTGAGGACAGGAAGGTTCTAACTGGGGCAGTGGCATGGACAGATTTGGGTTTCTGGGAGATTGCCCAGCTACTGGGTGGAGCATGGATTGGAGGTGGGCAAGAGGGAGGCAGGGAACCCCACCAGGAGGCTGTCAGTTTTGTTGGCACCTAGTAAAGCAGCGTTGCCCTGAAGAAAGGGGCTAACTGGAAAATTACTTAAGACAGAGACCCTACAGGACGTGGTGCTTCCTGGAAGGTGACTCTGACTCCTGGTGTCACCATTTTGGCTGACTCCTGGGATGGTAGGAATAGGTTGTGGGGAGGATGAGGCTTGGGTCTCTGGGATATCCCAATGGAGATGTGATGCAGCCATTTGGCTCCTGGAGTCTGGAGGTCGGGGCGGAACTTAGAGAGTGAGGAACTGTTGATTCAAAGGGCAGGTGGGACCTAGCAGGGAGAGTGTGCACAGAGAGAAGCAAGGCCAGGGCAAGAGACAGTTCCCAGACCAGGAAGAGGGGAGTGGCCAAGGACGGATAAGGGCTCAGAGGGGAGGAGTCAGTGAGCCCCAGAGGTGGGGCCCGAGTGCCAGGAGTAGAAGGATTTCCACAAAGAGAGTGTGGACTTGGGGAGGAGGAGGGAAGGGGACAGCAAGGTGATAAATAAGGGCTGTGGCTCTGGAAGACATAGCTTTTTAAATTTACCATGTTCACTATTCTTGTTAAGATACAGTCATGCAAGCTGGAGTGCAGTGACACAATCATATCTTACTGCAGCCTCAACCTCCTGGGCTCAAGCAAAACTCCCACCTCAGCCTCCCAAAGTGCTGGGATTCCAGTTGGGGGCCACCATATCCAGCCAAACTGGCTTTTTTTTTTTTTTTTTTTGGTTGAGATGGACTCTCGCTCTGTTGCCCAGGCAACCTCTGCCTCCCAGGTTCAAGTGATTCTCCTGCCTCAACCTCCCGAGTAGCTGGGACTACAGGCATGCACCACCATGGCTGGGTAATTTTTGTATTTTTAGTAGAGACAGGGTTTCGCCATGTTAGCCAGGCTGGTCTCGAATTCCTGACCTCAAGTGATCCACCTGCCTCGGCCTCCCAAAGTGCTGGGATTACAGGCATGAGCCACCACGCCAAGCCCAAACTGGCTTTTAAACCAGGTCAAAGAATGGGTCACTGAGAGGGTGGGGGCATGCCTGGGCTCAGGACAGTTTCCTAGACCCCGTGACCAGGAGAGGGACAAGAATAGGGGAGACTCAAACGTTAGCTTCTCAAGGCTGCTCAGAAATGGACACCCCATCTGGGACCAGGCTTCTGTCCCCAGCCTCAGGGACATGAGAGTCTCTGGTATCCTCATCTGTAAAATGGGGCAATAGGACAAAACCTGCCATTTGTTGAGCACTTATTACGTCCCAGGCCAAGGGCTGTCTCTCCATGTGTGGCCTAATTTAACTCTCAGAATACTCTCACCAGGCTGATGTCACTATTATCTGCTTTTTTTTTTTTGAGACGGAGTCTCCCTCTGTTGCTCTCCTGAGTAGCTGAGATTACAGGCGCCCACAAACACACCCAAGTAATTTTTCTATTTTTAGTGAAGACGGGGTTTCACCATGTTGATTAGGCCGGTTTTGAACTCCTGACCTCAGTAATCCAACCGCCTCAGCCTTCCAAAGTGCTAGGATTACAGGTGTGAGCCACCGTGCCCAGCCTTTTATCTCCATTTTATAGATGAGAAAACAGTGGCACAGAAAGGTTCAGTCACTTGCTCAAGGTCATACAACAAATGAATGCAGATGCTGAGATTCAAACCCAGAACCTGAATTCTGAGCTTCAACACTGCACCACTAACCCACACAAGGGACCTTCCTATCTACAGAACACTCTTCTCCCTCGGGAGTGGTTGAGGGGAGTCATGAGGTGGCCACACACACAGCAAATAGCCGACATTACCATGAAGAATGGCCCTCCAAAGAAGTCCACATCCGAATCCCCAGAATCTGTGCATGTGTTGCTTTATATGGCACATGGGCTTTTGCAGGTGTGATGAAACTAAGGATCTTGAGATAGGAAGAGTGTTCTAGATTATTCAGGTGGGTCCAGTGTCATCACAGGATCCTTGGAGGAGGGAGGCAGGAGAGTTAGAGAAGATATGACGATGGAGAGATATTGGAAGATGCTACACTGATTTGAGATGAGGGAGGGGCCACAAGCCAAGGAATGCAGGTGGCCTCCAGAAGCCAGAAAAGCAAAGAAAGAGATCCTCCTCTGGAGGGAACTACTGCTGAAACCTTGACTTTAATCCAGTGAGACTAACTTTGGACTTCTCCAGAACTATAAGAGAATCAATGTCTGTGGCTTTTTTTTTTTTTTTTTTTTTTTGAGATGGAGTCTTGCTCCGTCACCCAGGCTGGAGTGCAGTGGCGCAATCTCGGCTCACTGCAACCTCCTGAATTCAAGCAATTCTCCTGTCTCAGCTTTCCGAGTAGCAGGGATTACAGGTGCCCGCCACCATGCCCAGCTAATTTTTGTATTTTTAGTAGAGATGGGTTTCACCTTGTTGGTCAGGCTGGTCTCGAACTCCTGACCTCAGGTGATCCACCCACCTCAGCCTCCCAAGGTGCTGGGATTATAGGCATGAGCCACCGTGCCTGGCTAATGTCTGTGGCTTTAAGCCCCTATATGTGTGGCAATTTGTTAACAGCAGCGATAAGAAACAGTTACACTACATTGCAGCAAGCCTGGCTTCCTTGGACAGTGCCGGCTCCACCATCGCCACTGCAGCTGCTGTGGGAAGCATCTTACATTTCCTTTGTTTGTTTAGACAGGGTCTTGCTTTGTTGCCCAGAGTGGAGCGCAGTGGTGCAATCATCACTCACTGCAGCCTCGACTTCCAGGGCTCAAGCAATCTTCCCACCTCAGCCTCCCAAAAAGCTTGGACTACAGGCGCACACCAGTATGCCTGGCTAATTTTTTCATTTTTTTGTCTCGCTATGTTGCTCAAGCTGGTCTCAAACTCCTGGCCTCAAGCAGTCCTCCCACCTGTGCCTCCCAAAGGCCTGGGATTACAGGTGTGAGCCACCACACCTAGCCTACAGTTTTTAAAGCCTCTTTAAAGTTTCAGTTTGGTCCTCTCTGAACCTCAGTATCTTTCTTCATTAAAAACAAAAATAGGGCCAGTATACATGACCCTACAGGCACAGAGTGAGAGGGCCTTATATTACTTGAAGGTTCCCACAAACCCTTGGGGCAGATGAGGCCTAGTTATTGTTCCCATTGCTCAGATGAACAAACTAATGCTGAGAGTAGAAACAGCCTGCCTACAGCCACTCAGGGAGTAACAGAGCCAGGACTTGAACCAGGGCTTCTGACTTGAGTTCTAGCACAGAGGTTCATGTGTCAGAGCCCAGCTCGCATGCCACCTCCTCCGAGAAGCCTGCCTGGAAAACCCCAGGCCATTCATGTATTCATGAAGCAGCTGCTGGGACTGCGCTGTTCCCAGTGTTGTGTGGGGCCCCCTCAGAGCCCACAGCCTCGTAGACAAGACACACACACACAAACCACGGGTCCCAGAACAGCCTGATAAATGCTGAAACAAGGAGACCAAAGCCCAAGAGGTTGCTAAGGCTTAAAAAAGGGGAAACTCACTGAGCCTGGAGTCAGGGAAGGCTTCTCAGAGGAGATGGTGATTGAGATGGGGATAAGTTAGACCCAACCAGAAGTGTGGACAGGCATCCCGGGTGGAGGAGTGGCTTCCTCAGGGCAGGGAATGGGTTGGTCATCCCAGGCCCCCAAGTCCCTCTGGGCCTCTGTGTTATTATGTATGAAATGTGAACAGGCCGGGCGCAATGGCTCGCACCTGTAATCCGAACGCTTTAGGAGACCAAGGCAGGAGGAACACTTGAGCCCAGGAGTTTAAGACCAGCCTGGGCAATGTAGCGAGATCCCATGTCTACAAAAAATAAAATTAGCGGGCTGGGCGTGGTGGCTCATGCCTGTAATCACAGCACTTTAGGAGGCCGAGGCAGGCAAATCACCTGTGGTCAGGAGTTTGAGACCAGCCTGGCCAACATGGCAAAACCCAGTCTCTACTAAAAATACAAAAATTAGCTGGGCGTGGTGGTAGGCGCCTCTAATCACAGCTACTCAGGAGGCTGAGGCAGGAGACTTGCTTGAACCCAGGAGGCAGAGTTTGCAGTGAGCTGAGATTGTGCCATTGCACTCCAGCCTAGGCAACAAGAGCGAAACTCTCTAAAAAAAAATAGTGATAATTAAATAAAGAAATAAAATTAGCTGGGTGTGGTGGCGTGCACCTGTGGTCCTGGCTACTTGGGAGGCTGAGGTGGGACATCAAGGCTACAGTGAGCCATGATTGCACCACTGCACTCCTGCCTGGGCAACAGAGCAAGTCTGTGTCTCAAAAAAAAAAAAAAAAAAAAAAATCATGGCCTAGCTACCCAGAGTTTTGATAACTGTTAGGCCCAGGTGAGGGCTGAGCAAGAAGAGACGTCCTGGGCCTCCTCCCAGAGGAAGAGGTGAAGGTCGGGAGATAGGGCAGACCCGGGAAGTACTGGGAGGCAAGGTCCTGGCTCAAGCCCCCACCACACACTGCCTTGCGGTGGGACTACAGGAAGGTCCTCTCAGAGCCTCAGTGACCCCATCTGAGCAATGGAGCATGAGACAAAACTGTCTCCAAAGACCCTCCCCAGCCCTGACGGGGAAATGACATGACACAAAATTACAAAAGGGTCTTTATTTGTAAAAAGCCAAAGGGGCCCCTGGGGCAACAGGACAGGCAGGCCGGCTTCTCAGGGGTCGGGGGCATTTGGGCAGATGCGCTTGAGTGGGGGGGCGCCCTCCGAGTCCTCTGTGTCACCCTGGGCTGCCTCAGGGACAGGTGGCACTGGCTCAAAGACGGGGTAAGCTTCGGGGGCCTGGAGAGGAAGGGTGGACAGGCGTGAGCTCCACCGAACCCAGGCGTCCAGCCTCCGAGCCTCTACCTTCTCCAAAGCCTCTACTCCCCTCCCCTCCTGGGCCCAGGAGGCAAGCCCAGGGCCAGATGCTCAGGACGCAGAGGAAGCAGGCACCAAAAACAACAACAACAGTGACACTGTGTGGAGGAACGAACCTGATACTTGATATTTCTGAAAATGCATCGAGGTAGCTTCGTGAGAAACGTCAGAGGTTTACGAGGGATTTTCTTACGCTAATTTTACAGTTAAGATATTTTTTGATATTTTTTGAAAATGCATGGAGGAGCACCATGATTTTGTCAGGCTTTATTTATTTATTTTTGAGAAGGAGTCTCGCTCTGTCACCCAGACTGGAGTGCAGTGGCGCGATCTCGGCTCACTGCAGCCTCCACCTCCCAGGTTCAAGCAATTCTCCTGCCTCAGCCTCCCGAGTAGCTGGGACTACAGGCACGTGCCACCACGCCCGGCTAATTTTTTGTGTTTTTAGTAGAGACGGGGTTTCACCGTGTTAGCCAGGATGGTCTTGATCTCCTGACCTCATGATCCACCCGCCTCGGCCTCCCAAAGTGCTGGGATTACAGGCATGAGCCACCACACCCGGCTTTGTCAGGCTTTTAATGGTCTCAAATCAGCCCTGATCCAGCCCTTAGCACTTTGTCTCTGAAACACCCTTTCTTTTTCAGTCCCAAGAACCCAGCCCCTAAGCCTTCAGCTCGGTCCCAGGTCTGCCTCTCCTCCAGGGCCTCAGGATGCAGGCTCCAAGCCTTCGGCTGCCCCAGATCCCCCATTCCCTCCAAGACCCAGGAGTGTAGCCTTCTGGCCTCTCTCACCTCAGCTTCCAGCAGTTCTGGAACAGGTTCCTCCTTGGTCAGCATTGGGGGTTCGTCGGTGCTGCCAGCAGTTATGCCCCCGGGATCTGGAACGTCAAGGTAACAAACATCCCCTAAACAGCCACTCTGTGCCAGCAGCACAGACAGTGGGGGAAACAGACGGTCACAGGCCCCAGTCACAGAAGGCAGAGGGCCACGGGAGCAGAGAGGACAGAGCAGGAACCTGGCTGTGCCTTAGGAAGCAGAGGAGGGAACACTGACGTGGGAGCTCAAGGGTGAGTGGGTCTTGATGCGGTGGACAGACAGGAAAGTACGACATGTGAGGCAGAGGGAATGTGTGCTAGGTTGCCACAGAATCCGGGCTTGGACTGCCTCGGTTCAAATCCTGACCTTGGGCCAGCTACTTAATTTCCACGGGCCTCAGTTTCCCCATCTGTAAAATGGGGATAATGATAGTAATTACCTCATGCGGCTGTTGTGAGGGTCAGATGAGCAGATGCAGGTAAAGCACAGTGGTTGGCACACAGTAAGTGCTCAATAAATGCTTGCTACCGTTTTTATAATAGCAAAGGTATACAAGTGCTTGGCACTATCTAGACCCAGACCCAGCCCACAGTCCCACATCAGGATGTTCTTTTTGTTTGTTTGTTTGTTTTTGTTTTTGAGATGGAGTCTCACTGTGTCACCCAGGCTGGAGTGCAGTAGTGCGATCTCGGCTCACTGCAGCCTCCGCCTCCCAGGTTCAAGCAATTCTCCTGCCTCAGCCTCCCTAATAGATGGGATTACAGGTGTGTGCCACCATGTCCGGCTAATTTTTTGTATTTTTAGTAGAGACAGGGTTTCACATTCTGGGAGGCTGAGGGAGGAGGATCACTTGAGCCCAGGAGTTTGAGACCAGCCTGGGCAACATAGTAAGACCCTATCTCTATAAAAAATAACAACACTAATTAGCTGAGCGTGGTGATGCATGCCTGTAGTCCCAGCTACTCAGGAGGCTGACTGAGCCCAGGAATCCAAGGCTGCAGTGAGCCATGATCACGCCACTGCATTCCAGCCTGAGTGACAGAGTGAGACCTTGTCTCCAAAACAAAAAAGCAAAGCTTAAAAAATATTAAGGAAAAAGTTGTTCTGGCAGCTGTGTCGGGGTGACTAGAAGAGACCAGCTGGAACCAAAAACGGGTGAGAGATGGGAAGGCCAGGGACAAGGCAGGGCCTGGGAGGAAGAGGTGCCAACCAGATGGGTTTGACTGCATGGAAGAAAGCAGAGCTGGCTGGGCACAGTGGCTCAAGCCTGTAATGCCAGCATTTTGGGAGGCCAAGGCAGGTAGATCACGAGGTCAGGAGTTCAAGACCAGCCTGTCCAACATGGTGAAACCCCATCTCTACTAAAAATACAAAAATTAGCCAGGTGTGGTGATGTGTACCTGTAATCTCAGCTACTCGGGAGGCTGAGGCAGGAGAATTGCTTGAACTTGGGAGGCGGAGGTTGCAGTGAGTGAGATCGTGCCACTACACTCCAGCCTGGGCGACACAGTAAGACTCTGTCTCAAAGGGGGAAAAGAAAAAATGCAGAGCTGAGGAGGACCCAGGCCCAAGATGCTGGCTCACTGGCTGAGTTACTTCTCTGGGTCTCAGTTTCCTCATCTATAAATAGGGATCATAACAAGATCATCACCCTTATAAGGTTGTAGTGAAAATTAAATGCGAAAAAAACACATAAAGTGTTGGCAGGGCACGGTGGCTCACACCTGTAATCCTAGCACTTTGGGAGGCGGAGGCGGGCGGATTACCTGAGGTCAGGAGTTCGAGACTAGCCAGGCCAACATGGTGAAACTCCATCTTTACTAAAAATACAAAAATTAGGCCAGGCACGGTGGCTCACGCCTGTAATCCCAGCACTTTGGAAGGCTGAGGCAGGCAGATCACTTAAAGTCGGGAGTTCAAGACCAGCCTGGCCAACATGGAAAAACCCTGTCTCTACTAAAAATACAAAATTAGTGGGGCATGGTGGCGCATGCCTGTAATCTCAGCTACTCGGGAGGCTGAGGCGGGAGAATCACTTGAACCCGGGAGGCAGAGGTTGTGGTGAGCTAAGATTGTGCCATTGCACTCCAGCCTGGGCAACAAGAATGAAACTCCGTCTCAAAAACAAACACACACAAACAAAAAAACAAAAATTAGCTGAGTGTGGGGGCATGCCTGTAATCCCAGCTACTTGGGAGGCTGAGGCAGAAGAATCGCTTGAACCTGGGAGGCAGAGGTTGCAGTGAGCTGATATCACACCACTGCAGTCTAGCCTGGGCAGCAGAGCAAGACTCCATCAAAAAAAAAAAAAAAAGGCTGGGCATGGTGGCTCATGCCTGTAGTCCCAGCACTTTGGGAGGCCGAGGTGGGCGGACCACCTGAGGTCAGGAGTTCGAGGCTGGCAAAACATGGCGAAACCCCATCTCTATTAAAAATATAAAACTAGCCGAGCATGGTGGTTCATGCCTATATTCCCAGCTACCCAGGAGGCTGAGGCAGGAGAACTGCCTGAACCTGGGAGGTGAAGGTTGCAGTGAGCCAAAATTGTGCCATTGCACTCTAGCCTGGGCAAGAGTGAAACTCAAAGGAAAAAAAGAAAAGAAAAGAAAAAAACCCAACCATGTAAAGTGTTTACCAGGGCGCCTGGCACACAGTAAGAGCTCAATAAATACTGTTGTTATTCCTGTTATTATTAATCACCCCTATGACTATCACTATTATTTATTCACTCAACAGATATTTACTGAGCACCTACTCTGTGTCCCATATTATTCTGAGAATACAGTAGTGAACAAGATCACATAGGGCCAAGCACAGTGACTTACGCCTATAATCCCAGCACCGTGGGAGGCTGAGACAGAAGGATCATTTCAGGCCAGGAGTTCGAAACCAACCTTGGCAACATAGCGAGACCCTATCTCTACAAAAAATTTAAAAGTTAGCTGGGTGTGGTGGCACACACCTGTAGTCCCCAGCTACTTGGGAAGCTGGGGCCAGAGGATCCCTTGAGCCCAGGAGTTTGAGGCTGCAGTGAGCTATGATTGCACCAGTGCACTCCAGCCTGGGTGACAGAGAACTTCTCTCTAAAAAAAGAAAGGGGGGGGGCGGGTATGGGTGTGATGGCTCACACCTGTAATCCCAGCACTTTGGGAGGCTGAAGATGGAGGATCGCTTGAGTGAGTGAGTTTGAGACCAGCCTGGGCAACATGGTGAAACCTTGCCTCTACAAAAAATACAAATGGCATATGCCTGTGGTCCAAGCTACTTGGGAGGCTGAGGCGGGAGGATCGCTTGAGCCCAGGAAGTTCAAGGCTGCAGTGAGCTATGATCACACCACTGCACCACTCCAGCCTAGGTGACACAGTGAGACCCTGTCTCAAAAAAAAAAAAAAAAAAAGGATTAATATGGGCCCAACATTCAGGAAACTGACATGAGAGTGAGGAGAAAGATAGTAAAAAATTAATTTACATGAAAGTCTCAGACAGTGATATGTCATCTATAGATCCTAAGAGACCAGAGGAATGAGACAGCAACTACAGAGAGATTCTGCAGGAGTCGGAAGGCACCTTGAGGAAGGTGCACAAGATGGGGAGCAGGTATAGGGATAAGCTGGTAGGTTAGACTCTGGAGAAGACAGGACTTAGAGGAGAGGGCTCCTGGGAGGTACCTGGTCCTACCTCTCTCTTGGCCCAGCCGTGGGGGCTGAGCCTCCTCAGGGACCCCTTCTGGGGGTCCGGCAGGTGACACAGGGCGGCTGGGCTGGGGGGTGCCCCCAGGACTGGGCTCTGTGCCCTTTTGCAGGGAACCTTCCGAATGGAAACTCTGGTTGCTGTTCTCATCTGTGGGAGCAAGAGCCGAGATGGTTGGCCTGAGATCCCTAATACACTCCTTCAGTCCCCACAGCCCTCCGCATTTCAGGATCCCTACCTACCATTGAGATCCAGCAGGATGAGAGGGCCACCCCCTCGGGGACTGGCGCCCCTGCCCCGACGTTCCCGGCCACGGGATCTCTCTGCCCCGCCACCTGCCCGCCTTCGCTCCTGGGGGTTAGAGGATTAGGGTCAGAGCTCTTGGAAAGCCCCACCATACACCTAAGGAAACTGAGGCACTGAGAAGCAAAAGGGCTCGAACTCAGGGTGTGGAACAGAAAAGAGGGAAAAAGGGGAGGAGCTGCTAATGATGGTTCCCATCTGTCTGTTCTGCTGCATCTGAG
The DNA here is from genome assembly GCF_024542745.1 of Macaca thibetana thibetana. NCBI lineage: Eukaryota > Metazoa > Chordata > Mammalia > Primates > Cercopithecidae > Macaca > Macaca thibetana. Next base: position 47,383,141 of record NC_065597.1, on the reverse strand, counting down.
GTCTCTGGGAGCTGGAGGTAGAGGTCAGGGTGGGGAGGAGCTTGCCTGAGGTTGCACAGATGCAGGGCCTTGTGGGAATGGGGGTTGCTCACCTCCTCCTGGGGGTCCACCACTGGCACCCACTTGAAGATACGAAGGGAAGTGTCGCCCACAGTCACCCATCGCTTCTCCCTGTGGGAGGGTGGGGGACTGGGTCAGAGAGGCCTGAGGGGAGACCCACCCCCCCAGGAGCTGGACACATCTGGGGGTACCTGCAGAGGTTGGGGAGGCACAGGAGGGTAGCAACAGTTTTGCTAATGGGGCATAGTTACATGGAGAAAGAGAGCCCTGCAAACCCCAGGGCACAGGCGGTGGGTGCCTCTAGAGAGAGGATATGATTTGGGCCCTGGCTCTGCGGACCCCTGGGGCACACACGGGGGGCGTGGCTATGGGCCTGGCCCGGGATCAGAGACCTGCAGATCTCGGGGCGCACTTGCAGAAGGAGTGTCAAAGCTTTAGGGGGCGGGGCACAAACGGGGGCTCCCACTCTGGGAGAGCACGACTGGGGACCACGCTTTGTAGACCCCCAGGAGTAGCCAGGGGAACGGGGACAGATCCAGGGCAAAGCTAGTGGGCGGGGATACAGCGAACACCGGGGCCCAGAGCTGGCGAAGGCAGCTTAGACGCCTTAGGTGGTGGTGGTGGTCCCGCCGTGTCCCGTCCCTGGCCCCCGGGCAGCGCTCACCATCTCCGGACCTTCTCGATGGTCGCCATCACCTTCTTGATGTCATCCTTGGCCCGGCTCCGGGTCTCGGCCCGTACGGTCCGGCCGGCCATGCTGGCGGGGCTGGGGCCGGAGCCGAGCCCGCGGCGGGGCCGCCTCCCGTCCGGCGGGCTCAGGCTCGGCGCCAGGCCCGGGCGCCGCGCTCTCGGCCTGCCGTCCCCCCGGGAGTTGGCCGCGCCCTCTCTCGTCCCCAACGCCTCCGCGAGTCCCCGCCCCGTTTCCTGCCGCCGTGCCCCGCCCCGGCCCGTCCCCGGAGCGGCCCGGTGGCGCGGGCGGCCAGAGCCCAGGCCTGGAAGCCCGGCCGGCCCCGCCCCGACCCGGGCCCGCCCCCTCGGAGCGCCTGGACGCGCAGCGCCCCCTGCCCGCCGTCGAGAGCGGGAGTTGGGTACTGCTCGGCGGCCGGACGCGCGAGGCAGGGCCGAGGCGGTGCGTTCAGACCACGTGGGCGCGGGGTGCTCGAGAGGGTCTGTGTCCTGGGGTGCGTGCGCCGCGGTGGGTGTCCGCGAAACGCTGTGTGTGGAGTGCGTGCGTGTGTCCGCCCTCGCCAGGCTCTCGGTCTACACCGCCCAACACTCATTCATCCATTCATTCAACAGTCCTGTTAACTGAGCGCCAATTACGCGCCAGGCGCTGCGAATACGAGTAGGTCTCTACCCACCAGAATGGCTAAAGTGAAAAAGACCGCACCATGTGGAGGCGAGAAAGTAGAGCGACTGAACCTCTCTTGTATTTCTGGGGGAGTGTAAATTGGTAGAGACGTTTTGAGAACTGGCAGTTTTCTAGTGAAGCCGAACATATGCCACCTCTGTGATCCAGCAATTCCACTCCTAGGCTGTCAACACCCAGCAGAAATGTGTAGGTGTGAGCACCAAGAGGGTGCTTGGGAACGTTCAGAGCCCTTTCATAACAGCCCCAAACTGGAAATAACCCATCAACAGAATGGAAAATGAATGATGCCCTACTCATTACCATGCACATAGACACAGCAACGGGAGTGACATGCCCGGCTACACCCAGCAACATAGACAAGTCGCATGACGAAATCTTGAGTGACAGAAGCCAAATACAACAGTACATACTAGATGGTTCCAGGTGTATTACGTTCAGAACCAGACAAAACTAATTTAAAGTGCACCAAAGTCAAGATAGTGGTCGCCCTTAGGATTGGGAGGGGATGAGGGGAGAGCTTCTGGGAGCTGATCCAGTTCTGTTGTGTGATCCGGTGCTGGTTCCCTGGGCATATGTACTCTGTGAAAATCCATCACATGACTTAAATAAAATGTGCATTACTTAAAGAAAGTGAGTGTGTCTTGGTTGACTTTATTTGAGGCTGGCTTGTCAGCAGATAAGACCATGTCAAAATTTGTGCTGCTGTGTGTGTGTGTGTGTTTCAAGATGTGCCTGTTGTGTCTGTGAGTTTGGGCGTGACCATGTCCCGAGGTTAAGGGTATAAGGGGTTAGGAGCATGATTAGGACAGCATTTTTTGAGCCAAGCTGCTTAGGTAAAATCCCAGCTGCGCCACACCCAACTGTATTACCCTGAACAAGTCACTTCTCTCTATTCCGCATCTATAACATAGGAATTAGTTAATGTGTGTATAGCTCTTAGAACAGTTCCCAGCACGTGGTAAATGCCCAATAACTATTTACGGTCAATGCACATGTGATTGTGGGCCCTACTAATGGTCTGGCTCAATTCCATCTACTGTGCCCTCTCCAGTTAAACTCTTTCTTCCTTTATTCCAGCATTGTCTGCTCACGGCAACACACCCACTCACACGCACACGCACACACACACGCACGCGCACATGCATGCACACGCGCACACCTGCACCCTCACACCACATCCACTCGCACACACGCACGCTCATACGCACACACATCCGCACGCATGCACGCACGCAGACACACGCACGCGCACGCACGCACACGGGCCTCCTCCCAGTCTTCACTCACAAACCGCATTAGCTGCTATTGTCTATGGGCTTCCCCGACAGACCGCGAGCCCCTCGGGGGGGCCAGAAACCAAGTATGATCATCCCTATGTGCCTTCCTTTCAGTCTACACCAGGTTAATGGGGTTGATGCGTGGGTGTGACTTCCTGTCCAGGTCTCTGAAGCTTGTTCTTCTGGGGGGCGTGTGTGTGTGATTTTGTTACTAGGCCTGCTAAGGAGAGGAGAGCAGTGTATCTGTCTCCCTTCTGGTGGTTGTGACAATGAGATTGGAAGCCATCTAAGATATGCCAGGAGATGTATGTCTGGACAAGCGTGCCCCGAGCCTGACGGCCCCTATCGTGGCCTCTCTCGCAGGCCGCGCCCCAGACTAGAGAGAGGGCCTGCGCATTCCTGTCCTGCCAGTCTGGCTGTTCCCTCTCCTGTCTCCTCACCTTTCCCACCAAAGCAGCCCCTGCCTCAAGTCCAAGCCTGAGCCCACGGCAGGACACTGGGCTGCCTTCCAGGCGCTGACACCCCCGCCCTGAGGTCCTGTCCACCCGGCGGACAACTTGCCTCCCAGCTCGGGCCCCTTCCCCTACTAGGCCCCACGGGCGAGGAACTGAGCTCAGGGCCAAGGAATCCTGTCTGAAAAGGGGGGGTAGGGTGAAATGTTTGGGGTCTGGGCTCTGATTGGCTGCGCCCGGGCCACGCCCCCAGCCCTTTCCCCTTTCTCCCCCTTCCAAAGGGGGGCGTGGAGGGAGCCGGGATCAGCCAGGGGCCAGCATGAGCCGGAGGGAGGGAAATCTGGGTAAGGGGCTGAGGGACCGGACGCCGGGTCGCTGAGGGCCGCAGGAGTCAGAGGGGTTGGGAGCTGGGGGTCTGGGTCTCCGCCACCCCCGGGGCCGGGAGGGGAGCGGCCTTGACGGGGAAGAGCAGGGCTCCGGTGTCAGGTAACGAGCGAGCGGGTGAGTTGTGAGAAACGACAGGCGCTAGGGTTTAGAGGAGGCCTGGGGCTGAGGTTTCAGGGACTTGGGCTCAGGACTTAGATCAACGGTTCGAGTACACTCATGGGGAGGACTGGGGTCGGGGTTGGGGCAGGACCCCTGCGTCCACTGAGTCTCGGGAAAGAATCAGAGCTGGGGACTGGAGGAAGGGGTAGAGTAAGGAAAGGCAGTCTTGGAGTCACAGGAAGTAGTAAGTGACAACAGGAGACGAAAGTCTGGGCTGCTGAGGATCGCGACTGGTGCTGGGAAACTGGCGCGGGGTGGGGGCGGGGCGGGGCACCGGGTCACTACATTCCCCAGCGCGCATCTGGAGCGCGCTGTGCGTTTCGGGAAATGGAGTCCCTCCCGGGGCGCCAGACACTGGCCCTTGCGGACCTTGATTCGCTGACTAGCCAGACCAGCGCCTCGCACGGAAGGGGCATCAGGGAGAGAAATGGAAATGGACGTCAGTCTCACTATCTGTAAAACAGGCCTTCAAGGCACCTTCCGATGTGAAGTTCTGTGCTTCGATAATGTCGAAGTCCACTAGCAGTCACTGAGTTGGAAATATGTAAGCCCTGTCCTCAAAGGGCTCTCAGGCTAAGGCAGATATACACAGAAAAGCCATTAAAAGAGCTACCCTGGAACTCATGCAAATGGCCTTAAGTCAAAGGAAGGAGTTCATTTACAAAGGAGGAGTGATTCTGGAGGCTGCACTGTGGAGGCAGTACAGTCATGCACTGCATAACAACATTTGGTCAACAGGTGGACCGTACAGACAATGGAGGTCCCACAAGATTATATGCACTTTTAGCCTGGGCAACATGGTGAAACCCTGTCTCTACAAAAAATACAAAAATTAACTGGGCGTGGTGGCACATGCCTATAGTCCCAGCTACACAGGAGACTGAAGCGGGAGGATCACTTGAGCTCAGGAGGTGGAGGCTGCAGTGAGCCAAGATTGCACCACTGCACCCCATCCTGGGTGAAAGAGCGAGACTCTGTCTTTCTCTCTCTCTCTCTCTCTCCCTGTGTGTGTATATATATTGATATATGTGTATATATATAATTTTCTGTATATATAATATATATAATTATATATATTTATATATATGTGTGTGTGTATATATGTATTTGTTCGTTTGTGTTGAGATGAAGTCTAGCTCTGTTGCCCAGGCTGGAGTGCAGTGGCGCACCCTCAGCTCACTACAACCTCCACCTCCCGGGTTCAAGCGCTTCTCCTGTCTCAGCCTCCTGAGTACCTGGAATTACAGGTGCATGCCACCATGTCCAGCTAATTTTTTTTTTTTTTTTTGAGATGGAGTCTTGCTCTGTCGCCAGGCTGGAGTGCAGTGGCCTCGGCTCACTGCAACCTCTGCCTCCTGGGTTCAAGCGAGTCTCCTGCCTCAGCCTCCCAAGTAGCTGGGACTACAGGCACGTGCCACCAAGTCCAGCTAATTTTTTTTTTGTATTTTTAGTAGAGATGGGGTTTCACCATGTTGTCCAGGATGGTCTTGATCTCTTGACCTCGTGATCCGCCTGCCTCAGCCTCCCAAAGTGCTGGGATTACAGGCGTGAACCACTGCACCCAGCCATTTTTTTTCTTTTTTCTTTTTTTTTTGAGACAAAGTCTCGGTCTGTCACCCAGGCTGGAGGGCAGTGACCCGATCTCAGCTCACTGCAACCTCCGCCTCCCAGGTTCAAGCGATTCTCATGCCTCAGCCTCCCCGGTAGCTGGGATTACAGGCACCCACCACCATGCCTGACTAATTTTTGTAGTTTTAGTAGAGACAAGGTTTCATTACACGGTCTCAAACTCCTGACTTCGCATGATCTGCCCACTTCATCCTCCCAAAGTGCTGGGATTACAGGCGTGAGCCACTGAGCCCAATGCCTGGCTAATTTTTGTATTTTTTTTTTTTTTTTTTTTTTTTTTTTTGAGACGGAGTCTCGCTCTGTCCCCGGGCTGGAGTGCAGTGGCCGGATCTCAGCTCACTGCAAGCTCCGCCTCCCGGGTTTACGCCATTCTCCTGCCTCAGCCTCCCGAGTAGCTGGGACTACAGGCGCCCGCCACGTCGCCCGGCTAGCTTTTTGTATTTTTTAGTAGAGACGGGGTTTCACCCTGTTAGCCAGGATGGTCTCGATCTCCTGACCTAGTGATCCGCCCGTCTCGGCCTCCCAAAGTGCTGGGATTACAGGCTTGAGCCACCGCGCCTGGCCTAATTTTTGTATTTTTAGTAGAAACAGGGTTTCACCATGTTGGCCAGGCTGGTCTCGAACTCCTGACCTCAAGTGATCTGCCCACCTCGGCCTCCCAAAGTGCTGGGATTACAGGCGTGAGCCACCCCGCCCAACTGATATATATTATATATAATAAAATACATACATATATATTTATTTTAACTGTAGCTTTTCTATGTTTTTATTTATTTATTTAGAGATAGGGTCTTACTCTGTTGCCCAGGCTGGAGTGCAGTGGCATACTCACAGTTCAATGCAGCCTCAACCTCCCGGGGTTCAAGTGATCCTGTCATCTCAGCCTCTCAAGTAGCTGGGACTACCTGCATGTGCCACTATGCCTAGCTTATTTTTGTATTTTTTGTAAAGATGGAGTTTCACTATATTGCCCAGGCTGGTCCCAAACTCCTGGGCTCAAACAATCTGCCTGCCTTGGCCTGCCAAAGTGCTGAGATTACAGACATCAGCAATCTCATCCGGCCCTTTTCTATGTTAAAATACAAAAATACCACTGTGTTCCAGTTGCCTGCTGCACCATAACATGCTGTCCAGGTCTGCAGCCTAGGAGCAATCGACTAACACCACATAGCCTGGGCGTGTAGCAGGCTGTACCACCTAGTTTTGTGTAAATACACTCTATGATGTTTGCACCACGATGAAATCGCCTAAGGATGCATTTCTCAGAATGTATCCCATTGTTAAGCAAGGCATGACTGTCTTTGAATTTGGCTTTAATAGGATTTCAACAGTGATTTGGGGACAGGCAATACATTTCAGGTAGACCACCTGCTTGACAAAGATCTGGTGCCTCATTTTGCCTCAGTTGGAATAGGCCAGATCCTGATGGGGTCAGGAATGAAGAGCCAGCCTGGGAGAGGTGATCAATGAGCAGGAGTTTGGGACATCCTCATTCCTTCCCCCTTTCCCACCAGAAGACCCCCAGGCTGATTCCTCAGTCTCACTTCTTCCCCACTTGGAGGCCAAGATCCGTCAGACACACAGCCTTGCGCACCTCCTCACCAAATACGCTGAGCAGCTGCTCCAGGAATATGTGAGTGGCAATGGGGGTTGGGGTGCCGGGGGCCGGGGGAATGGGAGCAGACATCACAGAGGTCCTCGATCACCCATTCTCTCAACCTCATTTTCCAGCTGTGGAAATCAGGGCTCCTGAGAGGGACAGCAACTTGCCCCTGGCCACACAGCAAATTGGAAGAGGACCCTGTCTGTGACCCAGATGCCACTCTGTCCTCTCCAGCTTGGAGACACCCTCCTCAGTGCTTTGTTTTTGAGACGAGGCCTCACTCTGTCGCCCAGGCTGGAGTGCAGTGGTGCCATTATGGCTCACTGCAGCCTCAACCTCCTGGGCTCAAGCAATCCCCACCATGCCTGGGTAATTTTTTCATTATTTTGTAGAGGCAGGGTCTTGCTATATTGCTCAGGCTGGTCTTGAACTCCTGGGCTCAAGTGACTTTGGTGCTTTAAGTCAGAGGTAGCCAGGTAGCCTGGGGCAGTGAGGAGAACTCTGATCTGTATCTCAGAAAACCGAGGTTCTAGGCTCTGTGTGACCTTGACACCTCCCCTCCATGGGCCTTGGACTCTCCCCAACAGTAAAAGGAGGCAGCTAAACAAGATTAACTGTGAACTCTCCCATCTGGGATATTCAGGGAAGCCAAGAAGAGGTTCCAATCTGGAGCAACAATTATCCCAAGAGGGCACTTTTACAGAAGACAGGGATCTGCTGACATCTTTAGTTGGACAGAGGACCCTGCCCAAGGAAGGAAGATAATTCCCTAAATTACCCTTATGTAGTGAAGGGAGGGTATAGCTTTGAATCAGACTGTAGGTCTGCCAACTTGTTAACTGTGAGCTTGGGCAGTAACAATAACATTAAAAATAATAATGTAACAACTATGACAGCGGATAGTGGGAGGATAGTGGCATAATAGAACTAGCTTTGGGCTGGGTACATTGGCTCATGCCTGTAATCCCAGTGCTTTAGGAGGCTGAGGCAGGAGGATTGTTTGAGCTCAGGAGTTTGAGACCAGCCTGGGTAACACAGTGAGCCCTCATCTCTTAAAAAAAAAAAAAAAAGAAAGAAAGAAAAGAAAAAGAAAAAGAAAAAAATAGCCAGGCATGGTGGTGCATGCCTGTGGTTCCATCTACTCAGGAGGCTGAGTGGGGAGGATTGCTTGAGCCCTGGAGGCTGTGTGATCAAACCATCGCTCTCCACCCTTGATGACAGTGTGAGACCCCATCTATTTAAAACAAACAAAACTAACTTTGTACTGCTATGAACTTTGGTTCAAATTCCAGCTCTGCCACTTCCTAGGGTAAGTCACTATAGTCACTGTATGTCCAGCCCGACTTTTCTTTTCTTTTTTTGAAGCGGAGTTTCGCTCTTGTGGCCCAGGTTGGAGTGCAATGGTGAGATCTCAGTTCACTGCAACCTCCTCCCCCCAGGTTCAAGGGATTCTTCTGCCTTAGCCTCCCGAGTAGCTGGGATTATAGTCACCCACCACCACATCTGGCTAATTTTTGTATTTTTAGAGATGGGGTTTCACCATGTTGGCCAGGTGGGTCTTGAACTCCTGACTTCAGGTGATCTGCCCACGTCGGCCTCCCAAAGTGCCTGGATCACAGGTGTGAGTCACCATGCCCAACCCCACCTTTATCTTTCATTTGTTCATTCATATGATGTTGATTCATTGAACCCCTGCTCAATGCAGGTACAGAGGTTGAGGAGGATAGGGAAGGGAATGAAGCCCCCTTGGCCTCTGGACTATCTTATGTGATTTCCATGAAGACAGGACAGGAAGCTCCCCCATTCATTGTACAGATGAGAAGACTGAGGCTCAGAGAAGGGAAGTGGTTTTGCCCCAAACTGCACAGCTAGTAAGTGGTGAAGATAGGATTGGACCTCTGGTCTGTAAGGTAACTTTAACAAAAGAGCTGACATTTTTACTGAACTCTTCCTGGGGCCAGGCCCTGTCTTGAACACTTGACATGGTCATAACTGCCTTATCACGTTGCTGCTGTTATTAGGTCCTGTTTATTTATTTATTGAGACAGGGTCTGACTCTCACCCAGGCTGGAGGGCAGTGGTGCCATCATAGCTCACTGAAGCCTTGACCTCCTGGGCTCAAGCAATCCTCCCACCTCAGCCTCAGCCTCCGGAATAGCTGGGACTACAGACATGCGCCACCACACCCGCTATTTCTTTTTTATTTTATTTATTTTTTTTTAGAGCTGGGGTCTTGCTATGTTGCCTAGGCTGGTCTCGAACCCCTGGGCTCAAGTGATTCTCCCACCTTGGCCTCCCAAAGTGCTGACCTAAACTGGCCCAGCCTGGGTCCAGTTTAGGGGGGAAGAAACAGGCATTGGTGTCAAGCGCATGCCACTTTGTTTTGCCCTAAACAGAGCAGCTCTGTTAGGAAGGATTATCATCTGCAAGATGAGGAAACTGAGGCCCCCAGAGAGCGGGATGGAGAACCCAGTTTACAGCCCCCGGCCGGTGCTCCGGGGCCCCGCTGACCCGCCGGCCGTGTCTCCGCAGGTGCAGCTCCAGGGAGACCCCTTCGGGCTGCCCAGCTTCTCACCGCCGCGGCTGCCGGTGGCCGGCCTGAGCGCCCCGGCTCCGAGTCACGCCGGGCTGCCGGTGCACGAGCGGCTGCGGCTGGACGCGGCGGCGCTGGCCGCGCTGCCCCCGCTGCTGGACGTAGTTCGCCGCCGCCAGGCCGAGCTGAACCCGCGCGCGCAGCGCCTGCTGCGCCGCCTGGAGGACGCGGCACGCCAGGCCCGGGCCCTGGGCGCCGCCGTAGAGGCCTTGCTGGCCGCGTTGGGCGCCGCCAATCGCGGACCCCGGGCCGAGCCCCCCACCGCCACCGCCTCTGCCGCCTCCGCCGCCGGGGTCTTCCCCGCCAAGGTGCTGGGACTCCGCGTGTGCGGCCTCTACCGCGAGTGGCTGAGCCGCACTGAGGGCGACCTGGGCCAGCTGCTGGCCGGGGGCCCGGCCTGAGCGTGGCGGGGCAGCTCGCGCAGCCTCCCTCCTCTGGGCTCCGTTTCTCTCTCTGCTTCTTTGTCTTTCTCTGCTGCCTTCGGTGTCTGTCTGCTCTTAACTGTCTCCGTTGCCTTGGCCTTCTTTGCTTTTTGTGGGAGAGAAGGGAGGGGAGGTGCAGGGTCTCAGTCTGTCGCCCAGGCTGGAGTGCAGTGGCACGATCCCAGCACTGCAACCTCAACCTCCTGGGCTCAAGCCATCTTCTCGCCTCAGCCTCCCCAGCAGCTGGTACTACAGGCACACGCCACCACAGCCGGCTAATTTTTTATTTTATTTTTTGTAGAGACGAAGTTTCGCCATGTTGCCCAGGCTGATCTTGAACCCCTGGGCTCAAGCGATCCTCCCGCTTCAGCCTCCCTAAGTGCTTGGATTGCAGGCGTGAGCCACTGTCCCGGCCTCTCTTTGCTTTGCCTGTCCCCTTCTCTTAACTCTTGGGCCCTCCACGTCTGCATGGTAACTCCGTCTGGGTCTACCGTTTTCTCGCTCTCCCTCTTTCCTTGGGCCTGCCTCAGTTCCCTTTGGCCTCCCCCTTTACCCAGCTCTTGGGAGGTCTCTGTTTTTCTCCATCCCCACTTCCTGCCTCCCCGTGGCCCCCTGTGAGCTCATGTGTACATCTCAGCCTCATCCCAAGGAGGTGACACCTTGTCTCCCTGTCCCTGTCTGGCCGTCTCTCTGTGCTTCCCTGGCCAGGGGTGTGCCTGCTGGTCTTGTTGGGGGAAGGCGATTCCGCATCTCAGCCACCTTCCTCAGGCTCACTCCACCCAGATCCCCAGTCTCCCACACCCCATCCCTTTGGGCCTCAGCCCTGTCCCTTTGATGTCTTCCTTTCCTTCAGCCCCTCTGCCCTGTCCCTGCACACCTCCACTGCCTCCTACCAGATGTGGGGAGACAAAACAAGCAACACCTTAAAAGAGTTTTATTTCTGAAAATAAATTAATTTTTGTAAATAAAATGTTTAAAAATAAAAATGAAACTAAAGTTACCTGTATATATAGTTGTTGAAAATGGGGAGATAGCTTTAGGGAGAAAAGGACCATTGGGGTGCAGCCTGGTCACCCAGACATGCCCAAGAAGCACAGCAGTATAAATAGGAGGCTGACAGCCCCCGTCCAGTGGTGCCCTCTGCCAGCCCAGAACAGGAAGTGGATGTGTCCTAACAGGAAACAGATGTGATGCAGTCCTTAGTTCTTCAAGAATTGGGCTTCCGTGGATCAGGAAGTGAAGCCACTGAGGATGAGAAGTAGAAGAGTAGCCCCAGACAGACAGGCCAACGAGGGGAGCCAATGAGCTTCAGCAGGAAGAAGGAAGCCTGTCTACTTAGAAAGGCAGGATCTTCATAAAGGGAATGAGGTAGAGACAGGAAGGCAGTCCTGGCTGTCCCAAAATTACAAAAAGGGGAAGGTCTTGGGGAGAGCCTAGGAAGGGGACCAACTGTCCTCTCCCTGTAGAGTGACAGGTGAAGCCTCTTTGGAGAGGTGCATCTTTCCAACCAGGAAGTAGACACCCAGTACCACTAGATGGGTAACCCATGGAATGGTATTCATGGAGATTGACCCAGACCTGGAAGGCAGGCCAGAGGACCTGGGCCAGAAGGCCCTGAAATAAGGAATTGAGGCCTGGCTCCCAGGCAATATTCCCAGACATGGCACCCAAGCCCCATCTGCTAGACAAGGTTTATCTCTTTTTCTAGCCCACAAGCAAGGCAGAAAAGAGGCCATTGTGAAAGAGGAAGTGCTGCAGCCTCTAACAGGAAGTCCTACCCCTCTATGCTGGGTACTTGGCCTTGAGCAGAGCCAAGTCCCTCACAGCTCGGTCTGTCCAGTGGCCATATTCCCGGGTCACGACGTAGCCTCGACATTTCCTCTCGAAGGCCGAGGCCCCAAAGGCGACAAGCCCTAGAGTATCCTCTTCTGGGGGCATTGGCAGCCCCAAAGCTGTCATGATGGCGGCCATGTTGCCCAGCAGGCCTTGGGCCCTCAGTCTTGCAGTCCCGAGCTGAGCCAGCAGGATGGGACTGCCAGGGTTCAGGTCGCTCTGGTCGTCCCTCACGAGCTGGAGGTGCTGGGTCAAGGCCAGGAAGGCCCCCTGGGCAAGGCTCAGCCTTTCCCCGTCATCTAGGGCGCGCCAGGTCTTGAAGAAGGCAGTGGCAGGAGGCAGGCTGCTGAGCTGGAGCTCAGGGGCCGAGAAGCCAGGGTCACTAAAGGGGCTACCCTGGTACTGGAGCTGCAGGAGAGACAGAGAGAGACAGGAGTGAGGGGACGGGAGCGGTGCCTGGGACTCTGAATTCACGCCTGCCCACTGAGACTGGCTTCTTCCCAGGAGTCGTCATTTGCTGCATCTCAGGGAGTTGCTGGGATGTCCTGACACAGGGCAAGGGCCCTAGGAGGCTCAGGTGTGTCATCCTCTGCATGCTAGCTGTGCAACGTGGAGTCACAAGCTTCAGAAATTCCCACCTGGCAGTGTTAATATGAAGATTATAGGAAATAATATAAATAAAGCCCTTAGCAGGCCGGGCACGGTGGCTCACAGCTGTAATCCCGGCACCTTGGGAGGCCGAGGTGGGCAGATCACTTCAGGTCAGGAGTTCGAGACCAGCCTGGTTAACATGCCGAAACCCTGTCTCTAATAAAAATACAAAAATTAGCCAGCTGTGGCAATGCATGCCTGCTGTGCCAGCTACTCGGGAGGCTGAGGCACGAGAATCGCTTGAACCCAGGAGGCAGAGGTTGCAGTCAGCTGATATTGTACCACTGCACTCCAGCCTGGACGACAGAGTGAAACTCTAAAAAAAAAAAAAAAAAAGCACTTAGCACAGAGTCTAATATACAATACAGTATCTGATATAAAATAAGGGTATGATAAGCCATCATTAATTAATAATATATTCATATTAATATCAATCGATGAACACTATGATTACATTATTTACTGTAATATTTTCTTTTCTTTTATTATTTATTTATTTATTTTGACACAGAGTTTTACTCTTGTTGCCCAGGCTGGAATGTAGTGGCACAATCTTAACTTACTACAACCTCTGCCTCCCAAGTTCAAGCGATTCTCCCGCCTCAGCCCCCCAAGTAGCTGTGATTACAGGCACACGCCACACCACACCTGGCTAATTTTGTATTTTTAGTAGAGACCAGGTTTTACTATGTTGGTCAGGCTGGTCTCGAACTCCTGACCTCAGGTGACACACCTATTTCAGCTTCCCAAAGTGCTAGGATTATAGGCACGAGCCACTATGCCCTGCCTACTGTAATATTTTAAACCAAGTATATTATTGACAATGTAGTTACAGCCTGGTAATCTTTTTTATTTATGGCATTTAGTTATGTTTGTTTATTTTATTTTATTTTATTTTATTTGTTTCCCGAGATGGAGTCTTGCTCTGTCACCCAGGCTGGAGTGCAATGGTGCGATCTCGGCTCACCGCAACCTCCGCCTCCCCGGTTCAGGCAATTCTCCTGCCTCAGCCTCCCGAGTTGCTGGGATTACAGGTGTGCGCCACGACGCCTGGCTAATTTTTATATTTTTAGTAGAGATGGAGTTTCACCATGTTGGCCAGGCTGGTCTCGAACTCCTTACCTCAAGTGGTCCACCCTCCTCAGCCTCCCAAAGTGCTGGGATTGCAGGTGTAAGCCACCGTGCCTGGCCTGTTAATTTTATTACAATCATTAGTAAATACTTGTTAATATTATTACATTTAATCGAGAACCTTCCCCATCAAAGTTTTTATTTCCACAAAGTAAGATCACCAGAATCTTTTTTTTTTTTTTTTTTTTTTCCCTCTGGGACAGGGTCTCACTCTGTCACCCCGGCTAGAATGCAGTGGTGCATTCTGGCCTCACTGCAACCTCTGCCTCCCGGGTTCAAGAGATTCTTTTGCCTCAGCCTCTTGAGTAGCTGGGACTAGAGGCGTGTGCCATCACACCTGGCTAATTTTTGTATTTTTAGTGGAGAGGGGGTTTTGCCATGTTGGCCAGGCTGGTCTCGAACTACTGACCTCAGGTGATCTTCCCACCTCAGCCTTCCAAAGTGCTGGGATTATAGGTGTGAGCCACAGCCCCTGGCCCTGGGACCTTAGTGCACACTGATAGATGTCCTAACTGGCAGATTGCCTGGTCCCACACCCCCATTTTACAAGTGGAAAAACTGAGGCTTAGGGTGCCCAAGGCTGTCCAGGGAATAGTGACAGCTGTGGGACTAGAAACTAGGTCAAAAGGTTCAGTAACTTCACAGGGGCCAGAAATCTGGCCCAGAGAAAGAGCTCCAGATGTCAGGGGCTCCAGGGCCATGCAGATCGTGTAAGTTGCGAAGAAGGCAGGACTACGATGCCAGGTGGGAGTTTTGACCAACAGTATCCCTGTGCCTGCTATGGAGAGGCATTCCACTCATATTCAAGCTTTGAACAGGAGATGTGTGGGCCAAACACAAAAACAGCTGTGGGTCAGACTCAGACAGCAGGCTTCCAGCTTTAACTTCCAGACAGTGTGGGAGGCCATGGAAGGGGGAGGAAATTCCACAGACCTGGTTTCGGATCCTGGCACTGCCAGTTATTAGCTCTGTGACCTTGAGCAAATTATTACCTCCCTCTAAGACTCAGTTTCTTCGTCTGCAAAATGGATTATAATTCCACCTCCTAGAACTGTTTGAAAAGTCAGTAAGAAAATGGAGGTAAAGGACAGGCACAGTGGCTCACGTCTGTAATCCCAGCACATTGGGAGGCTGAGGCAGGTGGATCAATTGAGGCCAGGAGTTCAAGACTAGCCTGGCCAACATGGTGAAACCCTGTCTCTACTGAAAATACAAAAATTAGCCAGGCATGGTGATATGCACCTGTAATCCTAGCTACTCGGGAGGCTGAGGGACAGGAATCACTTGAACCCGGGATGTGGACGTTGCAGTGAGCCAAGATCATACCACTGCACTCCAGCCTGGGTGACAGACATTGGGGATAGAGTTCCAAGCAGGCATGGGCCCAGGTAATCACACAGCATGAATGGTGGGGAATTAAACGTGGCTGTGTGAAGCCCTTCTCTCTCGGTGTGTCCTTTGAACCTTGTCACAGTCCTGGGAGGTCAGCAAAGGCACGTTCAGCATCTCATTTTACAGATGAGGAAGCTGAGACCAAGAGAGGAAGAATGACTTGCCTAAGGTCACCCAGGCACTAGTGACATCAGTGGCAAGAGTGAGTGTGGCTCTAGTGAACACTAGAGTGTTACAGGCATCCCTGTCTCCTTGGGCCACGGAGGAGCCTTCTTCTGGACTTGCTCTGCTCACCCTACCCATGGTAGGGCCAGGGAGGCAGCGTCCCTCTCCCCTCGTCCCCTGCTCATGACCCTTGTCACTCACGTAAGTCTGCAGCAGCATTGACGTGTTCTTCTGCATGTAGAGGGCCAGGCTATAGGCTTGACTGATGGGCTCAGCTGGGGAGATGGGGGCTGCTGAGCTGAGGGGTGGCGACAGCAGGGTCAGCAGGCAGAGGTGGGCTGGTGGAGGAAGTCAGAGGTCAGCACCATGGCCCCGACCCTGCCTCCGATTCATTCATTCATCTCCACAACTCAGGAAAAGGTCCCATCCCTTGTGGGCTACAGCGATCTTGCGTATCCAAGTCAGTGACAAACCCTCCTGCAGGTAGATTATCCCGGCCCAGAACACTCTGAACTCCAGGCTCATTGATTCAATTCAGCTACTTGACATTTTCACTTGAATATTAGTAAGCATCTCAAACCCAAAATATCCAGGGTTTAATTCTTGAATATTCCCCCCAAGCCCCTCCTCTCCCAGGCTCCCCTGTCTCAGGTAAAGGCATTTCCATTCTTCCAATTGTTCAGGCCAAAGTCATGGTGTGCTCTTTGATGCTTCATTTTTTTCTTACTCTGCACACCCAATCCCACAGGAAATCCTGCTAGCTCTATGCTTTAAAGGCAGCCAATGCAAGTGTGACTTTTTTCCTTCTTTCAGAGATGGTGTCTTGCTCTGTCACCCGGGCTGGAATACAGGGGTGTGATCATAACTCACTGCAGCCTCGAATTCCTGGGAGCAGGCGATCCTCCCACCTTCGCCTCCCAAGTAGCTGGGACTACAGACCCATACCACCACACTCAGTTGATTTTTTAAATTTTATGTAGAGACAGGATCTCGCTATGTTGCCCAGACTGGTCTCCAACTCCCGGCCTCAAGCAATCCTCATGCCTCGGCCTCCCAGAGTGCTGGGATTACAGGTGTGAACCACTCCACCTGCTTATCTTAAATGTAAATAGATGCTGCCAAATTGTCCTTTCAAAGATCAGGTCCAAGCCGAGTGCAATGGCTCACGCCTATAATCCCAATACTTTGGGAGGCCGAGGTGGGCGGACCATGAGGTCAGGAGTTTGAGACCAGCCAGGCCAATATGGTGAAACCCTGTCTTTACTAAAAATACAAAAAAATTAGCCGGGCGTGGTGGCAGGTGCCTGTAATCTCAGCTACTTGGAAGACTGAGGCAGGAGAATTGCTTGAACCTGGGAGGCAGAGGTTGCAGTGAGCCGAGATCAAGCCACTGCACTCCAGCCGGGGCAACACAGTGAGACTCCGTCTCAAAAAAAAAAAAAAAAAAAAAAAAAAAAAAGGCCGGGCACGGTGGCTTATACCTGTAATCCCAGCACTTTGGGAGGCCAAGGCAGGCAGATCACAAGGTCAGGAGTTCGAGACTAGCCTTGCCCACATGGTGAAACCCCATCTCTCCTTATAATGCAAAATTAGCTGATGGTGTATGCCTGTAATCCCAGCTACTCAGGATGCTGAGGCAGGAGAATCGCTTGAACCCAGGAGGCAGAGGTTGCAGTAACCTGAGCTCATGCCACTGCACTCTAGCCTGGGCAGTAGAGTGAGACTTCGTCTCAAAAAAAGAAAAAATAGATCTGGTCCAGTCTATGTTCCCACCAACAGTGTGAGGCTCAGAGAGGAGGAGAATAACCTAAGGTCACCACCCAGGAGCAACGGAGATGAGAGACAAACCCAGGGCGGCCTCCTTCATCCCCCTTTTCACATTCCTGAGTTCCCAGAGTTCAGGAGCAACTCAGAGAAGCCTGAGAGGGAAGACCATTTCACTCATTCATTCGACGAACTTCAGGCTTGCAGTGGTTCACACCGGCAATCCCAGCACTTTGGGAAGCCAAGGCAGGTGGATCACTTGAGGTCAGGAGTTCGAGACCAGCCTGGCCAACATGGTGAAACCCTGTCTCTACTACCAAAAGAAAAATTAGCCAGCTTTGGTGGCGGGCACCTGTAATCCCACCTACTCGGGAGGCTGAGGCAGGAGAATCACCACTTGAACCCAGGAGGCGGAGGTTGCAGTGAGCCGAGATCATGCCACTGCACACCAGCCTGGGCAATGGAACAAAAACTCCATCTCAAAAAAAAAATAATTAGCGTAACCTGGTGTCGTGCACCTGTGGTCCCAGCTATTCAGGAGGCTGAGGCAGGAGGATTGCTTGAGCCCTGGAGTTTAAGGCTGCAATGAGCAAAGATTCTGCCACTGCACTCCAGCCTGGGCCACAGAGCAAGACCCTGTCTGAAAAAACAAACAAACCAACAAAAAAAGCCACAGTTAGATCACTACACCACTTTCTGTCACACTATCTTTACAGTTTTCTTATTACTAATAAGACACATGTATTGTGTGTCTGCAGAATGAAATTTCCATGAGGCCATGGATTTTTGTCTATTTGTTCACTGCTGTCTCCCCAGATGCTTCAAACAGTACCTAGCACATGAGAGGCATTCAATAAATATTTGTCAAATTAATGATGAAGGAAGCCTTGATGTGGGAGGATTTGGAGGTTGTCAGCAGGTGCAAAGAGAGCTAGACACCTGAGTCAGAAAGAGGAGGGGCTCTGTGGGTCCCCCCCCGTCGTGTGTCTCTGGGGCCTGGCGCCCCTGCCTCTCACTCACCCAGTGGACAGCTCATGCTCTCTCCTCAGCTTCCTCCTCTTTGCAGCCTCTGGGTCTTTCAGGACACCTGTCCTTCTGCCCCTCAGGTGTCTTTATACCTGGGGCTGAGCCCCAGGGTGGCCCAAGAGGGAGGGAGGGAGTCACAACCTGGGGAGAGGGGCAGGAGCAGGCAGGGCCCTGGCAAAGTATGAGAGACAGACCTGGCCACCAGTCAGAACAGGGAGCGGGTGGGAGAACCTAGAAGGGGGACATACATTCAACACGGTGAGGCCTGGGACTAGGGCGCAGAAGCCCCAGAGGCAGGAAACGGGTAGGAAAGGGGACACAGATGGGACCCCCAGACCCCTCCAGGTCCCAAACTCGACCCTAAACCCTGGTGGCTGGGGGGGAGGGGGCAAGGGCGTGATGGGGATTATCCTGGGACAAAGGGGCCACCCCACTCCCTGCTGTTCTGCATGTCCTGGGATCCAGTTTCCCAGAGGAGGCCTCCCCCTGCTCCGCCCCACAGGGACCCAGGCACTCAACCCGGGCTCCCAAGGAGTTTGGAAAAAGGACAGGGGGGTGGTGTGTGAGCAACATCATCATCCACACCCAGGTGCACCCTTAGGCACAGGAACAGTCACACGTCTACACACGCATTGGCATGTGGGCACACACAGGCATGGGCATACACTTTCATGCGCTCATTCATTCAGGGTTTATGGGCCCTGTTTGTACACCAGTCCCTGTTTTAAGTGCTGGGGACGGAGCATGGAACAAGACAAACAAAAATCCATGCCCTCGTGGAACTGACACTTTAGTAGGCGTGGCCACTTATATGTGAGATCATGCCAGGCCTACACACATCACACACACAGTGCCAGACACATGCATGTACACAGGAGAACCCATACTGCATCCCTGGGGGCCCAGCCAGAGGCACCTGCACAGAGCAGACGTGGGACACACACCTCATGTTCACAGATGCACGCAGAGGTGGGGACCAGGGATCATGGGATCTGGCCACATCTCAGCCTCTGATACACTAGGAGATCTCATCCCTTTGCCCAGGCACAACACACTTGGACTTACACACACACACGTGAGACCCTGTCCCTTGGGGAAGCCTTGTAGCAGAGGGGCAGGGTCAGAGAGGCAGATGCTGGGTTCTGGTCTTTCTCCAGTGCTTCCTCAATCTCTCCATCGTGGAGCCAATGTTCAGTTCTCATTCCCTGCCCACCCCTTGAGTCAGGCACTGATCGGTCAGACTGCCACCCGAGCAGGCTGTAATCCTGCTCCACCCTAGTTTTCCTGGTCAGGTAGTGACCTGGAGGCAGAGGGGCCCACACGGTCACTCAAGAGGTGTTTTATTTTTATTTTTTTATTTTTGAGACAGTCTCACTCTGTCGCCCAGGCTGGAGTGCAGTGGCATGATCTCAGCTCACTGCAACCTCTGCTTCGCCTCCCAGGTTCAAGCGATTCTCCTGCCTCAGCCTCCTGAGTAGCTGGGATTACAGGCAAGTGCCACCACGCCCGGCTAACTTGTATATTTTTAGTAGAGACGGGGTTTCGCCATGTTGGTCAGGCTAGTCTCGAACTCCTGACCTCATGATCTGCCCGCCTCAGCCTCCCAAATGTCAGCTGGGATTACAGACATGAGCCACTATGCCTGGCCAACAGGTGTTTTTCTAAGAGACAGGGTCGGCCAGGCGTGGTGGCTCACACCTGTAATCTCAGAAATTTGGGAGGCTGAAGCGGGTGGATCACTTGAGGTCAGGAGTTTGAGACCAGCCTGGCCAACGTGGTGAAACCCTGTCTCTACTAAAAATACAAAAATATTAGCCGAGTGTGGTGGCACAGACCTGTAATCCCAGCTACTAGGGAGGCTGAGGCAGGAGAATTGCTTGAACCAGGGAGGCGGAGGTTGCAGTGAGCTGAGATCGCATCACTGCACTCCAGCCTGGGTGACAGAGCGGGACTCCATCTCAAAAAAAAAAAAAAAAAAAAAGAGAGAGAGAGACAGGGTCTTGCTCTGTTCCCCAGGCTGGAGTGCAGTGGCACCATTATAACTCACTGTAGCCTCCACCTCCCAGGCTCAAGTGATCCTCCCACCTTGGCCTTTCAAAATGTTAGGATTACAGGTGTGAGCCACTGCACCTGACCCCAGTAGGTATTAACAGAGCACCTACTGTGTGCCAGCACCAGGGTGAATAGTAAGGCAGGTAAGGTCCCTGCCTCACGGGCACACAGTCCAGTGGGGGAGACCAGCACGAAACATGTGAATTAACAAACAGCAAGGTTTCCTAAAGTGACATGGTGCTGAGAAGAAGCCCAGACAGGTTGATGCGATGAGCTGGATGTTGGGAAGACTTAGATAGGAGCCTGAGGCCTAGAAAGGGGCAGCTACTTACCTGGAGTCACACAACAGAGGCTAGACTCCTGTCCCCAGCTTGGGGCTGGCTGTGGGGTTCCAGATCTGAACTGTGAGCTGAAGGAGGGAGGAGGTTGAAGGAAAAGATGGATTCTGAGGTGAGGGGTCTTAAACAGGCTCTCCAAGGTTGGGGGCTGCCAGGGCTGGCCGGCAGGGCCTGTGCCAGGCAGTTGGTGATGTCAGGGGATTATAGGAGGCCCATTGAATGGGTGCACGGAGGCATGGGCCATGCCATGGTAGTGGAGCAGGTGGAAGAGGAGGGAGAGGAGGGGAGAGTGAGGCGGATACTTGATCTGGTACTATTCACAGGTGGACAGTGTACATGGGGCAGGCCTCACCTGGGAGGGCAGGCTAATCCCACCAGAGCCCACCACCACTCGCCTCTCTCTGGGGCTTCCCTCCCTTTCTCTGTCTCTGCCCCCCACCCCAGGTGTTTTTTTGTTTTTTGTTTTATTTTTTTTGAGACGGAGTCTCATTCTGTCGCCCAGGCTGGAGTGCAGTGGCGCGGTCTTGGCTCACTGCAACCTCCACCTCCTGGGTTCACAGCATTCTCCTGCCTCAGCCTCCCGAGTAGCTGGGACTACAGGCGCACGCCACCACGCCCGGCTAATTTTTTGTATTTTTAATAGAGACAGGGTTTCACCGTGTTAGCCAGGATGGTCTCGATCTCCTGACCTCATGATCCGCCCTCCTCGGCCTCCCAAAGTGCTGGGATTACAGACTTGAGCCACCTTTTTTTTTTTTTTTTTTTTTTTTTTGAGATGGAATCTTGCTCTGTCACCCAGGCTAGAGTGCAATGGCATGATTTCAGCTCACTGCAACCTCCACCTCCTGGGTTCAAGTGATTCTGCTCCCTCAGCCTCCCGAGTAGCTGGGATTACAGGCACATGCCACCACACCTGGCTAATTTTTGTATTTTTTTGTAGAGACGGGGTTTCACCATGTTGGCCAGGCTGGTCACAAACTCCTGACCTCAAGTGGTCCTCCTGCCTTGGCCTCCCAAAGTGCTGGGATTACAAGCGTGAGCCACCGCGCCCGGCCCCCTCAAAGTGTTCTTCACGTCTGGAGGAATTATCTTTACCCCAGACCCAGCTCTGTTGTCCAAGGCATCTGTCTCAGCAGAGGTCAGAGGTCAGCAGCTTTGCCCCCTCTACCCCCATTGTGCCCCACCCTGCAGGCCAACTTGTCTCCATCTCTGTTTTGGTCACACCAGAAGCTGATACCTTGGGAATCCCAGCAGTTTAGGAGGCAGTGGGCTTTGGTTCAAGACCTGCCTTTGTTCATCTTTTTTTTTTTTTTTTTTTTTTTTTTTTTTTTTTTTTTTTGAGACAGAGTCTCACTCTGTCTCCCAGGTTGGATGTTTCACCATGGGGTTTCACCATGTTGGCCAGGCTGGTTTTGAACTCCTGACCTTGTGATCCACCCGCCTCAGCCTCTCAAAGTGCTGGGATTACACGTGTGAGCCACCGTGCCTGGCCTTTTTTTTTTTTTTTTAAATACAGGATGTCACTCTGTCACCCAGGCTGGAGTGCAGTGGTGTGATCACAGTTCACTGAAACCTTGACCTCCCAGGCTCGAGCAATTCTCCCATCTCAGCCTCCTGAGTAGCTGGGACTACAGGTGCACACCACCTTGCCTGGCTAATATTTTTATTTTTTGTAGAGACAGGAGTCTCGCTATGTTGCCCAGGCTGGTCTTGAACTCCTGGCCTCAAGTGATCCCCTTGCCTTAGCCTCCCAAAGTGCTGAGATTACAGGTGTGAGCCACTGCGCCCAGCACATTTGCCTCTGTTCTAAATGGGCCCCACTGTGGTTTTCTGGACAACACTGGGTCATGCTTGAGCAAAGGTACCAGATCTCTTGGGAGCACATGTGTAGCCAGGGCATAGGGCTGGGGTCCAGACACAGGCTTGTGGGACATTGAGCCTTTGCCATTGGTTGGGGGCATTATGTGTTACTGGGGCAACCCTTGACAGGCCCAGGAGGGGCCTCATATTAGGGGTCAGGGCACTTGATGGGTGGAATCAGTGAGAACCTGTGAGTGGGAATTATTATCCCAGTTTCCAGATAAGGGAGCAAACTGAGGCTCAGAGAAGCTAAGGAACTTGTCCAAGCTAGTGATGAACAAAGGTAGGGGCTGGGTGCAGTGGCTCATGCCTGTAATCCCAGCACTTTGGGAGGCTGAGGCGGGCAGATTGCTTGAGGCCAGGAGTTCAAGACCAGCTTGACCAACATGGCAAAATCCCGTCTCTACTAAAAATACAAAAAATTAGCCAGGCCTGGTAGCACACACCTGTAATCCCAGCTACTCAGGAAGCTGAGGCACGAGAATTGCTTGAACCTGGGAGGCAGAGGTTGCAGTGAGCCAAGATGGCACCACTGTACTCCAGCCTGGGCGACAGAGGGACGCTTTGTCTCAAAAAAGAAAAAAAAAAAAGAAAAAGATTAGTAACTTTATCGTTATTGTTAAAATACCTGTTCATTTGAAAACTTGAAGCAGATCATAAATGAACAAAGACGAAATCAACAAACCTCCCTATTTCACCACCCAGAAATAACTATGACTGTGTTAACATTTAGTGAGCATCATTCCAGACATCTGATCAGATAAACAGAAAAAGATTTTATGACAATCAATTAATACTAGATATCTTTTTTTTTTTTTTTGAGACGGAGTCTCGCTGTGTTGCCCAGGCTGGAGTGCAGTGGCCGGATCTCAGCTCACTGCAAGCTCCGCCTCCCAGGTTTACGCCATTCTCCTGCCTCAGCCTCCCGAGTAGCTGGAGTACAGGCGCCTGCCACCTTGCCCGGCTAGTTTTTTGTATTTTTTAGTAGAGACGGGGTTTCACCATGTTAGCCAGGATGATCTCGATCTCCTGACCTCATGATCCGCCCGTCTCGGCCTCCCAAAATGCTGGGATTACAGGCTTGAGCCACCGTGCCTGGCCTAGATATCATATTTTTAAAATTACATTTAACTTTATTTGAATTTAACAAAACGAATAGAAATAGAAGTTTAACTGAAAGAACTGTGGAACTTCAGATAAATGTTTCTTCACTATAAATAATATTTCCTGTAAGATTCTTCCAAGTTTAAAAAAAAAGATTTGCAAACCATGAGGGATAAACTCATTATTTATTTATTTTAGTTTAGTTTTTTGAGACAGAATCTCGCTCTGTTTCCCAGGCTGCAGTGCAGTGGCACAATTTGGCTCAATGCAACCTCCACCTCCCAGGTTCAAGTGATTCTCCTGCCTCAGCCTCCTGAGTAGCTGGGATTACAGGCGCCCACCACCACGCCCGGCTAATTTTTGTATTTTTAGTAGAGGGTTTCACCATGTTGGCCAGGCTGGTCACAGACTCCTAACCTCAGGTGATCCGGCTGCCTCGGCCTCCCAAAGTGTTGGGGTTACAGGTGTGAGCCACCGCGCCCGGCCCCTCTAAGGTGTTTCTTCACATCTGGAGGAATTAGCCTCACCCCAGGCCCAGCTCTGTTGTCCAAGGCATCTGTCTAGACAGAAGTCAGAGGTCAGCAGCTTGCCCCCCTCTACCCCCTTTGTGTCCCACCCTGCAGGCCGACTTGTCTTTATCTTTGTTTTGGTCACACTAGAAGCTGAATTCTTGGGAAACCCAGCAATTTAGGAGGCCGTGGGCTTCCGTTCAAGTCCTGCCTTTGTGCATTTTTTTTTTTTTTTTTTTTTTTTTTTTTTTTTCAGAAGGAGTCTCACTCTGTCGCTCAGGCTGGAGTGCAGTGGCGTGATCTCGGCTCACTGCAAGCTCCGCCTCCCAGGTTCAAGAGATTCTCATGCCTCAACCTCCCGAGTAGTGGGGATTACAGGCATGAGACAACACGCCCGGCTAATTTTTACATTTTTAGTAGAGACCAGGTTTCACCATCTTGGCCAGGCTAGTCTGGAACTCCTGGGCTTAAGTGACCCGCCTGCCTTGACCTCCCAAAGTGCTGAGATTACAGGTGTGAGTGAGCCACCATGCCCAGCCCAGTTGCTATTAATTTTTAACATTTTCTTCACTCTTTCCCTACACCCAGATTTTTCTTCATTATATTGCTACTTTTAATTTACTAGTATTCATAACGTGTATAGTATATTCCATTCTGTACCTCAGACTTTTTAAAGTATTTAATCTTAGATTGATATTTAAATATTTTCAATGGTAGCCAACTACCATTTAATATTTATTTATTTATATTATATATATATATATATATATATTTTTTTTTTTTTTTTTTTTTTTGAGACGGAGTCTCGCGCTGTGTCACCCAGGCTGGAGTGCAGTGGCGCGATCTCGGCTCACTGCAAGCTCCGCCTCCCAGGTTCACGCCATTCTCCTGCCTCAGCCTCCGAGTAGCTGGGACTACAGGCGCCCGCCACCACGCCCGGCTAGTTTTTTTTGTATTTTTAGTAGAGACGGGGTTTCACCATGTTAGCCAGGATGGTCTCGATCTCCTGACCTCGTGATCCACACGCCTCGGCCTCCCAAAGTGCTGGGATTACAGGCTTGAGCCACCGCGCCCGGCCATTTATTTATATTTTTTTTATGTTTAGAGATGAGGTCTCATTCTGTTCCCTATGCTGGAATGCAGTGGCTCAGTCGTGGCTCACTGCAGCTTTGACCTTCCAGGCTCAATCTCCCACCCTAGCCTCCCGAGTAGCTGGTACTACAGGCAGGCACCACCATACCTGATTGATTTTTTTTAAATTTTGCCAGTAGAAACCCAGCTATTGGCCTCCTGTGGTGGCTCATGCCTATAATCCCAGCACTTCCAGAGACTGAAGATCACTTGAGCCCAGGAGGTTGAGGCTGCATTGAATTATGACTGCACCACTTCACACCAGCCTGGGCAAGAGAGCAAGACCCTGTCTAAAAAAAGAAAATAAACCCAAACCCAGCCATCAATGCCATCCATTCCCCCAGGATCACTGGCCAGTGAAGTCTGCTAACATGTTCCTCGGCCACCTGAAGCCATACACACTGCTGGGCACTTCACTTCTGGGGTTTTCAGTAACCAGATCCATTGCAACTTGGGGAGCTTGGCTTTTTAGTGATTGCTGATCCCAAGGCTGACCCTGAGCTTCTCACAGAGGCATTTTCCATTCACTCGCCCACCTTGGTCAGTGTCAATCAGACTCCTCTGTTCTATATGGATGTCGCCATCCCACGTAACAAGAGTTCAATTATTGGGCGCCTTGCAGTGGGTGGTATGCCAGAAAAAGCCTCCATCCGGCGGCACTAACTTCCCCTGGGAACCACAGGAAGCTGTGCTTGTGATAAGGGCTGTCCACAAGTTTTCCAGTTCTTCTCCTTCCAAGCATGTGGCAAGAGTTGGCTTCTCTAACCCCTTTAGTTACGGCTATCTCTGTATTATTTTCAGACAAGGTCTCGCTCTGTCGCCCAGGCTGGAGTGCAGTGGCTCAATCATGGCTCACTGCAGCCCGGACCTCCTGGGCTCAAGCGATCCTCCCACCTCAGCCTCCCGAGTAGCTAGGACTACAGATGTGTGCCACCACCCCGGCTAATTTTTGTATTCTTTTGCAGAGACAGAGCCTTGCCAAGTTGCCCACGCTGGCCTTGGGCTCCTGGGTTTGCCCAACTCGGCCTCCCAAAGTGTTGGGATTATGTGCATGAGCCACTTTGCCTGGCCAGGGTTAGCTGTTTGACTGGTCAATAAAATATGAGCTGAATTGACATGTGTCACTTCTAGGCAGAAGCTATAAAAGCCTTCTTTTTCTTCTTTTTTGTTTTTTTGAGACGGAGTTTCACTCTTGTTGCCCAGGCCGGAGCGCAGTGGCGCGATTTTGGCTCACTGCAACCTCTGCCTTCCCAGGTCAAGTGATTCTCCTGCCTCAGCTTCCTGAGTAGCTGGGATTACAGGCATGCGCCACCATGCCTGACTAATTTTGTATTTTTAGTAGAGACGGGGTTTCTCCATGTTGGTCAGGCTGGTCTCAAACTCCCGACCCCAGGTAATCTGCCCACCTTGGCCTCCCAAAGTGCTGGGATTACAGGTGTTAGCCACCGCACCCGGCCCTTTTTTTTTTTTTTTTTGAGACCGAGTCTCGCTCTGTTGTCCAGGCTGGAGTGTAGTGGCATTGTCTCCACTCACTGCAGTCTCTGCCTCCCAGGTTCAAGGAATACTCGTGCCTCAGCCTCCTGAGTAGCTGGGACTACAGATGCATGCCACCACGCTCGGCTAATTTTTGTATTTTTAGTAGAGACGGGGTTTCACCATGTTGGCCAGGCTGGTCTTGAACTCCTGGCCTCAAGTGATCCACTCACCTTGGCCTCCCAAAGTGTTGGGATTACAGGTGTGAGCCACCATGCCCGGCCTTTTCTTCATTTTCTTTTTTTAAATACTGTCCACGGTCCTGGACTAGATTTCAGGATTTTTCAAGAGAAGCTGGAAATCCATTTTGCCTGAGAAATGTGGTGTTGTTGCTCTGCCAAACTAAATGCACACAAGACTGGATTTGCTCCATTTGTGAACGTTGTAGTAGTTCTGAGCATGAGTTCGGGAGTCTGGGGTTTGAATTCTGGCAGTACCACTCATCCGTTCTGCACAGTTGAGGGTCCCAGTTTCCTCGTCTCTAAAATGGAATTCAACCTCATAAGATTTTTTTTTTTTTTTTTTTTTTTTTTTTTTGAGATGGAGTCTCGCTGTTGCCCAGGCGGCAGTGCAGTGGTGCGATCTTGGCTTACTGCAATCTCTGCCTCCCAGGTTCAAACAGTTCTCTTTTCTCAGCCTCCTAAAAAGCTGGGACTACAGGTACACACCACTACACCTGGCTAATTTTTCTATTTTTAGTAGAGACGGGGTTTCACCATATTGGTCAGGCTGGTCTCAAACTCCTGATCCCAGGTGACCCACCTGCCTTGGCCTCTCAAAGTGCTGAGATTACAGGCATGAGCCACCATGCCCGGCCTTCATAAGATTTTTTTGAGGATCAAATGAAATGCTGAAAGCACTTAGTAATATGTCCAGGAGCAGGGTCTTGCTCTGTCACCCAGGCTTGAATGCAGTGAGTGGCATCGTCATAGCTCACTGCAGGCTCAATCTCCTGGCCTCAAGCAATCCTTGCCCCTCAGCCTCCCAAGTAGCTGGGACTACACGTCCAGCTAATTTTTGTATTTTTGTAAAGATGGGGCCTCGCTATGTTGCCTTGGCTGGTCTTCAACTCCTAGTCTCAAGTTATCCTATCACCTTGGCCTCCCGAAGTGTTGGGATTATAGGTGTTAGCCACTGCAACTGGCCAGGACAGTGACATATTTATTTATTTATTTGAGACAGAGCCTTGCTCTGTCGCCCATGATGGAGTGCAGCGGCACGATCTCAGCTCACTGTAACCTCCGCCTCCTGGGTTCAAGCAATTCTCCTGCCTCAGCCTCTTAAGTAGTTGGGATTACAGGCACATGCCACCATGCCCAGCTAATTTTTGTACTTTTAGGAGAGACAGGGTTTCACCATACTGGCCATTCCTGATCTCGAACTCCTGACCTCATGATCCGCCCGCCTAGGCCTCCCAAAGTGCTGGGATTGACAGTGGCATTTAAATAGAGACCTTTTAGAAAGGTGAGAGAGGCCGGGCGCGGTGGCTCAAGCCTGTAATCCCAGCACTTTGGGAGGCCGAGACGGGCGGATCACGAGGTCAGGAGATCGAGACCATCCTGGCTAACACAGTGAAACCCCGTCTCTACTAAAAATACAAAAACTTAGCCGGGCGAGGTGGCAGGCGCCTGTAGTCCCAGCTACTCGGGAGGCTGAGGCAGGAGAATGGCGTGAACCCGGGAGGCGGAGCTTGCAGTGAGCTGAGATCCGGCCACTGCACTCCAGCCTGGGTGACAGAGCGAGACTCCGTCTCAAAAAAAAAAAAAAAAAAAAAAAAAAAATAGAAAGGTGAGAGAGTAAAACAATAAATAATAAATACATAAATAGAGACCTGAAGGATGAATAGTGAACTGGGTGGAGAAGTGAGATGGGCGTGGGGAGGATAGCCCTCAAGCAGAGGGAACAGGGTAGAAATCAATCATGCAACACCAAATTCAAGCAGTGAGGATAGAGGGGACAGCCAATCCTCTAGGGAGGGCGAGGGATTTCCTGACTGATAAAGCCTGAGCTGCAAAGGAGCCTCCCATCCAGCCTTGGGCAAGTTTCTGCCAAGTTGAGACTTCACAGGACACTGGCCAGTCATTGACATCCCTGATAGAAAAACCACAACCACCAAGTCCTTGCTGGGGCTGGTCCGCCAAACACAGGAGAAAGAGGGAAGGGGAGAGGGCTGTCTTGGGGTCAGAAGTGAGCAGGTTTTCCAGGGGAGGAGGAAGATTGAGAAGGGGGTTATGGCTGCTGGCTCACCATATAATCCCAATACTTAGGGAGGCCAAGGCGGGAGGAACACTTGTGGCCAGGAGTTCAAGACCAGCCTGGGCAACATATCAAGATTTCGTCTGAACAACAAAAAAAAAATTATAGTTTAAAAATTAGCCGGGCGCGGTGGCTCAAGCCTGTAATCCCAGCACTTTGGGAGGCCGAGACGGGCGGATCACGAGGTCAGGAAATCGAGACCAGCCTGGCTAACACCGTGAAACCCCGTCTCTACTAAAAAATACAAAAAGCTAGCGGGCGAGGTGGAGGGCGCCTGTAGTCCCAACTACTCGGGAGGCAGGAGAATGGCATAGACCCGGGAGGCGGAGCTTGCAGTGAGCTGACATCCGGCCACTGCACTCCAGCCTGGGCGACAGAGCGAGACTCCGTCTCTAAATAAATAAATAAATAAATAAATAAATATAAATAAATAAAAAATTAGCTGGGTGTGGTGGTGCGTGCCTGAAGTCCCAGGTATTCAAAAGGCTGAGGCAGGAGGATCGCTTAAGTCCAGGAGGTCGAGGCTGCAGCAAACTGGTCCTGCTACTACACTCCAACCCAAGCGACACAGCAAGACCTTAAAACACACAAAAAAACAAAAAACGGCAGAGAGATGAGAAGCCGTTCCATTTGCATAGGCAGTTGAAGTGTCTAGGCCTCCAAGGCTGACTGGAAATCAGGCAGGGGATGAGGCTGGACAGCGTGCAGCGCCTGCAACTCCACGTTGCGGAAATCGTGTTTGTAGTACCCCAGTCGAATGGAGATTGAGCGCCCCCTGGGAGCAGTGCTCGGTAACAGACGCTGGAGGACCCCGATGAGGAGGGGCTGGGGTCGGTTCAAGCTGGGAGGAGCCTGCCCGTCAGTTTTCTTCTCACAGAAGCTAACTCCGTCCGGCATCATGGATTCCTGGGCTCCCAGAACGGCTGGGCAGGAAGGGACCTTAGAAAGGGATCTACCACCGCGTGCCCCATGCCAGAGTTGGGCACTTTGGTGACAAGAATATTGGCTTAACACTCCCAACTGTGCTTCGAGGTGGGGATCATTATCCCTACTGTCCCCATTTTGCAGATGAGAAAAAGCAAGGTTTGGTGGCTTCCCGGGGCGGGGCGGGGATTCGCTGTGACTCCAGGTCCTTTTCCCTGGAGCCCGCACGCCTTGTAAGACACTGGTTCCCGGAGGTCTGAGGAGCAGGAATCGAGTGGGAGGCGCCCAGGCTTTCTAGGGTACAAGAGTGTAAATGCACTCTCGACGAGAACCACGCCCCCCTGGTCGACAAGACTGATGGATTCCTGCTGCCTTCCTTTAAGGGCCCTCCCCTGAAACGCGAAGTCCTCACCCTATGGGGAGGCGGACATTCTTTATTCCTGGATCGCCCGACGTCTTTCTCCCCTAGCCTCACTGATCCCCACCGGTGAAATAAATCCTCCCCCTCCACTCGCGAGTGAAAGCTTGGGACTACATTTCCCGCCAGGCTGTTCAGAGGTGGGCGGTGGGGAGAAGAGAAAAGAGTCTTTCCGTATCCGTCGGCTCGCAATTTGGCGTGTCCGCAGGGATTCACATTTCAACAGCGACGTACTTTCTCTGTTGCGCTCGGCAGGGAACTACATTTCCCAGCAAGCACCGGCGCAGAGGTCGAGGGGCAAGGTCGCCATCTTTATCGTAGTCCTCTCCCTTATTTCCGCAGGGAAGAGGCTAGGCGCCTGGACTACACATCCCGTGTCACCGTCGCCCCAGCCCTGCAGCCGCCATCTTTGCCGGTGGCCCCGCCCCATCCCCTTCCATTGTCTCGACTGGAGATGATAGACGTGAGCCGGGAGACTGCAACTCCCGTCAGGCCGTGCGCCACTGGTTGGGGGGATTTCGAGACCACAGGCGGGCGAGGTGCCCAAGGTGGTGAAAAGCGGAGACCGGGAGAGGCTAGGTGGCCTGCCATCTTTATGGTAGTCTCCTCGTCCTCCTGGTTCCGCCATTCTGAAGGAACACTGGAAGGCTAGAAAACTACTAATCCCATCGCACCTCGTAAGATCGACTACTAGTCAGGTGTAGGTCCCTCTTCCGCCATCTTGCTTGTAGTCCTCGTTCCTTTTCACCTTTCCATTGTTCCTGACGAGTAGAAATGGCAGCGGGAAGGCAGCAGATGGACTGCGACTCCCGTCAGGTATCACACACGCGGAGGGTTGTGGACAGGAGGGCGTGTGAGTGCCTGGGAAGGAGGTCGGGTCGGGGGAGAAGGCCATCTTGTTTGTAGTCATCGTTCCCGCTCCTTCTCGATGTTCTGCAACTGGGAGCCTCGGGGCAACGGGACTCTAACTCCCGGCATCCTTGGCTCCCGGCTGGGCACGCCCTCCGCCATCCTGTTTGTAGTTCCCGCTGCCCCCAGCGTCCCATTGTTTCCCCGTAGTATCAGTGGCTGCAGGACTACAACTCCCGTCGAGCCCTGCGCGCGCTCGTCCTAGAAAGTGGAGGTGGTGGAGGAAGGAGGGGGAAGGGGGCGGGGTTCCTCTGGGAGAAGGAGGGAGTAAAGAGGAGGAGGAGGAGGAGGAGGGAAGGAGGAGGGAGGGGAGGGGGAAAGAGAGGAGGAAGGAGGAAGGAGCTGAGGAGGGATGAGAGAGGCGGCCAGGGCCCCGGGCCGTAGCAGCGCGGGGCTGGGGGACCAGGGGGGTTAAGACACCCCAACTACCCCCTTCCCCTTTCCCTCTCCCCCGCTATCCTTTCCTTCCACCCTCCCGCTTGAGGAGGGGGATTTATTCAAATTTTATTTAAATCCCTATCTCCCGAGGGTCGCGCGCTGGGGGGAGGGGGAGAGGTCGGGGGTGCGCGCGGGCTGGGGGGGCGGGGCCGGAGCAGCTTCCTTCACCCCCCTCCGCTCGCCTCGTAGCCGTAGGGCAGGGGTTCGCAGTCCAGGGGCGGGCCCAGGGGAGGGGGGCAGGTTACAGCGACCCCCCCCTCCCCGGGAACCGGCGGTGGGCGGGGTTTGAACCCCGGAAACGGTGGGGGGGCCCAGGCCTGGCCCTGGACCCCTGGGCAGTGGGGTCCGGGAAGGGGCCAGTTAAAGGGCCAGGGGCGCTGGGGAGAGGCGGGGTGGGGCGGGGGGGGGGGGGGGGGAGCTGGGACTCGGACCCGGGACTGAGTGGGCCCCGGGCAGAAGCTGAGCACCCTGCGCCCAAGGAGCCCCCGTTGGCCTGGGGGGGCTGAGGGACTGAGCCCCCCAGAGCAGGACCTCCCCCTGGAAGGGCCGCGCCGCAGCCCGTGGGAGGGCCTCGCCCCCGGCGCCCCCCATCTCCACTCGCCGCCGTCCCGGCCTCCGCCGGAGGGAGGGGCCGAGCGCCCTCGGGGGGCCGTGGACCCCGGCGTTCTGAGCGTTCCGCGCCCCGCGCCGCCCGGCCCCCCCGCCGCCGATGGCCGCCGACCCGCCGGGAGCTGCCGAGAAGGGAGAGATGGCTCCCGGGACACGTGTGAGGTGGGTTCATGCGGCTCCTCCTCACCCCTAGACCTGGGCAGCGCCCACTCCCATTCATCCTCAGCCCGGCCTCTCTCTACCTTCCCCGCCCCCAGCCTCACCCTCTCTCTGCTCCAAACTCATCTCCAGCCCTCCTTCCTATGACCTCTCCACCCTGGGGAACTGGCCCTCCTTCCTAGACCCTGCTTCTCCTTGAAAGCCCCCACCCCCGCCTGCAGTCGCCGCCCTCCAGGCCCCTCCCCTGGAGCGCTGGAGGGCCCCTTAGCCCCATGGATGGGTATGGAAGTCCCTGGAAAGGGGGAATCTGGGGTAAGACTCTGACTGGAAAGAGACCCTCCAGGCTTCTAATTCCACATGGGATCTTGGAGGATCTGGTTTCCATGGGAGGGGGAGCCCAAGGGATTCTAGATGATTAGGGATGAAAGCAGCCCGGGATGCTGGGGGGCCTAGGACTGATCCCAACCTGAGTTCTGGGGAGATGTCAGGCTGGATTCTAGAATCCCAAGGAATCTGGGAGATTGCCTAGGTGGACCTGAGGGATCCAAGAGGAGGATGTCCTGGAGGAGGGAGCCCTGTGGGGAACAAGAGGGGCTGAGATCTTGGGCTGAGAAGGGTCTCTGAAGAAGCATCTCCTGGATTGTCAGAGCCCTGGGATGTTAGTGGGCAGAGGAGATCGTTAGGGGCTTGGGGGCAAGGATCTCGCTAGATCTGGGGAGGATAACTGGGTTGAGGGGAAGAGAGATTGGATGGCTGCTGTGGATGAAGGGCGGTGGAGGGGTGGGGGGAAGAAAAGTCCGGAGCTTCCGTCTAGGAATCTGTGGGTATCTGGGAGGTGAATCTGGGCAATTTACCCCAGATTGAGGATGGGGAGAGCCTGGGGTATTCTACACTCTGATAACAGGGGAAGAGTTGGGACCTCTCCAAGCTAACACCACGAACAAGGAGTGCCTGACCTTTCCAAGGAGCTCCAGTGTGTGGGGATGGCAGAGGAGAGGGCTTGGGTATCCCCTCCTGCTCCCGGGGCTAGGGGAGGGACCCTGAGGAAGCGGTAGAGGAGCTAGACCGGGAAGCAGTTCTTGGGCTCCTCTTGAGCTGCTGCAGGGAGACAGGCCATGAGTAGAGGATTGGCCCCCAGATACACAGGACGGGGTGACCTCCTTGTCCCCCTGGGGAAGAGGGTAGGCTCTAGCTGTCTATGGGTGGAGGGAGCTGCTGGGAGTCTCCCAGGCCAGGGCCCCAGTGGGCCCATCTGACCCTGCCACCATCCACCCACAGCCCTCGGCGTTGCTGACGCCCCCAATGTCGTCGAGCAGCCGGGGGCCGGGGGCCGGAGCGCGCCGACGCCGAACCCGCTGCCGCCGCTGCCGGGCCTGTGTGCGAACTGAGTGCGGGGATTGCCACTTCTGCCGAGACATGAAGAAGTTCGGGGGGCCCGGGCGCATGAAGCAGTCGTGCCTGCTCCGGCAGTGCACTGCCGTGAGTTCTGCCCCCACCTTTGAGCTCTGCCCACCCTTCCCAATACCTCCCTGGGATGGCTGGTGACTGCCTCCCAGCCTGTCCTGTGGAGTAGCTGTTTGTTCACTAGCTCATTTCCTCCCTTCATTCACTAGTTTGTGTCAACGTCCATTTATGTCCTCAGCTCCAAGCTAGGGGCAGCATCCAGGTGCACAGAAGGATCTGACCTAGTCCCTACTTTGAGGCTCTTCCCAGCTCTCAGAGTCACACCCCCACAGAATGCCCAGCCCCTGCTTTACCACCCCCCAAGAGGTCTCTGTGCAAGAGGGGGCCCATCCCCAGAGATGGCCCCTTCCAACAGGTCTTGCCCTTCTCTGGCCTATTCCTCACCAAGGGTGGTCTTGGATTTGAGGCCAAGCTCACCCTTTATGTGACCTTGAGCAAATCATGTTGAATGAACCTCAGGTTCCTTCTCTGTAAAATGTTTCCTTTGCTGAGTTGTAAAGATTAAACAATGGCATGGACGCGAATGTGTCTACCACAAGGCCCAGCACACAGTAGGGATTAGGGAAGCATGGGTTTCCGCCCTGCCTTCCTCATCCTTTGAGCGTCCCTGGGCTCCAGAGCACGGCCCTTCCCCAGCAGCCTCGAGGAGCCAGCTGCATCCTGCGTCCCCCTCCCCACTCTGCCACCTCCCTCTCTTCCTCCTGCTGCTCTTTCCTGGTTGGTCTCTTCACCCTTCAGCCCCTCACTTCTTTTCTTTTCTCCCCCAACCCCTTGCCTCACTCTTTCTTCTCCCACTACCTGCATCTTCCTTGATTCTGCCGCATCCTTGTCATGACTCAGTTCTACCACTGTCTTCCCCAAAGTCACACTGCCTGAGGCTGCCCCCACTTCCCCAGGACTAGCGACTTCCGTAGTGTTCCCAGGGGGTCTTGCCAAAACCGGGTTCATGGTGGGATTCAGAGCAACGCTTGGACTCTCATGGAGCGACCTTGGTATCACCCCAAGCTGTCTTCCCCACCCTCTGAGTGTTACTGTCCTCTCCAAAGCCAGCTGTCACTTCAGGGTCACACTGGCCCTGGGTCCAGCTATAACAGTCACAGGTTGTAACAGCTACGTATCAGTGTCTCATGCATCATTTTGCTCTCCCAAGAGTCCTGCGAGGGAAAGATTCTTAGCCCCATTCTGCAGATGCAGAAATGGAGACTTAAGGAGGTTAAATTAGTTGCTTGAGGTCGCACTCCCCAAAGGAGCAAACTCAGGATCAGACCCAGCTTGGCCCGTGGGTGCTGCATCTCATCCGGCAGCTGGCCAGGGTCCCTAGAAGGAAGGGTCTTTCCCCTGTTGTTAGCTTTCGGGGCCCCTGATGTCCCCTCTCCCCCAACAGCCCGTGCTCCCACACACAGCTGTGTGCCTCTTGTGTGGGGAGGCTGGGAAGGAGGACACGGTGGAGGGAGAGGAAGAGAAATTTGGTTTGAGCCTCATGGAGTGCACAATCTGCAACGAGATCGTCCACCCTGGCTGCCTGAAGGTGATGGCCCTGGGACCCTGGCAACTGGGGTGGGGCAGATTGTCAGGGAGCAGGGAGTCGGGGGGACCCGGGCTCTGGGCTTCCTGGCCAACCCCCCACTCGCTGCCATCTTGCCTACAGATGGGGAAGGCTGAGGGTGTCATCAATGCAGAGATCCCCAACTGCTGGGAGTGCCCTCGCTGCACCCAGGAAGGCCGCACCAGCAAGGTAGGGGCTGGGCTGGGTTGAGCTATGGGTAGGTGGTGGGTCGGGGAGCTGTGCAGGCCCTCACCCCCAGCTTCCGTCCCACCTAGGATTCAGGTGAGGGGCCTGGCCGCCGTAGGGCCGACAACGGCGAGGAGGGCGCCAGCTTGGGGAGCGGATGGAAGCTGACAGAGGAGCCGCCGCTTCCACCGCCCCCGCCTAGGCGCAAGGGCCCCCTGCCTGCCGGCCCCCCGCCAGAGGACGTGCCTGGGCCCCCCAAACGAAAGGAAAGGGAGGCAGGGAATGAGCCCCCCACCCCAAGGAAAAAGGTGAGCCACGGAGCATGCTCACTAGGCCTGGCCTTAGGAATTCTGGGAGCTGTAGTCCTGGCTGGTTCTGTGGGGGTGTGTGGGCCTGGGAGCGGTGCTCCGTGGGTTCCCCCAAGGGCTGTTGGGAGATGTAGTTCAGGAGTTGGGTGGTGGGGGAGGATAGAGCATGCTCAATGTGGAGGAGGGGGGGACAGGTGAGGTGAGCTGGCACTGCTGGAAGCTTTGGGAGCCCTGGGTGGGTTAGGGAGGCAGGAGAGAGCATGCTCAGATCATCCCTGCATGGGAGGAGGGAGGGGCTGGAGAGGGCCTGAGGGGAGGAAAGAGGAGATGGAGCATGCTCAGTGGGCTAGGACGCTGGGTGCAAGGTGAGCATGCTCAGAGTTATCCCTGGGACGGGGGCTTCTGGGACTTGTAGTCTAAGAGGAGGGCATGGACCTTAGATTTCTGACCCATGAGGGCCTAATGGGGTCTCTCCCTTCCCCCATATCTCCCTCTCACCCTGGTAGGTGAAAGGAGGCCGAGAGAGGCACCTGAAGAAGGTGGGTGGAGACGCCTGCCTCCTCCGAGGATCGGACCCAGGCGGCCCGGGCCTGCTGCCCCCCAGGGTTCTGAATCCGAGCCAGGCTTTCTCATCCTGCCACCCTGGGCTCCCTCCCGAGAACTGGGAGGTGTGCCGGGGACCTCCTCCCTCCCCTTCCCACCTTCCCTTGCCCCACCCTTCACCTTGAAGCCTGAGGACTATCCCTTCCTGCTCACCTTGTTCTGCCCCAGCCCCACTTGGCTGCGGTGGACGTTTGGACTCCTGGGATGAGTTGGGTGGGAGGGTGGGTTGTGTCCAGGCCACAGGAGCCCCTGACTTCCCAAAAACCCTTAGGGCTCATCTGACCTACTTGCCTCATCTTTCCAAGCCTTACAGGGGAGAGAACTGAGTTCAAATTTCTCTGTTTACTCTTTGTATGGTCCTAGAAGCTTGTCGGCCACCCTGAGCCTTATTTTTGTTGTTGTTGTTTTTTTCTTTTGTTGAGATGGGGTCTTGCTCTGTCGCCCAGGCTAGAGTGCAGTGGCGCAATCTCAGCTTACTACAAGCTCCGCCTCCCAGGTTCACGCCATTCTCCTGCCTCAGCTTGCGGAGTAGCTGGGACTACAGGCGCCCGCCACCACGCCCGGCTAATTTTTTTTGTATTTTTAGTAGAGACGGGGTTCACCATGTTAGCCAGGATGGTCTCGATCTCCTGACCTCGTGATCCGCCTGCCTCGGCCTCCCAAAGTGCTGGGGCCTTAGTTTCTTTATCCATGAAGTGGAGATGCTGCTGTCTGCCTTGCCCCCTTATTCTGCAGAACTGTATATGTCTAATGAGGTTCTGAAAGGCAGTGAGCTTTGTAAGCTATAAAATTTACCTAGATTCAAGGGAAATAAGGCCCAGAGAAGTTTGAAGACTTGTCCAAGTCATACAGTAAAGCCAGAATTGAGATATTACTTGGCATGGACACTCAACACAGGAGTCTGCCTGATTGGGTCCAAATCCTGCCTTTGCTTTTTGTCAGTTTGTAACCTTGGACAAGTCACTTCGTGCCTTTAAGCCTCAGTTTCCTCATGTCTGAAAAGAGTGGCCCAGGTCAGCACTGCGTTAGGACTGTGAGGACGGAGTGAGTCAGCAGGTGTGGGGTGCTGCTCATGGGGCCAGTCACTGTTACCCTCGGTTGGTGGACAGACGCCTGCTCCAGCTGGTCTGGGTAGTAGATGATGAAGCAGGGGCTTCCCACAGCCATCCAGAGTGGAGGGCAAGCCAGGACTCAAAGCGGGTCTCTCATTTCTCCATTCCCTATTGCTTTTGGAATTGCCTAAGCCATGCAAATCCATAAGGGCTGGAAATTTATTTTCTTTTCTTTCCTTTCCTTTTCTTTTTTTTCTTTCTTTTCTTTTCTTTTCTTTATTTTGACAGTCTCCCTCTGTCGCCCATACTGGAGTGCAGTAGTGCGATCTTGGCCCACTGCAGCCTCCACCTCCTGGGTTTAAGCAATTCTGCCTCAGCCTCCCGAGTAGCTGGGACTACAGACTTGTACCACCATGCTCAGTTAATTTTTGTATTTTTAGTAGAGAAGGGGTTTCACCATGTTGGCAGGATGGTCTTGATCTCTTGACCTCATGATCCTCCCGCCTCAGCATCCCAAAGTGCTAGGATTACAGGCATGAGCCACCACGCCCAGCTAGAAATTATTTTAATTAGCACCCTTCTGTTACCAATGAGGAAACTGAGGCCCAGGGCCCGGCAGTGGCTTTAGCAAGGTCTCCCACTGTCCTGAGCAGAGCCAGGGCTGGAACTCAGGACTCTCCCTTGGGCTGTTCATCCCCTGATGACTCCTCGGGGTAGGGGGGGTGGGAAAATGTATCCCAGGCCCTAGAACAGCATCAACCCTGTCTCCCTCCAGAAACCAAAGCCGCCTTTGGCCTCTGCAGAGGGCCCAGCGGTGCCATCCCCGTCCCCGCAGAGGGAGAAGTTAGAACGTTTCAAGCGGATGTGCCAGCTGCTGGAACGGGTGCCTGACACCTCCTCTTCCTCCTCGGACTCAGACTCCGACTCCGACTCTTCGGGCACATCGCTGAGTGAGGACGAAGCCCCCGGCGAGGCCCGGAATGGGCGACGGCCAGCCCGGGGCAGCTCTGGCGAGAAAGAGAACCGCGGGGGGCGGCGGGCTGTGCGCCCTGGCAGCGGGGGGCCCCTGCTCAGCTGGCCCCTGGGCCCCGCCCCACCACCCCGGCCTCCACAGCTGGAGCGGCACGTGGTGCGGCCCCCGCCTCGAAGCCCTGAGCCCGACACACTCCCCTTGGCTGCTGGATCCGACCACCCCCTGCCCCGGGCCGCCTGGCTTCGCGTCTTCCAGCACCTCGGGCCACGGGAGCTGTGTATCTGCATGCGAGTCTGCCGAACTTGGAGCCGCTGGTGAGTGGCCTGGACAGGCCTGCGTTCCGTGGCCAGCAGGCTTCCCGCTTGCTGGGTGACCTGCGGTAGGTCTCTGGCCCTCTCTGGGCCTTGCTTTTATATTGGGGATACTTCTCTAGCGTGTACAGATTACAGTGCATCCTTCTGTATTTACCACATGCAGGTTACTTTGCACTTACGGGCTTATTTAACCCCCCAGACAACTTTGAGGTAGAGGTTATTTTCCCCTTTTTCAGATGAAGCTGAGGCCCAAGGTCATGTGGAAGGGAAGTGGTGGTAGAACCAGGCATTGGAACTTAGGCCCTTTGGCTCTGATGCCTTTCCTCCTAATAGTAGTGATTATATTGAGTGTCTGGTGTGTGTCAGCCATAGCACTAAGCGCTGTACCGCATTGTCACTTCTCATACTGCCACTTCCGAAAACAGTCTGATGGTTGGTTCCATTCACATAGGAGAACGCCATGTGCTGGGCTGCCCCTGCCCTCGAAAGACAGCCAGGCTTGAACCTCCTGACTCAGTTCCTGCTTTCCTTCTGCCCTGGAGCCACCACTAACACCCTCTGCCCATCCCCCATCCCTGCAGCCTCGATTAGAAATGTCGGTCATCCTCCGGAGCCTCTTGTCTTCTTCTCTGATCTCGCCCCCAACAAAATTCCTCCTTCTCTCCATCAAACTCCCACAGTGCACTGTTCCCCTCGTAGAGCACACAGAGGCCTTCGGCGTGTTGACAAGCCTTCATTCATTTACTCATTTCATGTTCCCGTCAGTTGCTGGGGTGGGAGCAGATAACTGTGTCTGTTTTATCTTCATGTCCCTAGCACGGGACAAAGGGCGGTGTGAGTGCCCAAGAAATGTTGCAGTAAACGAGGCTATCAGGCTCTTTCCCAGGGACTCGCTGTGGCTGGGACCAGGCTCCCTGTTGGGCACTGCACCAGAGTTAGCTGATCTGACCTTCATAATGGCAGCCCTGTGAGGGAAAAGGGACACCTGAAGTTATAGTACAAGTTCATGGCTGAACTCAAACTCTAGTCTTCTTTTGGGACCAGCTCGGGGCCACTGGTGCCTTCTGGTATCTGCAGAGATTGTGCAGCCAAAAGTACCAGAGTGTAAGCTCTGAAGGCAAATTGCCTGCGACAGAATCTGTTTTTTTGTTTTTTTTTTAAGTCGGAGCCCCACTCTGTGACCCAGGCTGGAGTGCAGTGGCATGATCTTGGTTCACTGCAACCTCTGTCTCCCGGGTTCAAGCAATTCCCCTGCCTTGGCCTCCTGAATAACTGGGATTACAGGCACCCACCACCGCACCCGGCTAATTTTTTTTTTTTTTTTTTTTTATTTTTAGTAGAGACAGAGTATCACCATGTTGGCCAGGCTGGTCTCCCAACTCCTGACCTCAAGTAATGTGCCCGGGCCGGGCGCGGTGGCTCAAGCCTGTAATCCCAGCACTTTGGGAGGCCGAGACGGGCGGATCACGAGGTCAGAAGATCGAGACCATCCTGGTTAACACGGTGAAACCTCGTCTCTACTAAAAAAAATACAAAAAACTAGCCGGGCGAGGTGGCGGGCGCCTGTAGTCCCAGCTACTCGGGAGGCTGAGGCAGGAGAATGGCGTAAACCCGGGAGGCGGAGCTTGCAGTGAGCTGAGATCCGGCCACTGCACTCCAGCCTGGGCGACAGAGCGAGACTCCGTCTCAAAAAAAAAAAAAAAAAAAAAAAAAAAAAAAGTAATGTGCCCGCCTCGGCCTCCCAAAGTGCTGGGATTACAGGCATGAGCTACCGGTTATGGTTACAGCTGATGAAGCTGTAAACCATTAGGCCAGTCACTTAACTTCCTGTGCCTTGGTTTCTTCATCTGAAAAACCAGATAATCAACACTCTTGCATAGTGTTTTCTTGAGCTAATACACAGGAAGAACTGAGCACAGTACCTGGGAAATAGAAACTACTGAGAAAGAGCCCTCATTGTAGCCAGTATTTACTTAGTTGCAAATAGTTGCTGAAAGCACAGCCTGTTAGGCCTCAGAATGTAGATCTGTGCCCTTGAAGAGCATATAGTTAAGCTGCAACATAGAAGCAGATAGTTACAGAAGTTGCAGGGGATGACACCCGCCTCATGTACTAATCAAGGAAATGTTTGCTGAGGCCCCTTCAAGGCGAACTCTGTGCCTGGCATGTGGGAGCCAGACTGAAAGGGACCTAATTTCTGCTTCAACGGGAGACGTGTGGCCTGAAGCAGACAAAGCGAGAGGCAATGGCTCCCAGTGTAGGCCCTGGAGTCTGCGTCCTTGGGTTTCACTGGCTGTGTGGCCATGTGTGGAGAGCGATACCTCTCCAGGCCTTGGTTTTCTCATCTGCGGTCTGGGTTTGTATGAATACTCACCTTGTGAGGTTAAGTGAAGTGATTCCTGCAAAGCCCTCAGCACAGTGCCTGGAGGGACTAAATAATCAGATGGCACCTCTCAATGAAAAGAACAAGAGCTGGGGAGAGCAGGGGCCTGTGGGGGCACAGCAGAACCACTCAGGAGGCTCTGCCAGGTCTGGGCACAGAAGCAGCAGCAGTGGGGAAAGATTTGCAATAACTTTTTTTTTTTTTTTTTTGACGGAGGCTTGCTCTGTCGCCCAGGCTGGAGTGCAGTGGTGTGATCTCGGCTCACTGCAGCCCCCGCCTCCCAGGTTCAAGTGATTCTCCTGTCTCAGCCTCCCAGGTAGCTGGGACTACAAGTGCCCGCCACCATGCCTGAATATTTTTTTTTTGAGATGGAGTCTTGCTCTGTCACCCAGGCTGGAGTGCCTGGGCGCAATCTCCGCTCACTGCAACCTCTGCCTCCCAGGTTCAAGTAATTCTCCTGTCTCAGCCTCCTGACTAGCTGGGACTACAGGCATACAGCACCACACGCGGCTAATTTTTGTACTTTTTTAGAAGAGACAAGGTTGACCTCAGGTGATTGGCCTGCCTCAGCCTCCCAAAGTGCTGAGATTACAGGCATGAGCCACCACGCCCAGCCTAGTTTTTGTATTTTTAGTAGAGCTGGGGTTTTGCCATATTTGTCAGGCTGGTCTCGAACTCCTGACCTCAGGTGATTCACCTGCCTTGGCCTCCCAAAGTGCTTGGATTACAGGTGTGAGCCACCTTGCCAGGCCTTTTGTTTTGTTTTGTTTTGTTTTTTTTTTTTAGAGAGAGGTCTGTCTCTGTTACCCAGTCTGGAGTTTAGTGGTGCAGTCATAGTTCATTGCAGCTTCAACCTCCTGGGCTCAAGCAATCTTCCTGCCTCAGCCTCCTGAGTAGCTGGGATTGCAGGCACATGCCACTGTGCCTGGCCAATTTTTAAAACTTTTTGCAGGAACTGGCGACATGCTGTTACCTAGGCTGGTCTTGAATTTCTGGCCTCAAGTGATCCTTCCACCTTGGCCTCCTAAAGTGTTGGGATTACAGGCGCGCCACTATGCCTGGCTAATTTTGTATTTTTAGTAGAGATGGGGGTTTCTCCATGGTGGTCAGGCTGGTCTTGAACTCTTGACCTCAGGTGATCCACCCACCTCGGCCTCCCAAGTGCTGGGATTATAAGCATGAGCCACCACGCTCGGCGTAAGAACTTTTTAAGAAGTAGAATGGCTTGGGCCGGGCATGATGGCTCATGCTTGTAATCGCAGCACTTCAGGAGGCCGAGACAGGTGGATCACTTGAGGTCAGGAGTTCAACACCAGCCTGGCCAACATGGTGAGACCCCGTCTCTACTAGAAATACAAAAAATTTAGCCAGGCATGGTGGCACACAGCTGTGGTTTAGCTACTCAGGAGACTGGGACAGGAGAATCACTTGAACTTGGGCGGCAGAGGTTGCAGTGAGTCGAGATCATGCCACTGCACTCCATCCAGCCTGGTCAGAGAGAGTGAAACTCTGTCTCAAAAAAAAAAAAAAGCCGGGCGTGGTGGCTCATGACTGTAATTCCCAGCACTTTCGGAGGCCGAGGCAGGCAAATCACCTGAGGTCAGGAGTTCGAGACCAGCCTGGCCAACATGGTGAAGCTCTCTTTCTACTAAAAATACAAAAATTAGCTGGGCATGGTGGTGGGTGCCTGTAATCCCAGCTACTTGGGAGGCTGAGACAGGAGAATCGCTTGAACTCGGGAGGCGGAGGTTGCAGTAAGCCGAGATCGAGCCACTGCACTCCAGCCTGGCCAACAGAGCAAGATTCCATCTCAAAAAAAAAAAAAAAAGTGGAATGGCTTGGACTTGGTGACTAAGTGGCAGTGGGGACAGCAGGGTAACCCTCAGGTGAGTTTCTGACCCAGGAGCCTGTATGGGCAACAGCATCATTCCCCAGGCTCAGAAGGAGCATGTTCGGGGAAGGTAAAGAGCTCAGATGACTGACGTGTGTGGTGTGCTCAGGAAGTGTGGGTCTGATGCTCAAGAGAAAGATACAAGTTTGGGAGTTCTCAGCCTGTAGGTAGCAAGCCAAGCAGCTTTGATGAAGAGGGCAAAAGATCATACATCAGTACTTGTGAGTTAGAGTAAGAGCCTAGCCAGAGAATTGGAGGAGCCCACGGCCAGAGGTGTGCCCCTGAGTAGAGAGTGAAGCAGGAGGGAATGTGGTGAGCAGAGGTGGATGCTGGCCACAGGCCGTGGGAGATCAAGGACCAGGAAGTGGTGGTTGTATTTTGCTACCAGGAGGCCTTGGGTCCTTAGCTGTGCTCTGGGGGTGGAGGGGGGTCCAAAGCCAGAATGAATGGAGTCGAGGGCATCAGCTCCCAGGAAGGGACTTGATTTGTTTGTTCCTGCTGTGTCCCTGGTGTCTAACGGCACCTGGCGGACAGTGGGCAGTGAGATCATCTTCGCTGAATGAGTGGAGGAGAGGAAACCAGGATGCAGGGTGGAGAGATGTACAGAGGGTGGCGCTGGAGAGGCATGTGTAGGGGAGAGCAGGAGGCTGAGGCTTTCTTGTCTGGTGGCTTCCATCTTCTCTTGGAACTGGAAAGTGAAGTGATCCCTTAAGAGTGAAGAGTGGAGAGAGGGTGGCAGGGGAGACATGCAGGGTTTGTTGAGTTGCAAGGAAGAGGGTTGGGGCTTTTGAGGACATGGATAGAGAGAGGACAGCGAGGAAGGGACTAGAACCCAAGGTGATCATGGTCGGGTAGGGCCTGGAGGTGGACAGATTGGAGAACAGTGGTGGCACTGGGGCTCAGTGACCTCCAAGAGGGCGGAACTGGCAGTGCTTGGAGCCCTAGGGGCTGTGAGCCCTCAGGGGGCAGTAAGGGCTGGTCCAACTCTTTGTTCCCCGGGGCTTCTGCAAGAGGGAGGGTTAAGATTGGAATTGAGGGTTTGCAGGTCAGCCTAGTAGGAAAGGACTCATTGCGGGGTGGCTGGAGTCCGGGAGGAAGTGAATGGGTTAGGGGACTTTGGTGTCAAGCCACATGTCTCTGGGATGATGGCACACCTTGGCTCTTAGAGCTTTCCCTGCCTCTTGTCTCAGTGTCATTCTCCAGCTTAGAACCCACCTGTGGCTCCCTGTCACCCTCACAACAGACGCCCACCATCGCAGTCCTGTTGGACATATGGACATGAACTGGGCCTACTGACTGCACCAACCACTGCCCTGAACTGTGTCCCTTCCTTGTCGCAGCAACCTCTGAAGGAAGCGCTGTTCTTCACCCCACTGTACAGTTTGGGAAATGGAAGCCCACACAGGGCGAGTGACTTGCCTGAGGCCCCCCAAAGCCTGGAGGTGGCAGAGTTGGGATTTAGATCCTCACAGCTCACATCCTCAGCTCTGGGCTCAGTGACCATGACAGTCTGTGGCCTGGCATTCCAGCCCTCCTTGACATGACACCCTGCCCCATCCCTCCTTTGCAGCTCCACCCGTGCCTCTTCTCTCCTCAGAATTCAGGCTTTCCACCCAGCCTGGCTAGGTGGAACCCTCCCTCCGCTACCTACCACATGGTAGTCGTGGTGCCTTGAATATGTTTCTCAACCTCTCTGGGCCTAATTTTTTTTTTTTTTTTTGAAATGGAGTCTAGCTTTGTCTCCCAGGCTGGAGTGCAGTGGCGCGATCTCAGCTCACTGCAAGCTCCGCCTCCCGGGTTCACGCTGTTATCCTGCCTCAGCCTCCCGAGTAGCTGGGACTACAGGTGCCTGCCATCATGCCTGGCTAATTTTTTGTATTTTTTTTTTA
Source organism: Macaca thibetana thibetana (assembly GCF_024542745.1). NCBI lineage: Eukaryota > Metazoa > Chordata > Mammalia > Primates > Cercopithecidae > Macaca > Macaca thibetana. The sequence goes on along the minus strand of NC_065597.1, from coordinate 47,338,376 downwards.
GTAGAGATGGGGTTTAACCGTGTTAGCCAGGATGGTCTCGATCTCCTGACCTCATGATCCACCTGCTTCGGCCTCCAAAAGTGCTGGGATTACAAGCGTGAGCCACCGCACCTGGCTTTTTTTTTTTTTTTTTTTTTTGAGGCGGAGTCTGACACCCAGGCTGGAGTGGGATGCTGTGGTCTCAGCTCACTGCAACCTCCGCCTCCCTGGTTCAAGTGATTCTCCTGCCTCAGCCTGCCAAGTAGCTGGGACTACAGGCGCGTGCCACCACACCCAGCTAATTTTTGTATTTTTAGTAGAGACCGGGTTTCACTATGTTGACCAGGCTGGTCTTGAACTCCTTACCTCGTGATCCGCCCACCTTGGCCTCCCAAAGTGCTGGGATTAACAGGCGTGAGCCATCGCGCCCGCCTGCCTTATTTTCTTTACTGTAGAAAGGAGATGATAATGGTAATGTTGACCTCCTAGGGCTGGCATGAGGTTCAGTGCTTAATGCATGGGACAGTGCCTGGCACACAGTGAACCCTGGATAATGGCTGGTTAGTAGTGCTGAAGTCACTGTGATCAGCATGACTCTGGTTATGATGATGAGCTCCTGTGGCCTGGGGTTTCCAGAGCTCTCCGTTTTGTCTCTCGTGGGCCTGGACGCAGGTTCTTCCCCATCTGGAACACATACCCTCCTCCCCCTCCCCTTGCTGAAGTAACTGCTGCTTTCTTTGGAGTCTCAGGTCAGGCATTGTCCCCCCAGGAGGCTCCCCCACCCAGTCCTTGAGGTGACTCTTTACCATGCCACCTGTCGCCTCAGTTACTGTGGACTGTCCATGTCTCTCTGACTGTATGGCAGGAACCTGTCATCTTTGCCTCCGTGCCCAGTGGAAGCCAGACACTCAGCCCTCAGTGACCCTTGGTTGCCCCTCTGAGGTTTAACCCTAGTGTCCTGGTTGTACAAGAGCAGGGGGACTGATGAGCTCTAGCCAAGGAAGGGTGTGGGAGACTTCCTGGAAGAGGAGGCACTGGAGCCGAGCCACGAAGGCTCTGGGTTGGCATTTCTGGCAGAGGCACAGCATGTGCCACAACGTGTTGGCATTAGACAGCACTGTGTCTGTAGGTGGGCAAGTAAGTGTGTGGCCTGGCCCTTGTGCAGTATGATACAGAAACACAGTTGGGGGCCTGTGGGTGCCCCCAGGGAAAGGGGCTTCCTTTCAGCTGTGGACTGTGGAAGGGAAGTGGCTTCAAGGAAGTGGTGACAGTTGTGGCGGGGTCACAGTGGGCAGAGAGAGGTTTTGGATGTGGCAGATGTCACCGATTTTCTTGCTCACTGAAAGAGCAAAGGGGCAGGACCTAGGGGCAGAAGCTGGGTCGGGCGTCAGTTGGTTTTTTTCCTTTTCACGTTTTGAATTGGAGAGATTTGTAGGTGTTTATTAGTTGAGAGGAAGGAATCAGGAGAGGGAGAGGCTGGAATGCCAGAAAAGCAGGGTGAGGGTAGGAGGGAACAGGAGAGCGGGTGGCAGAGGGGTGAAGGTGTTTGGACTAAAGCCTTGGTGTCTGTGCTCTCAGCCCTCTCTAAAACGTCACACCAGGGCTGGGCCCGGTGGCTCACGCCTGTAATCCCAGCACTTTGGGAGGCTGAGGCGGGAGAATTGCTTGAGCCCAGGGGTTCAAGACCAGCTTGGGCAATATAGTGAGAACCCCATCTCTATTTAAAAAGAAAAAATTAGCTAAGCATACCTGTGGTCCCAGCTACATGGGAGGCTGAGGCAGGGGGATCACTTTTTTTTTTTCTTCTTCTTTTTTGAGACGGAATCTCGCTCTGTTGCCCAGGCTGGAGTACAGTGGCCAGATCTCAGCTCACTGCAAGCTCCGCCTCCTGGGTTCACGCCATTCTCCTGGTTCAGCCTCCCGAGTAGCTGGGACTACAGGTGCCCGCCACCTTGCCCGGCTAGTTTTTTATATTTTTTTAGTGGAGACGGGGTTTCACCATGTTAGCCAGGATGGTCTCGATCTCCTGACCTCGTGATCCGCCCGTCTCGGCCTCCCAAAGTGCTGGGATTACAGGCTTGAGCCACCGCCCCTGGCTGGCAGGGGAATCACTTAAGTCCAGGAGTTTGAGGCTGCAGTGAGCTATGATTGCACCACTGCACTCTAGCCTGGGCGACAGAGTGAGACCTTGTCTCAAAAAAATAATAAAACGACACACTGGGCCTCTGGAGTAGGCCTGGCATTTTTCAGTGACACAAAAGTATGGCTTAATCCGTCTGTGAGTTTTGGAAAGGAAGTCTTCTCCATTGGGTGCTTTTTCTAACACTTCTCTGATACTTACCTCCCTGTTTAACAAAAGTAGTCTTCAGGTAGTAGCCTAAAGCAACGGCAACACCTGGCTAGGATTTAATAACTCTGGTCTGGTTTTTTTGTGTTTATTTTATTTTATTTATTTATTTTATTTAATTTTTGAGACGGAGTCTCGCTCTGTCACCTAGGCTGGAGTGCAGTGGCGCAGTCTCGGTTCACTTGCAAGCTCCGCCTCCCAGGTTCACGCCATTCTCCTGCCTCAGCTTCCCAAGTAGCTGGAACTACAGGCGCCCACCATCATGCCCGGCTAATTTTGTTTTTGTATTTTTAGTAGAGATGGGGTTTCACTGTGTTAGCCAGGATGGTCTCGAGCTCCTGACCTTTTGATCCACCTGTCTCAGCCTCCCAAAGTGCTGGGATTACAGGCGTGAGCCACCAAGCCCAGCCTTTTGTGTTTATTTTATTTTATTTTATTTTTTTTGAGACGGAGTCTCGCTCTGTCGCCCAGGCTGGGGTGCAGTGGCCGGATCTCAGCTCACTGCAAGCTCCGCCTCCCAGGTTTACGCCATTCTCCTACCTCAGCCTCCCGAGTAGCTGGGACTACAGGCGCCCGCCAACCCGCCCGGCTAGTTTTTTTTTGCATTTTTTAGTAGAGACGGGGTTTCACCGTGTTAGCGAGGATGGTCTCGATCTCCTGACCTTGTGATCCGCCCGTCTCGGCCTCCCAAAGTGCTGGGATTACAGGCTTGAGCCACCGCGCCCGGCCTTGTGTTTATTTTTAAGATTAACCTATTTATGGGAAAGAATACTGGTTTTAAGTGCAAAGAGGAGATGATTCAAAGATAAATCATGTTATGCAGATAAGTGAACAGCAAATACTGGAGCTTGGGAATCACCACCCCAGCCCAGGGCTTCTGCAAGGAAAAGCCTTTCAGAGTCATGAGGGCAGGGAGGGAAGCAAGAGACAGCTTCCCTTGGGAGGCCAAGGGGAGGATCGCCTGAGCTCAGGAGTTCAAGACCAGCCTGGGCAACCTTGTCGCTAGTAAAAATAAAAAATAGGCCAGGCGCAGTGGCTCTCGCCTGTAATCCTAGCACTTTGGGAGGCCGAGGTGGGCAGATCACCTGAGGGCAGGAGTTCGAGACCAGCCTGCCCAACATGGAGAAACCCCATCTCTACTATAAATACAAAAAATTAGCCAGGCGCAGTGGTGCATGCCTGTAATCCCAGCTACTCTGGAGGCTGAGGCAGGAGAATCGCTTGAAATCGGGAGGCGGTGGTTGCAGTGAGCCAAGATCATACTATTACACTCTAGCCTGGGCAACAAGAGCGAAACTCCATCTCAAAAAAAAAAAAGTGTGGTGGCATGTGCCTGTGGTCCCAGCTGCTCAGGAGGCTGAGGTGGGAGGATGGCTTAAGCCCAGGAGTTTGAGGTTGCAGTGAGCTATGATTGCAGCATTGCACCCCAGCCTGGGAGACTAAGCAAGATGCTGTCTCAAGGGGAAAAAAAAAAAAAAAGCTTCCTGAGCCTGCTTCTGACATAGTCCATTGAGTCTCAGAGGCATTTCCAGACATGCCTTTGAGAACTACTGAACGAGAAGAGAGTTCTCAAACTGAGTCCAAAGGAACTTCGGTGTACTACAGTGTTATTAGATTATCTTGGGAGAGGTTGGGAAGGGTTCCTGGGGAAGTAAGTTTGAGAAGCCCTTCTCCAGTTTACTGCATGTTTTTGTTTGTTTTTTGTTATTTTTGAGATGGAGTCTCGCACTGTCACCTAGGCTGGAGTGCAGTGACGCGATCTCGGCTCGCTGCAACCTCCACCTCCTGGGTTCAAGTGATTCTCCTGCCTCAGCCTCCTGAGTAGCTAGGATTACAGGCGCCTGCCACAACGCCCAGCTAATTTTTTGTACTTTTAGTAGAGATGGGGTTTCACTATTTTGGCCAGGCTGTTTTCGAACTCCTGTCCTCGTGATCCACCCACCTTGGTCTCCCAAAGTGCTGGGATTACAGGTGTGAGCCACTGCACCCAGCCCACTGCATGTTAGATAGTCTGTCAAGGCCTGTGGAGTGCTGGGGTTAGGAAACCTGTTTAATGTTGTTCAGGCCTCATTCAGTAGCTTCAATATTTGGGACCTAAAAGGCCTTCCATAATCAGAGAATAAATGAAATGCTGTAGATGAGGTGGGGGAGAGTGTGAAGTGGAAGCTTTTAAGTAATTACTAGCTTGATTCATTCATTACAAATGCACAGCTGGGTGCAGTAGCTCATGCTTGTAATCTCAGTGTTTTGGGAGGCCAAGGCAGGAGGATCACTTGAGGCCAGGAGTTCAAGACGAGCCTGGGCAACATAGTGAGACCCTGTGTTTGCAAAAAAATTGTTTAAAAATTAGCCAGGCGTAGTGACATGTGCCTGTGGTCCCAGCTACTCAGGAGGCTGAAGTGGGAGGATTGCTTGAGCCCAGTAGGTTGAGGCTGCAGTGAGCCACGATAGTGTCCAGCCTGGGTGACAGAGTGAGACCCTGACTCAAAAAAATTTTTTTTCAAAAAGTGGAAAAGGCAAATCTGCCCTTGTGGAATTTACATTCTAGTTGGAGGAACACAGTAATGTAATGGGAAGATATTAGGGCTGTAAGTCCAGCTGCGGGCAGCTGGCTGTCAGGATGGGGCAGGTGTGGATCAGAGGCAGAGATGAGTAAAGAAGGCAAGGACCCAAGAGCTCTGGAACTCAGTTAGGAATCGAGAAGCCCAAGGGTGGAGACGACTGGATAACACCAGTCCCCTTGGCATGACATCAGGCAGCATGTGTGGCATTTGTGTATGTGTTGGGCAGCATGCTTTCTATGCTGGGAGGCCCACAGCTGGAATGAGCCCGTGTGACCTGACAGCTGCCCTGTGGCCAGGCAGAGTTGGGGGCTATTGCCTTTGATCATAAACGAGGCTTCTGAGGCTCAGGGAGAGGAGCAGACTTGCCCAGGGTCTCATTTCCAGTTAGTGATGGAGTTGGGTTCCAGTCCCAGTGCTCTTGGCTGAGGCCAGGTGCTTCTTGCCACCCTGTTGTCTGTGTGGCCAGAAGAGAGCTGAGGTACACCCTTGGAGCTGGAGCTGGGGAGCCTGGGAACTGTGGGCTGCTGAGAACTGAGGGCTGAGGTCTCTGTCTCCCCCCTGTGGCCACTAGGTGCTATGACAAGCGTCTGTGGCCTCGAATGGACCTGAGCCGGCGGAAGTCACTGACCCCGCCCATGCTTAGTGGTGTGGTTCGCCGCCAGCCCCGTGCCCTGGACCTCAGCTGGACAGGTGTCTCCAAGAAGCAGCTCATGTGGCTTCTGAACCGACTACAAGGTAGGGTGTGTGGTGTGGAGGACAGGGTGGTGACGGGGACAGGCCTGGGATGGAGTCCTCACAGCACCTGCTTCCTGACCCCCCCCTCTCCCCGCAGGCCTGCAGGAGCTGGTGCTCTCTGGCTGCTCCTGGCTCTCCGTCTCTGCCCTGGGCTCAGCCCCACTGCCAGCCCTGCGGCTCCTGGACCTTCGCTGGATCGAGGATGTTAAAGACTCCCAGCTCCGGGAGCTGCTGCTGCCTCCACCAGACACCAAACCAGGTGCAGCCTCTGTTTGCTTTTCTGGAGAATGGGCTGGGCAAGGGTAGGGTAGGAGGCCTCTCAGGTCTCTTCTGACTCATGCTGGATGGTAAAGTATTTGAAGAAAGGAAAGAACACATGAGTTTGAATAGGAAGGCCCTGGTTGGGCATTATTCATTCATTCACCCACCTGCTGTGTACTTTGAGCCTTGAAAGGGACAGGGTTTTCCCAGGGAGCATGAGACCCAACAGTTTGGTGGGGCAGGAGGCCCATATTGGCAGAGGGGGATGCTGGAAGCAGAGGCCATCTCTCTTCATCTACTTAAATCTCATCATCCTTTAGGCCTGGGTATAAATGCCACTCCTCCAAGAAGCGCTCCCTGATCCCACCCCACACTGAGCTCAGAGTCCCTCTCAGCTTTGAGAGCAGCCCACCAGCATAATACTGGGCAATTGTGGAGTGCCTTGATGCACATCTGTGCCCTCCTGCCAGGGTCTGCGGCTCCCTGAGGGCAAGCACTGGCTGGTGCCCCAGCACTTTCTCAGTGGCTGCTTTGCAGATAGCTGTTGAATGAATAACTTGAATGAGCAGGCAATCAGGATTGGAGAAGTCTAGTTTGAGGAAAGATTTTCAAAAGGAGATTTGCAGGCCCCTGAAATAAGATAATCCTTTTGTTTGTTTGTTTGTGTTTGTATTTTTTGAGACCATCTGGCTCTGTCACCCAGGCTGGAGTGCAGTGGTGAGATCTCAGCTCACTGCAATTTATGCCTCCTGGGTTCAAATGATCCTCCCTACCTCAGCCTCCTAAGTAGCTGGGCCTACAGGCGTGTGTCACCACGACTGGCTAATTTTTTTTTTTTTTGAAAGAGTCTCGCTCTGTCACCCAGGCTGGAGTGCAGTGGTGCAATCTCGGCTCACTGCAACCTCCGCCTCCCGGGTTCACACCATTCTCCTGCCTCCACTACCACGCCTGGATAATTTTTTGTATTTTGTTTAGTAAAGACGGGGTTTCACCATGTTAGCCAGGATGGTCTCGATCTCCTGATCTCGTGATCTGCCCGTCTCGGCCTCCCAAAGTGCTGGGATTACAGGTGTGAGCCACTGCACCTGGCCCCCTAAACCTGGCTAATTTTTTTTTTTTTTTTTTGAGACGGAGTCTCGCTCTGTCGCCCAGGCTGGAGTGCAATGGCGTGATCTCGGCTCACTGCAAGCTCCGCCTCCCGGGTTCACGCCATTCTCCTGCCTCAGCCTCCCGAGTAGCTGGGACTACAGGCGCCCGCCGCCTCGCCCGGCTCATTTTTGCATTTTTAGTAGAGACGGGGTTTCACCGTGTTAGCCAGGATGGTCTCGATCTCCTGACCTTGTGATCCGCCCGCCTCGGCCTCCCAAAGTGCTGGGATTACAGGCATGAGCCACCGCGCCCGGCTGCTAATTTTTTTATAATTCTTATGGAAACAGGGTTTTATCGTGTTGCCCAGGCTGGTCTCGAACTCCTTGTCTCAAGTGATCTGCCTACCTCTGCCTTCCAAAGTGTTGGATTATAGGCGTGAGCCACCACGCCCAGCCAGAAGAATCTTTTCTTTTGGAGTTCTTTCACCCCTCTCTTTCATAGTTCCCTTCCTCCCACCCCACCTCCTCCACAGCAGCCCTGGAAGAGGAGAATAGAGAAGCAACTAGGATTCTTTCCACATTCTAGATGAGGCACTGGAGGCCCAGAGGGATTGATTGCTGCAGGTCACCCAGTCAGGCAAGAGCACTCAGCCATTGTCCACTCTTACTGGAACCGGACTGAGTTGGAGAGCTATGGGTAGGGGGTGAGGTGGGCATTGGGAATGGTGCACCCTGGGAGGTGGGAAGGTGCTGGCTGGTCCATTTCCTCCTGCTGGAATTCAGATCAGTTCAGCCCTTTATCAGGAGCTCACGAAGGTGGGCCTTTTTTTTTTTTTTTTTTCCAGTTTTTTTATTATTTTCTTAACTTTTAAGTTCAGGGGTATATGTGCAGGTTTGTTATATGGGTAAACTTAACTTTTAAGTTCAGGGGTATATGTGCAGGTTTGTTACATGGGTAAACTTGTGTCTTGGGGGTTTGTTGTACCGATTATTTTGTCACCCAGGTATTAAGTCTATTTACCATTAATTATTTCTCCTGATCCTCTCCCTCCTCCCTCCAAAAGGCTCCAGGGTGTGTTATTCCCATGGATGTGTCCATGTGTTCTCATCATTTAGCTCCCACCTTTAAGTGAGAACATGAAATTTCTGTTCCTGCATTAGTTTGCCAAGGATAATGGCCTCCAACTCCATCCATGTTCCTGTAAAGGACATGATCTCGTTCTTTTTTATGGCTGCATAGTATTCCATGGTGTATATGTACCACATTTTCTTTATTCGTTCTATCATTGATGAGCATTGAGATTGATTCCATGGCTTTTACTATTGTGAACAGTGCCATACACCTTCCAACTCTTGCCCAGCTTAAATGCCACAACCTCAGTGAAATCCTGACTGATGCCCACTCCTTCCTGCCCAAGCCAGAAGTGACTTCTCTTTCCTCTGCTTTCCTCTATGGGCCTTTCCTCCTTGGGCCTTTAGCTATGGCCCAAGGTTGAGGGCATCTGTAAAGGTATCCCCTTTCCAGGCCCTTGGCTTCTCAGAGACAGGAGGAGGGGTTACAATTTAGGACTTGCAAAGTCAAGTGTCCATTGAGTTGACCTGGGAGGTAACAGAAGTGATGCATTGGTGCAGGACGTTAGGAGTGGCACCTAGCCGCCCAGCTCCCCACAGTCATCATCTGGTGGGAAGGAGTGCCTAGTGAGGCCAGATCTTACGATTCTTCAAGGAAAAGCTCAGTATATAAATTTATTTATAAAAATGTCCTTTTTGTAGTGTTAGTCATTAAGGACATTTTTAGCATTCTGTAGACTCCATAAAACACGTTTGGAGGGCAGCCTCATGGTTCGTGCCATCTGATCTATTAATAGTTTATCTTAGGGATAGGCTGGTGCCTGGGAGGCAGACAACATTGTGGTAAGAGTTCAGATTCAGCATCACCGGGCCTGGGTTTCCTGGCCGTAAACAGGAATGATGATCAGAGATCTTGTCTCCCAAGGCTGTGGTTCTTAAAGTATGGTCTGGGGACCAGCAGCATCCACAACACTGGAGAACTTGTTAAAAAAAAAAAAAAAAGTAAACCCTGGGCCAGGCGTGGTGGCTCACACCTGTAATCCCAGCACTTTGGGAGGCCGAGGTGGGCAGATCACTTGAGGTCAGGAGTTCAAGACCAGCCTGGCCAACATGGTGAAACCCCGTCTCTACTAAAAAAAATAGAAAAATTAGCCGGGCATGGTGGCACATTCTTTTAATCCCAACTACTTGGGAGGCTGAGGCAGGAGATTGCTTGAACCTGGGAGGTGGAAGTTGCAGTGAGCCGAGATTGCACCACTGTACTCCAGCCTGGGCTACAGAGTGAGACTCCATCTCAAAAAAAAAAAAAAAAGTAAACTCTGGTCAGGCGCAGTGGCTCAGGCCTGTAATCCCAGCACTTTGGGAGGCCAAGGTGGGAGGATCAAGGCTACAGTGAGTTATAGAGAGGTTGAGGCTGCAGTAAGCTGTGATTGTACCACTGCACTCCAGCCTGGGCGACAGAGCAAGACCCTGTCTCAAAAACAAATGAACCTGTAGACCTGCCTAAACTCTGGGGATGGGACAAACAATCCCTTTTTTTTTTTTTTTGAGATGGAGTCTTGATCTGTCACCCAGGCTAGAGTATAGTGGTGCAATCTCGGCTCACTACAACCTCTGCCTCCCGGGTTCAGGTGATTCTCCTGTCTCAGCCTCCTGAGTAGCTGGGATTACAGGCATGCACCACCACGCCCAACTAATTTTTTTGTATTTTTAGTAGAGACGGGGTTTCACCATGTTGGCCAGGCTGGTCTCGAACTCCTGACCTGATGATCCGCCTGCCTCAGCCTCCCAAAGTGCTGGGATTACAGGCGTGAGCCACCGCGCCCAGCTGGGACCAGCAATCCCTTTTAACCAGCCCTTCCAGGTGACTTTGAAGCCTCTCTAGTTTGAGAGCCATTGGCATAAAATAAATGTAGACTATATTCTTTGGATGCCAAGATGAGGGGTGTGAACACTTGGATCCTGCAGATTGGGGAGCAGGGAGCCTGTGAGCTCAGACCTGAAAACCAGGGACAGAGGGACATGGGGCAGGCAGAGTGTCTCAGGCAGGGCCACTTGTGGAATGTGGCCCAGGTGTTCAGGGGTAAGGGAGAGGAGTTAGCAGCTGAGACCTTACAGGAACTGGGATGTTCTACCAAGGAGGCTAGACCTCTTTGAGGCACCCTCAGAGAGTTTTAGAGAAGGGATGCTGTCCCATTTGTATTTGAGATCAGCTTTCTGGATGCCAGAAAGAAGAGCAGAGAAGTGGAGCAGGTGAGGAGGCTGGGCCAGGAGTTCAGGCACCAGTTGTGTTGACCCCGAGTGGTGACCAGGGAGAAAAGAGAGGCTCCTAATGGGGACTTACTGACCATGGAGGGGAGGGAAGTGGGAGAAGGGCCTGGATGGTAGGCCCATCAGGGATGTCATGTGTCTGATGAATGAATGAACGAAAATAAATTGAACACCTACTGTGTCTCAGTTGCTGGGACTACAGCAATAAACAGCAGACAAAAATTCCTGCCTTGGTAGTACTGACAGTCTTGTGGCAGGAGAGAAAGATTAATAAGAAAAATGTATATATGGCCGGGCGCAGTGGCTCATGTGTGTAATCCCAGAACTTTGGGAGGCTGAGGTGGGTGGATCACAAGGTCAGGAGTTCGAGACTAGCCTGGCCAATGTGGTGAAACCCTGTCTGTACTAAAAATACAAAAATTAGCCAGGCATGGTGGTGTGCGCCTGTAATCCCAGCTACTCGGGAGGCTGAGGCACGAGAATTGCTTGAACCCGGGAGGCGGAGGTTGCAGTGACCCAAGATCACACCATGGCACACCAGAGCAAGACTCTGTCTCGGGGGGTAAAAAAGAAAAGGAAAACGTATATATGTCAGAAAAATGCATATAATATGTCAAATGGTGAGAAAAGAGGAAAAATTGATGCAAGGAAGTGGTGGGAGTGTGGGGAATTACATTAGTTTTTGCATTGCTATAAAGAAATACCTGAGGCTGGGTAATTTATAAAGAAAAGAGGTTGAATTGGCTCAGGGTTCTGCTGTACAGGAAGTGTGGTGCCTGCATCTGCTCAACTTCTGGGGAGGCCTCAGGTAGCTTTTACTCTTGATGGAATGTGAAGGAGTCTGCATGTCACATGGCAAGACAGCTAGCAAGAGAGAGGAGAGGAGGTCCCCAGACTCATTTATTTATTTATTTATTTATTTAGAGATGGAGTCTCGCTCTGTTGCCCAGGCTGGGGTGCAGTGGCACAATCTTGGCTCACTGCAACCTCCACCTCCTGGGTTCAAGTGATTCTCCTGCCTCAGCCTCCTGAGTAGCTGGGATTACAGGCACCTGCCACCATGCCCGGCTAATTTTTGTATTTTTAGTAGAGACGGGGTTTCACCATGTTGGCCAGGCTGGCCTTGAAGTCCTGACCTTGTGATCCGCCCGCTTCGGCCTCCCAAAGTGCTGGGATTACAGGCGTGAGCCACCACGCCTGGCAGAATATTGTAGTCTCAAATACAATAATCATGGAAGGCCTCCGATGAGGTGATGTGAGGAGTGGACAGATGAGGTCAGGTCATGAGGGTGTTTTTGAGAAGAGCAAGCCGCAGAGTGCAACAGGTCACTCACTCACGTGGGAAACAGGTGGAGGAGAGACGGTCTGGATACCTGGGCGCAGGGATGGGAGTGGCCAGGAGTGCTGACCTCTCATCTGGCTGCCCAGGGCAAACAGAGAGCCGTGGTCGGCTGCAGGGGGTGGCAGAACTGCGCCTGGCAGGTCTGGAGCTGACAGATGCCTCCCTGCGGCTCCTGCTGCGCCACGCACCCCAGCTGAGCGCCCTGGACCTGAGCCACTGCGCCCACGTCGGGGACCCCAGTGTTCATCTCCTCACGGCCCCCACGTCCCCACTCCGGGAGACCCTGGTGCACCTCAATCTTGCTGGTAAGCACAGTCCCCCATCCGTCCTGCCAGCCTGTGGGTCCCCACGGCCAGTGCCAACCCCTTGCTCACCTGCCTGGTCTCAGCTGCCACTGCCCCATCCCCAGGTTGCCACCGCCTAACGGACCACTGCCTCCCGCTGTTCCGCCGCTGCCCTCGTCTACGCCGCCTAGACCTGCGCTCTTGCCGCCAGCTCTCACCCGAAGCTTGTGCCCGGCTGGCAGCCGCCGGGCCCCCTGGCCCCTTCCGCTGCCCTGAGGAGAAGCTGCTTCTCAAGGACAGCTAGTTGGGCGCCCCCCACCCTCCCCCGGACTCGACAGGAGCCTGGACCTCCGGCTTCATTTCACCCCTGCTGGGAGGCCAGGTTCCCACCTCACCACCCCGGGATTCCTGAGTGTCAGTGACTTGGGATTCCCACCCAGGGACTCAAGCCAGCCATCCCCTTCTTTCCCCCCTGCACTGATATCTCTGGGGGTTTCTCCTTCCCATGTCCTCCCCCTGCTACCTGCTTCATTGTCCATCCCCTGGGGGGAGTGGGTCAGAGGTACTGGAGGGTGCTGAGCCGAAGGGACGGTGGGAGGGGGGTTATGGTTCAAGTGTTGGGGGGGAGAATGGGGAAAGGACACACAGAGGATATGGGAGCCAGGGGCTGGGGGAGGTGGAAGGGGCGGGGGGCGGGGCAGACAGCAGACCACCAAGGGTTCAGGGAACAAAGACCAGTTACTTCGATTGGGGGGTGGGGGGGGCCACAAAAGGAAAACCGGAGGAGCAATTGGGTATCCATGTGTCAGAGGTAGGGGAGCCAGGGGCAAGCCGGGGCTGAGCTGGAGGTGGGGATGAGAGCAGGTGTGGGGACAGCAATACCCCCTTGGGGGTCACCTCTCTGCTTCCCCCCTCCCCAGGCTTCAGTTCCTTCCCCCGACCCTGACTCCTTGAACGTCACTGAAAACGGCAGCTATTGTAAGGAGTGGGGGCCGCGGGCAGCCGCTCTTCAGCTCGCGGCCCAGGGGAGTGGCGAGGGGCGCCCCAACCCCTGCCCGCCTCTCCGCACAATACTTGAACATTCATCTGTACTGAAGTGTTACTTGAACCGGGGGAACCTCGGACCTGGGGGAGCCGGAGTGTGAGGGGGACTGGACCAGCTTGGACTGAGACCTGAGACCGGGCCGGTGGGTGCCCATTTGGGACTGCGCCACCCCCAGGCTCGTTCTTGTTTTACTGTATTGAGCGGCGGCACCCGCCGGACCTGCATTATGGCTGGGGGCGCAAGCCCAAGGATGGGAACTATGGGACTCCTCCAGCCTGGCTCTTCCCACTCTTTCATCGTCACGGAAACTTGTATCCCATTTGCCCAGGGAACTGCCACTCCTGGTTGCCATGGAAATAGCAGCCAACGGACACCTCCCGATGCCAGTGCTAAGGCTGGAAATGGCCCCTCTTAGTTGCCATGGGAACCTAGTAACAGACTCTGCTGGCCCTCCTTCCCGCCCTTTCTTCCAGCGAGGGGTGGGGCTTCGGAGCCCGGGGGAGGAGCCGGGTCAGGTCCCGCCCCTTCACGCAGGCCTCCGGGGGGCCGGGGCTTACCATGTAGGGGAGGGGAGATGTATCCACATACCTCAGGTAACAGGGAGGTGCGCGGGTGGGGGGAGGGCTGGGCGGACCAAAGGCCGGAGGGGAGGGGCCTGGGGATCGCGAGAGGCTTGAGGATGGGGCCGCTTGAGGGAGGGAGGAGGCAGCCCGGCAAGGGGCAAGCGGGGGACCCAGCCGGGCTGGGCCCCTGGGCCCCGGGTCTGTACAATACGGTTTGCTATAAAATTCAAAATCTTCCAGCCGGGGCTGCGGAGTTCGTGTGTGTGTGTGCAGGGTCCCTACCTACAGATGAGTGGCCTCACCTCTCTTGGGTTCATTTTGGGAGGGATTTGAAAGTGTGGATACCTGGGGTATCCAGCTGTACCTTGGAGGTGGCTGTGGCTGGCGTGCACCTCGGTGGGGTCCGGGCGTTTGGATGATGTTCTTGGTGGGTAGGGGTCGCGGGGAATCTCTGTGGGCCCGGGACCACGGGGACTCGGTCCCCGGCTCCACCCCATCATGTGGCCAGCCCGGCTCCGCCTCTGCCCCAGTTCCTGTTTCGGCCTCCGCTGTCCCGCTCCGGCCCCTGGGGCTCCCCGCAGACGCCTCTCTTCCTGCTCCGCTGGGGCCGCCTCTTCCTGGGCGCCCGCCGCCTGCATCCTCCTTGCCCTATCGGGGGATGGGGCCGCCCCTGGGCTTGGGCCGGCCCGGCTGGGGCCCCCGAGGCGCCTCCGCCCCGTAGTGACCGCCTGGTGCCGCCGCCCCCAGGATGAAGGGCGGCGAGGAGGACGCGTGCGAGCAGGCCCCGCTGAACCCGGAGGGCGAGAGCCCTGCAGGCTCGGCCACGTACCGGGAGTTCGTGCACCGCGGCTACCTGGACCTCATGGGGGCCAGTCAGCACTCGCTGCGGGCGCTCAGCTGGCGCCGCCTCTACCTCAGCCGGGCCAAGCTCAAAGCTTCCAGCCGCACGTCCGCCCTGCTCTCGGGCTTCGCCATGGTGAGGGGCCGGGAGGGGGCACAAACGGTGGGGCAGAGCAGGTGGGGGGCACAGGTTGGGAGGGGGGCAAACAGGTCCCAAGGGACACAGGGCAGAGGGGGCTTTCGTCAAGGGGGAAGGAACAAGGTCCCAAGGGACTGAGCAAGTCCCTTCTTACGGATGTGTGTGTACAGGGGCCCCCAGGAGATGGGGCCACGGGAGGACACTAAGGTCCTAAAGGTGTCATAGAGGGAGTGGGGTGAACAAATCACCAGTGGGGTTGACTGCAACGATAAGGCAGAGTGGTTCAGACGGAGCCTGTTCCTAGCAGAAGTGGTTCCTAAGTCCCAGTGCCAGCTTCAAAGGCAGGTCAGCTGGGTGGGGGCTGCATCAACAGGCGGGGGTGCTCGAGATGGATCAGCTGGGTGGCAGGGTCACCCAGCTGAAGTTGGGCCCATCCCAGGGAAAGTGGCCACTCTCCAGGGGGCCCAAGGGGTGCTAGTGTCAACCAGGAAAACTGACAAGAGATCATGCCCCGGAGGGAGACGCTGGGGAGAAGGCCCATGAGGAAACTGATAAGCGATTCTCAAGCTGATAAACCACAGGTGCAGGAGGACGGTGTCGGCTAACGGTCTGTCCCAGCGGTGGCCTCACAGGAAGTGGGACGGAGGGAGGTCCCAGGGTGAGGATCAACAGACACAGTCCTGACTCCTCGCTGCTTGTGGCCAGCTATGTGACTCTGGACAGGCCTCCACCCCCCTTGCAAGCCAGTGGGAAACTGTGAGATCATGGAGGGTGCGCCCTCTGTAGCCCGCCAAGTACCCGCCCCAGGGTAAGCCAAGCATGCCAGAGCAGGCCACTCACCAAGGATGGCTCAGACTAGCCTGCTAGTCCAATTAGACAGGTGTGGAAAGCAAAGGTCTCGCCTCTGGGCAGGAGTGAATGAACTGGGACCCAGGGTTGCTGCTCTGTTAGTCTGGGGTTTCCCCACCATCACCCCAGGAAAAAGAAGAAAGTGAGCTGCAGGAGGTACTTTGGGGAACGCACTCCTGTGGGGATGGATATCAGAGGCAGTTGGGGTGGGGACCATGGAGTTAGGGGATCTGGGCTAGTCCCTGCCCCATCTGTGTCATAACCTCCATATTTGAACAATGACAGGGAAACTCTAACCCTAAGGGTCATCATAAGCCTGTGGTCTTCTACGTGGGTTCCCAGAATCCACAGACCAGCTTACCTTTCCTGATGGGGGGCATCACCTGGGGACAGGGCGTTGGTGCCCCTTCATCTACACAGCCTGCAGAGGGAAGGCAGCAGCCACCTCAGCTGAGCGAGGTCAACCCCGTGGTCCAGCCTGTTCCCAAGGAGACAATCCCTCCACAGCAGAACGTGCAGGTTGCTGGGGTGACAGCTTAATGGCCTGAGCCTTCACTGCAGGAGTAAGGGGCTGGAGGTTTAGGTTCTGGGGGCAGGACTGGCCGCAATCCTAGCAGGGGAGACCGAGGCTGGACCAGGCTCTGGGAGAAACCAGGACTAAGCCTGGCCCAGATCCCTGTCTGTGGAAAACACCTCCTGACACCTGCCATGGCCCAGTTTCCCAAAATACTCAGCCCTGCTTTCCTGCCCCTACCCGCCAGCCTCTACACCTACCTTCTTCTTTCCCCAGGCCCAGAGCAATCGAATGGACCCTACAAGAACCACGGATGGGGAGAGAGTGGGATTCTGAACTCAGGTGGCCTAAGTTAGAATAGCATTATACAAATTGTATCCAGCTGTCACTAAGCACCAGGCACTGCCCTCAGTGCCTTTATGTACATCATCTGTTAGCCTACAAAGTGGGTACTGCTACTCTGGCCATTTTACAGATGAGGAAACTGAGGATCGGAGATGTTAAGACACCTGGCCAAGGTCCCACAGCAAGTAAGTGGCAGGATTTGAGCCTAAGCAGTCTGGTTCCAGACTCCAAATTTATACATTCCTAGAATAGGGTCATCAACTTAAATGTCTGCAAAGGGCCAGGCAAGTAATATGGATGCCAAGTTGGCTGGGTAGGGACTAGCAAGCAAGAGACCCCCTGACATCGAGGGTGATGGCTCACACCTTTCATCCCAGCACTTTGGGAGGCCAAGGCAGGAGGATCACTTGAGCCCAAGAGTTCAAGTCCAGCCAGCCTGGGCAACATAGCAAGACCTGGCATCTACAAAAAAAAAAAAAAAAAAAAAAAGAGAGAGAGAGACCCCATTACCTTTCCAAGGGGAGCAGCCATGACTGATTTGAGCTGATAGTTGCCGTGCAGGAACGCGGGCCAAGTGTGGCCAGTTCTTCCAAGTTTTCAAGGGGATCTGGAAATAGGGATATAAGAACTCTCTTGGGTTTTACAAGTTGGCAACATCTTCCATTTTTTAAGAAACACACTGTGTGAGCCAAGCAAAACACGTCTGCAAGCTGGAAGTGGTCCACAGTG
Source organism: Macaca thibetana thibetana (assembly GCF_024542745.1). Taxonomy (NCBI): domain Eukaryota; kingdom Metazoa; phylum Chordata; class Mammalia; order Primates; family Cercopithecidae; genus Macaca; species Macaca thibetana. The sequence goes on along the minus strand of NC_065597.1, from coordinate 47,321,410 downwards.
TGCTGATTTGTACTCTGTCCTCAGACTTTAGCACTCGCCATAGCAAGAACAGCAAACACGTACATAGTGCTTACTCTGTGCCTGGCCTGTTCCTTTCCTCTTCCTTTCCTTCTTCCTTTCCTTCCTTTCTTCCTTCTTTTTTTCTTTTTTTTTGAGACAGAGTCCCACTTTGTCACCCAGGCTGGAGTGCAGTGGTGTGATCTCAGCTCACTGCAACCTCTGCTTCCTGGTTTCAAGCAATTCTCCTGCCTCAGCCTCCAAAGTTCCTGAGTAGCTGGGATTACAGGTGCACACCACCACGCCCAGCTAATTTTTGTATTTTTAGTAGAGACAGGGTTTCACCATGTTGGCCAGGCTGGTCTTGAACCCCTGACCTCAGGTGATCCACCCGACTCGGCCTCCCAAAGTGTTGGGATGAAAGGCGTGAGCCACCACGCCCAGCCCATTTCATGTATATTTCATTTAATGTTTATACCAACCCTACAAGGCAGGCAGGTGCTGTTATCAATCTCCATTTCCAGATAGGAAATTGAGGCACACAGAGAACTGACGTGCTCAAGATTACACAGCTCGAGCACAGAATGAGCCCAGGCAGCCCAGCTCCAGAATCTGCTGTTTGATCCCTATGCAGTAAACCTGTCAGAAGCGCCGGGCGCAGTGGCTCATGCCTGTAATCCCAGCACTTTGGGAGGCCGAGGCGGGCGGATCACAAGGTCAGGAGATCGAGACCACGGTGAAACCCCGTCTCTACTAAAAATACAAAAAATTAGCCGGGCGCGGTTGTGGGCGCCTGTAGTCCCAGCTACTCGGGAGGCTGAGGCAGGAGAATGGCGTGAACCCGGGAGGCGGAGCTTGCAGTGAGCCGAGATCGCGCCACTGCACTCCAGCCTGGGCGACAGAGCGAGACTCCGTCTCAAAAAAAAAAAAAAAAAAAAAAAAAACCCTGTCAGAAGCAAGTCATCCAGCCCTCTTTTTTTTTTTTTTTTTTTGAGACAGAGTCTTGCTCTGTCACCCAGGCTGGAGTGCAGTGGCATGATCTTGGCTCACTCGAACTTCTGCCTCCTGGGTTCAAGCAGTTCTGCTTCAGCCTCCCAAGTAGCTGGGATTACAGGCATGTACCACGATGCCCAGCTAATTTTTGTACTTTTAGTAGAGACGGGGTTTTGCCATGTTGGCCAGGCTAGTCTCAAACTCCTGACCTCAGGTGATCCACACACTTTGGCCTCCCAAAGTGCTGGGATTCTAGGCATGAGCCACCGCGCCCGGCCATCCAGCCCTCTTGATAGGCAGGTGGAGAAACCAGAACAGAACAGCCTTTGCAAAGCTGTCCATTCGTTTACTCAATGGAGACTGAACGTCTCTGCTTTCTGCCGGGCACAGTTCCAGGTCCTAGGGATATGTATCAGTGATGTATCCCAATAGGCGGAAAAAATCTCTACAGTTGAGGAGGTTATGGGGAGTCAGTCCATCCCCTCTTGTCCCTGCAGGTGGCCATGGTGGAGGTGCAGCTGGAGAGCGACCACGAGTACCCGCCAGGCCTGCTGGTGGCCTTCAGTGCCTGCACCACCGTGCTGGTGGCTGTGCACCTCTTTGCACTCATGGTCTCCACGTGTCTGCTGCCCCACATTGAAGCTGTGAGCAACATCCACAACCTCAACTCTGTCCACCAGTCACCACACCAGAGACTGCACCGCTACGTGGAGCTGGCCTGGGGCTTCTCCACTGCCCTGGGCACCTTTCTCTTCCTTGCTGAAGTTGTCCTGGTTGGTTGGGTCAAGTTTGTGCCCATTGGGGCTCCCTTGGACACACAGACCCCCATGGTGCCCACATCCCGGGTGCCCGGGACTCTGGCACCAGTGGCTACCTCCCCTAGTCCAGCTTCCAATCTCCCACCATCCTCTGCATCCACAGCACCATCCCAGGCTGAGCCAGCCTGCCCACCCCGGCAAACCTGTGGTGCTGGGGGGTCCCATGGGCCAGGCTGGCAAGCAGCAATGGCCTCCACAGCCATCATGGTACCCGTGGGGCTCGTGTTTGTGGCCTTTGCCCTGCATTTCTACCGCTCCTTGGTGGCACACAAGACTGACCGCTATAAGCAGGAACTAGAGGAACTGAATCGCCTGCAGGGGGAGCTGCAGGCTGTGTGAGGCTGGTGTTAGCCACTGCTGCAAGCACTGCCTCCCTCCCGAGTCTGCAAGAGGCCTCAGGGGCCTATAGACCTCATTCCCCCCATCCCCTGGCTGGAGCCACTTGCAGTGGCCACTCTCAGGCAGAGGTCAGATTCCTGCCTGCAGGGTCCTCTGGGCTGGGCCTTGGGGCAGCTCCCACATTCCCAGGGATTTTCCCCATCAGTCTGTCCCTTGGGTTTTGCAAGCTACTCTGCACCTGGGCTGGCCTCAGTTGAAGGATCATGCCGTAGATATAGGGGAGGCAGGGAGAGCTTGTGGGACCTTTGGTGCTGACCTTAGCCACCATTTCCATTCCTATACAGGATGGGAAGATCACAAGGCAGCCAACCCTTGGTTTAATTTTTTTTTTTTTTTTTTGAGACAGAGTCTCTCTCTGTTGCCCAGGCTGGAGTGTGGTGATATAGTCACAGCTCACTGTAGCCTCGACCTTCCAGGCTCAAAAGATTCTCCCACCACAGCCTCCCAGGTAGTAAGTAGCTGGTACTACAGGTGTGCACTGCCACAGCCGACTAATTTTTTTGTATTTTTTGTAGAGACGGGGTTTCGCCATGTTCCCAGGCTGGTCTCAAACTCCTGGGCTCAAGTGAACCTCCTGCCTCGGCCTCCCAAAGTGCTGGGATTCCTTGCTTTATTTCTGTAGAATCTATTTTATGGTTGGCATTTTGGGGGAAGATTTTGATGGGTTCCACATTCTTGCTTTAGTTGTTGTAGAGGGATTTGGGTGTTTCTACCCCAGGCATTGGTCTAGCTTTTCCTACAATGAACCTATCTTTGGAGGTTGGAGCTCCCCACCTTCCCCCACCGTGGTGACCTATGGCCATTCGCAGGAGGGATGGTGCCTGACCCACTGCCCTAGCACCACGCTATGCACCAAACTTGTTCTCCCCTCCGGGCCAGGGCTGGGATCTTTAGAGACTGACAGCCTCTGCCCCGGGCCTGAGTCCTTAGCAAGGGTTAGGTGAGGAGGTTTTAAGGGAGAAGGTCCAGTCCTTAGCCCTTGGAATACAAAGCTTTTCTGACACTGAATTTGGATGCACCTTGTTTTATATAATAAATCATGTTTCACAGATGTCTCTGTTGCTGTGAACGGGATGCAGGGCAGGCCTTCTTAGGATAACTTTACTTGTTCCCAAGAGCTGGGTGGTGGCAAGTTTGGGTGGACAGGACCTGGGAGGGGAGTGGGTTTCAGGTGTAACCCTGTCAGATGCTAACAAGAGCCAACAGCTTCTGAATGGGGAGAGTTATTCCAAGGCTATAGGCTTTGAACTCTTGTCCCTGAGTTCAGAGTCTCTATCTCTTCCACTGAGTTTCATTTATTTATTTATTTATTTATTTAGAGATGGAGTCTTGTGTTGCCCAGGCTGGAGTGCAGTGGTGCGATCTCGGCTCACTGTAACCTCTGTCTCCCGGGTTCAAGCAATTCTCCTGCCTCAGCCGAGAAACCTGAGTAGCCGGGATTACAGGTGTGTGCCATCACACATGGCTAATTTTTGTATTTTTAGTAGAGACGGGGTTTCGCCATGTTGGCCAATCTGGTCTCAAACTCCTGACCTCAGGTGATCCACCTGCCTTGGCCTCCCGAAGTGCTGGGATTACAGGTGAGAGCCACCACGCCCAGCCCTCCCTGAGTATTTAGTATAGGTTTTTCTTTCTTTTTGAGACAGAGTCTTACTCTTTTTTTTTTTTTTTTTTTTTTTTTGAGACAGAGTCTCACTCTGTCTCGCACTGTCGCCCAGGCTGGAGTGCAGTGGCATGATATCAGCTCACTGCAAGCACCGCCTCCCGGGTTCACGCCATTCTCCTGCCTCAGCCTCCTGAGTAGCTGGGACTACAGGTGCCCGCCACCATGCCCAGCTAATTTTTTTGTATTTTTAGTAGAGACGGTGTTTCACCGTGTTAGCCAGGATGGTCTCAATCTCCTGACCTAGTGATCCGTCTGCCTTAGCCTCCTAAAGTACTGGGATTACAGGCATGAGCCATCGCACTGGGCCGGAGTGCAGCTGTGCAATCTCGGCTCCCTTCAGCCTTGACCTCCCAGGCTCATGAGCCTACCGCCTCAGCCTCCCAAATAGCTGGTACCACAGGCATGTGCCACCAACCCAGCTAATTAATTTTTTTTTTTTTTTTTTTAGAGAGGAGGGTCTCATTATGTTGTCTAGGCTGGTCTTGAACTCTTGGGCTCAAGTCATCCTCCCACCTTGGCCTCCCAAAGTGCTGAGATTACAAGTGTTAGCCACTGCACCTGGCCTCAAGTTTCTTTCTTGAGCAACTACCACACACTAGGGGCCTCTCATAGGTTATCTTATTTAACTCCCCCAACACCTCAAGCGTTAAGCCTTTATCATTTTCATTTCAGAGATAAGGAAACAGGCCCAAGAAGGCTGAAGATCTTGCCCAAAACCACACAGTTAGTCCATGAAACTGAACTTGGACTATCTTTACCCCTTACATGGGAATCTCTCTTTGATTTGAGAAAAGGAACCAGTGCCTTTCAACTAGAACAGAAAGGAATCTGATCTCAACACCTATGCCTCCACGTAAATTAATTTTTTCAGGCTTATTTCTCTCAAAATGTTAGTCCTAATCTTCTTCTATCTTGTGGTGTGAGACCTTGGATAAGTCTCCCTTCCACCTTCTCCTATTACTTAAATGGTGAATTTGCATAAACCAGGCTCTAAGGGTCTTTTCTGCACTGTTTGGCTGTCTACAAATGGACATCCAAGTTTAAAGGAAGACTCCGAAACTTAGAAAGGTCAATGGCTTGCCCAAGGTCATATAGCGAGGGCCTGATGTACACATGTCAGGAGCCTGGGGCATCCTCAGCTCAGGAAAAGGGGCCTCCTGGGAGTGCCGGCGTCCACACGGGATCAAAAGGGTGCTCTCAGCCTACAGAAGACCGCAGCCCGAGTTTTAGGTGTAGGCCTGGGCCGCTGCTGCCCTCGTGCGGAGGGATCCCGTGAGCATACGGCGCCATAGCCAAAGAAGCGGGCACTGGGACCATGACGCCAGGAGGACACCAGTCCAGTCCCGTTCCTGTAGGACCTCGTTTATTATTACAGGGCCCATTTAAGGGCACTTAGGCCCCACTAGGCTCATCAGAAAACCTTGAAGCAGTCCCTGGATTTAACCACTAATGGTGGGTTTGAGTACGGCAAAGCACCTTCTATAGGCCTCTCGCTCCCCATCTGGCAAATGGGCATCCTAAGCAGCCAGACACCCAAGGACGATAACGGGAAGGAAAGGCACCCTGCATTTATGTGCGAGGCGGGGCAAACCGCCTGAGTCACCGCTCACGGTTGTGTTTTTCCACCTCCCGGCCGCCCCTCCCATCCGGATGAGTCCTGGTGGGTCCTCTTGGAGGCGCCCCCTAGTCCCTTGCTCCGCACGCCCTGACCACGCCCCTTGACTCGGCCCCGCCCACAGCGGAATCCGCAGATTCGCCAGGCCGGATCCTCAGAATTCCTCGGGTCCTTCGATACTCGGCTGAAAATTATCATCGGACTCTGACAGGAGCTCTGGGCTGGAGGCATTTTCCCCAGGGTCAGAAGCGGCCTATCCTCTCACTGGGGCCAGTAAGAAAAATCCAGAAAAAGTTGTCGATTCTGCCAGCAGGGATTGGCTAACGGGCCGTTATTTTCTTGACTCCACCAAGGCGGATGAAGGGGAGGCTGTGGCTGAGGCCGGGAACAGTGGCGAATCTGCAGCCTCTCAGACTTTGGCCGTGCAAGGAAGGGACGGGGAAGAGGAGCAAAGCGGCGCGCATCCTGTCCAGCGATTCGCCCCGCCTGCCCGGCGAATCTGCGTCTCCCGAACGCGCCACTGAAGCTTCCCCAGCGCTGGCTGGCCTCCTCCCCTCTGCCCCGCCCCTTTTCCTCAGGGACTAGTCGCAGCTTTCGTCGCCGCCGATTCGTCAAGCGTCCCGGGCCGCAGCATCTGGATCGTCGTGGCGAAGCCGACTCTCCGGGGGATGCGGCCAATCTCCAGGCTCCCTGGGCCGCAACTCCCGAGCCTCCCCGGGCGCCGGCCGAGACGAAGCCGCTATCCCCGGCCCCGTGGGTCCCCGGGCAGCGCCTGTGGCGAAAGTGCGAATGCACACCCTGTGCCCGCTGGGCCTCGCGCAGGTGGCGGTGGTGTTTGGTGCGCGCGCCGGGGAGGTGGTGGTGGGGGGGCGCCGCCGCCGCCACCGCTGCGGGGCCGGGTCTCGCGCTGCCGCCGCCGCCGCCTCGCGCCGCTGAGGTGCCGCGCGGGGTGGGGGGAGGGGAGCCGCTCGCCAGGAGCGGGTGAGTGGGGCCGCCCGGCGCGCGTGCGCGGAGACCTGCTTGGGGGTGCAGAACGCGCCGGGGCGGGAGGAGAGGGCAGCGGCGCGCGTTCCCCCCACCCCCCGCCCAGATTTGGGGTCGAAGCCGGGTCTCGGTCTCGGTCTCGCGGTGTTTCCAACGCCCCGAAGAGGTGCCACCTTTCGGCCGGAGGATCGGGGCGCGGGGACGCGAGCGGGTGTGTGGGAGCCGTGGCCGGGCTCGGCCCGGGCCGCTGGCCGGTGAGGAGGCGGGAGGGGGCGGGGCCTGCAGGAGGCGGGGGAGGGGTCTTGCGCCGAGGCCAAGTGGGGCGCGCGCTAGGGAGAGCGGGAAGGTAAGGGGGCTCGAGACGGGCCTGGGGGCCTGACAGTAGAGTTGGGAGGTGGAGAGAGGCTGGGTTGTTGTGGTGAGACAGAGGGTACTTGGGGGAGAATCCGGGGGAGCCCCGGGTCAGGGTGAGGGGTGGAAACTGGAGTGATGGGAGAATCTGGAATCGGGGCTGGCCAGTGAGGAAAGGCAGGGGAATCAGGCCCAAGTCGTGACCCTTCTTGTGTGTCCCCCTTTCCCTAACAGTGTAAATGAGCAAAGATGGATCAGGAAGGTGGGGGAGATGGGCAGAAGGCCCCGAGCTTCCAGTGGCGGAACTACAAGCTCATCGTGGATCCTGCCTTGGACCCTGCCCTGCGCAGGCCTTCTCAGAAGGTGTACCGCTATGACGGAGTCCACTTCAGTGTCAACGTGAGTGCCCGGGCCTTTGCTTGCCATCCGGGGAGCTCCAGGTGCCCCTGTCCTCTGTGATTCTGTTCAGCACCTAGAATGGTAGCCTGCCTTCTTGAAAGTGGGCAGTTGAACCCATGTTTTGCATGTGCGTGTCCAGATGGGCTTCTTAGAGCTCCCCAGCCTGGATTCACCCTGAGCTGTCTTTCTGCTACTGCTTTCCTTCCTAGGACTCAAAGTATATACCAGTCGAAGACCTCCAAGACCCCCGTTGCCATGTCAGGTCCAAAAACAGAGACTTTTCCCTCCCAGTCCCTAAGTTTAAGGTACGTGTCTTCTGGGCTTCTAGTGTGGTAGTCCTAAGAGGGTATGGAGGATGCGTCTTGGCACTATAGCTGAATAAAAAGGGTTTTCAATGAAAGGGTCTCAGCCAGATCTAGCAACCTGAGACTGTGAGACTCAGTTGTTCTGGACAGGAGGTACACTTAGTCTTCTAGAAAGGTACAGGTCAGGTGTCCTAAGTGTATCTCTGGTGGCTGGGGTGTTGACTTCTTGAAGGATGAGGTAAAGACTGTTTAGCTGCTATTTCTATCACTGTGTATTCCTAGACAATGCATAGCACACAACAGTGGGATCTCCCAGTTCCTTGACAGTCAAGGGGAGTGACAAGGCCACTGCCTACCTGGATTGCACTGTTCCCCACCTCTCATTTGGCAATGTCATTTCCATCTTGTTTCCTTCGAGGACTCCCATTCCCCACCCTAGGCAAGATATTCTTCAGGCCTTGAACTGGGCCTGGAACACTGGTGGTTCTTCATTTCCTTCTCTGATTCTTTATTCTTCCTTTTTAAATAAATTGTCTGTGGGGTCCCTTCATTCTTCTTCTTCACCTTTTTTTTTTTTTTTTACTTTGTACACTTTACTTGGACCATCTCTTTCACACCTACAGCTTCAACTAGTACCTAAATTTTGATGACTTCCAAATATCTGTTTCCAGCCGACATCTCCAGGCTTGTATGCCTGGTAGGGGGAGAGTTTCATTTGGAGGCCACACAGATGTCTCAGAATTAAGAGATTTAAAATAAATTATCTACTCCCTTAACCTATCTCTTTCGTTTTCCCTCTGGTCATACGTGGCAGTACTGTCAACTCAGCTGCATAGCCTGGCAGCCTTTGATTCTCTCCTTTTCTCTCACAGTCGGTCACCAAGTCCTCCTGGCTCTTTTCCTTTTTATTCTTCATCTTTCTATTCTCATTGCCACGTAACGTAGATCTTGGTATTCATTTCATCTGATCTCCTTGCCTTCGTTCTTTCCTCTGTTTCTCCTCTGCCTTGCTGTCATTTGTCTCTTTGGCTCACTGCTCTTCTATTTTCCTTTTGTTGCCAAGTCCATGTTTTGGGGCATTGACATGTATGGTTATTGATCTGGCCAAGCCTTATCCTCTGACTTGACACCACACCCCTGTGTTGCATCCACACCATATGCTTTGCAGTTTTTCGAAAACACCAAGTTGTTTTATACTTCCATGTCCTAGGGGTCCTTGTCATTTGATGGAATGTTAATCCTCAAATCTCAGTAAGAATGGCACCATCTTTATGAATTCTTCCCTGATTATACTCTGTACAAAGGTTTCCTTCTCTGGGCTCCAGAATACCATGTACACGTCCGCTGCCACTGAGTCGTGTTGTGTTTGTATGTGCATATCTTGCTACTTTTCTGTACGGGAATCTCTTCCTTTCTATCTCTGTATTTCCAGTGACTTGTTCACGGTAGTTACCTAATAAAGGCTGAGCTGGGGAATCATCGCTCTGCAGCTCGTTCTCTCCACGTATGTTTATTCCTCAGTATGTACATTTCTTTCTTTCTTTTTTTTTTTGAGACTGAGTCTCGCCTTGTTGCCCAGGCTGGAGTGCAGTGGTGTGATCTCGGCTTAGTGCAGCCTCTGCCTGCCAGGTTCAAGCAATTCTCCTGCCTCAGCCTCTTGAGTAGCTGGGATTACAGGTACCCACCACCATACCCAGCTAAATTTTTTTTTTTGTATTTTTAGTAGAGACAGGGTTTTATCATGTTGGACAGGCTGGTCTTGAACTCCTGACTCCTGGTGATCCATCCACCTCATCCTCCCAAAGTGTTGGGATTATAGACGTGAGCTACCACACCTGGCCTAGTTTGCACATTTCTGTTCTTAATTCTTGCTATTCTATGGTGAGAAGAATTCAGGGAAAAGGGGTCAGGTCTGATGGATCCCTTATTATGGGCCCCTTCCCTTGCCCATCACTTTCCTGGATCTCTCTCTTGACTTCGTGGAGCTTGCTAAAGTTTCCCGAAGGACAAAGGAACAGTGGTCAGTGTTGAGACCCCATACCAACTCCTGTTCTTTCCCCAGCTGGACGAGTTCTATATTGGACAGATTCCACTGAAGGAAGTGACTTTTGCAAGGCTGAATGACAACGTGCGGGAGACCTTCCTGAAGGATATGTGCCGTAAGTACGGCGAGGTAGAAGAGGTAGAGATCCTTCTTCACCCCCGTACGCGCAAGCACCTGGGCCTGGCCCGTGTGCTCTTCACCAGCACTCGAGGCGCCAAGGAAACAGTCAAAAACCTCCACCTTACCTCCGTCATGGGCAACATCATCCATGCCCAGCTTGACATCAAAGGTGAGGACTCCTGTGCCTGCCACTCAGGCTTGGCCTCCAACGGAGGTTGTACATGCAAATGCCTGTCAGGGTCAGGCAGGCACCCAGGGTCATGATCTGAAACTGTTGGGGCCAGTTGTGTTTCTGAAATCAGATCAGATTTTAGAGTGGAATTATGGTACATGGATTTGTGTGTGTGGTGTCTCCAGCAAGGTTGGGCAATAGGCCATAATCAAGCACATAACTATCTGTTAAAAAAAAAAAAAAAAATCATATGAAGGGTTGTACTAGGTAGGATGAATAGATTGTAGTAAATCAGCCCAGGTCAGGTTGGTTGGTTGGTTGGTTGGTTTTTGAGACAGGATCCTGCTGTGTCACCCAGACTGGAGAGCAGTGGCGTGATCTTTCCTCACTGCAGCCTCCAACTCCTGGGCTCAGTCACCCCAGCCTCCTGAGTAGCTGGGATTACAGGCACGCACCACCATAACTGGCCAACATTTTTTTGATTATTTGCGGAGATGAAGTCTCGCTACACTGCTCAGCCTGTTTTTAATTTTTCTTTCTTTCTTTCTTTTTTTTTTTTTTTTTTGAGACGGAATCTCGCTCTGTCACCCAGGCTGGAGTGCAGTGGCACAATCTTGGCTCACTGCAACCTCCACCTCCCAGGTTCAAGCGATTCTTCTGCCTCAGCCTCCTGAGTAGCTGGGATTACAGGTGCACGCCACCACGCCCAAATAATTTTTGTATTTTTAGTAGAGATAGGGTTTCACCCTGTTAGCCAGGCCGGTCTTGAACTCCTGACCTCAAGTGATCTGCCTGCCTCAGCCTCCCAAAGTACTGGTATTACAGGCGTGAGCCACCGTGGCCGGGCTGTTTTTTCTATACGCTGTTCTATAACCTGTATAGGTTTTAATGCCAGATTCACTGGATTTTCTGTGTTTTTTGGTTTGAAAATTTGAGATAGTAAAGGAGCTGTGAATGCAAGCGAGGTGATCTGGGCTTCTGTGTTGAGTGATGAGGAGCAGTGGGGTCTGTGGCGAGCTGCAGATTGCAGTATTGTCTGAAGGAGGCAGCCGTTAGTAGGCACTGGCCAGTTTGCAAGTGGGGATGAGGTTTAACATTCCTGAATTTGATTTGTAAAAGAAAGCCAGCCATCCTGGCTAACACGGTGAAACCCTGTCTCTACTAAAAAAAATACAAAAAACTAGGTGGCGGGCACCTCTAGTCCCAGCTACTCGGGAGGCTGAGGCGGGAGAATGGAGTAAACCCGGGAGGCGGAGCTTGCAGTGAGCTGAGATCCGGCCACTGCACTCCAGCCTGGGCGACAGAGTGAGACTCTGTCTCAAAAAAAAAAAAAAAAAGCCAGGGCCAAGATGCGGTGGCTCATGCCTGTAATCCCAGCACTCTGGGAGGCCAGGGTGGGTGGATCACCTGAGGACAGGAGTTCGAGACCAGCCTGGTCAACATGGTGAAACCCCATCTCTATTAAAAATAACAAAAATTAGCCAGACGTGGTGGTTCATGCTTATAATCCCAGCCACTCGGGAGGCTGAGGCATGAGAATCACTTGAACCTGGGAGGTGGAAGTTACATCATACCACTGCACTCCAGCCAGAAATACGGGTTTTTGTGTGAAATCTCATGGTTTTAAAATACCATGTTTCCCTTCTCACAAGGTGTTTCTGAGGTGTTCACGGCGCCTGCGGGATCCGTTAGTCCCCAGGTTGCTCTTCTGCAGGCTTTAGTTTACAGGATAAAGAGCATGGGGTGATCAAGCCTCTGGGTTTGAATTCCAATTCTTTCACTGACCAATTATGTGACTTTGTGTAGGTCACTTTTAAGCCTGTAGAACAGAGGTACTGATGCTTCCCTTCTGGTGATCCAGCATGGGTAAAATAAGTAGAAGTGTTTTTGGTAAATCGTGAAGTGTTGTAATATATGTTGTTTGTGGTAGTTCAGAGGTAGAGATGAGGTAGAAGATCCCAAAGGTAGAGTTATGGTAGGAGAACTGAAATCCTGAAACCCAGACTCCAGAAAATTGTAGGAAACTTGAGGACTGAGAAAGAAGCAGGAATACCAGATCAGGAAGGAGTTAGTGTCTCCATCTGACAATTGGTTCCCGTTTCCCTCCCTCCAGGACAACAACGAATGAAATACTATGAACTAATTGTCAATGGCTCCTACACCCCTCAGACTGTGCCCACTGGGGGCAAGGCCCTGAGTGAGAAGTTCCAAGGCTCGGGTGTAGCCACTGAGACGGTGAGAAGCTTGTGGCTGCCACAGCCCCTAGCCATGTGGGCATGGTGCCCGGGTGCCCAGAGCAGGAGCAGTCTTCGGGAGGTTCCGGGCTTCCCTGTTAAACATAAGAAGAGCCAAGCAAAGCTGCTGAGATGCTTTCAAAAGACAGGGAAATAGGATTCCTGGTTTGGGGAAGGGCAGGTTTTCAAGTGGTGTCTTGAGCCCATTCCTCTCTCCTTGCCCTGCTCTGTCGCTCCAGGCTGAATCCCGCCGTCGCTCTTCCTCCGACACTGCTGCCTACCCAGCAGGCACTACTGCAGTGGGCACTCCTGGCAACGGCACCCCCTGCTCCCAGGACACAAGCTTCTCCAGCAGCCGACAAGATACCCCATCTTCCTTTGGCCAGTTCACCCCTCAGTCCTCCCAAGGAACCCCCTACACGTCTCGGGGCAGCACCCCCTACTCTCAGGACTCCGCCTACTCCAGCAGGTACAGAGCAGACCCCGCCTGGGGCCCCGCCCGCAGAGTCTGGGAGCTGCCACTGGGAAGAAGAAGCCCAGAGTCTCTCCAAGAGGGAATTGGAAATAATTTGTCTTAGTTTTTCTGTGGATTCAGTCAACAAATTGCTGTCCTCAGGGAACACACTAGCTAGGAACCCAACATATAGCTCTTCTTTTGAGGGCAGACTAGAGGGGCTTTGGGCCCTAGGACCCAGGACGCTCTGGTTTGGTCGTAGAGAGCTGAGCCCACCTAACTCCCCTGCTTCTTCTCCAGCACCACTTCAACCTCCTTCAAGCCCCGGCGGTCAGAGAACAGCTACCAAGATGCCTTTTCCCGCCGCCACTTCTCTGCATCTTCAGCCTCCACAACCGCCTCCACGGCCATCGCCGCCACCACTGCAGCCACCGCAGCATCCTCCGCCTCTTCCTCCTCTTTGTCCTCATCCTCCTCGTCATCCTCTTCCTCCTCGTCCTCTCAGTTTCGTAGTTCTGACTCAAACTACCCAGCGTATTATGAAAGCTGGAATCGCTACCAGCGCCATACTTCCTACCCACCACGCCGGGCCACGCGGGAAGATCCCCCTGGAGCCCCTTTTGCTGAAAATACAGCTGAGTGCTTCCCACCTTCCTATACCTCCTACCTGCCCCCCGAGCCCAGCCGGCCCGCCGACCAGGACTACCGGCCTCCTGCCTCAGAGGCTCCACCCCCGGAGCCTCCAGAACCTGGCGGAGGCGGGGGTGGAGGAGGGCCCAGCCCTGAGAGAGAAGAAGTTCGGACTTCCCCCCGCCCAGCCTCACCTGCCCGCTCCGGCTCCCCAGCCCCAGAGACCACCAATGAGAGCGTGCCCTTCGCCCAGCACAGCAGCCTGGATTCCCGCATCGAGATGCTGCTGAAGGAGCAGCGCTCCAAGTTTTCCTTCTTGGCCTCTGACACAGAGGAGGAGGAAGAGAACAGCAGCGTGGGCCTTGGGGCCAGAGATGCAGGGAGTGAGGTGCCTTCCGGGTCAGGGCATGGGCCCTGCACACCCCCTCCAGCCCCAGCTAATTTTGAGGATGTGGCACCTACAGGGAGTGGGGAGCCAGGGGCTACCCGGGAGTCTCCCAAGGCAAACGGACAGAACCAGGTGAGATTGGGGTCAGCCAGAGGAGGCACCTGGGCTCTGGGAGTCAGGGTTGGGCCTAGGGGAGAGGGAAGGGAACTAGACGATAAAGTAAGGTTTGGGACAACAGAAGCCTTCTGTGACCCTCCTCTGCCCCCGCAGGCTTCTCCATGCTCTTCTGGAGACGACATGGAGATCTCCGATGACGACCGGGGTGGCTCACCCCCTCCGGCCCCGACGCCCCCTCAGCAGCCTCCGCCGCCTCCCCCTCCCCCGCCTCCTCCTCCTCCCTACCTGGCGTCCCTTCCCCTTGGTTATCCTCCCCACCAGCCTGCCTACCTCCTCCCACCCAGACCTGATGGGCCGCCGCCCCCTGAGTACCCCCCACCTCCTCCACCACCCCCGCACATCTATGACTTTGTGAACTCCCTGGAGCTCATGGACCGACTTGGGGCTCAGTGGGGAGGGATGCCTATGTCCTTCCAGATGCAGACCCAGATGTTAACTCGACTCCATCAGCTGCGGCAGGGCAAGGGATTGATTGCCGCCTCAGCTGGTCCCCCTGGTGGGACCTTTGGGGAGGCCTTCCTCCCATTCCCACCCCCCCAGGAGGCAGCCTATGGCTTGCCCTATGCTCTGTATGCACAGGGGCAGGAGGGCAGAGGGGCATACTCGCGGGAGGCCTATCACCTGCCCATGCCCATGGCAGCCGAGCCCCTGCCCTCCTCCTCAGTCTCGGGAGAGGAGGCCCGGCTGCCACCCAGGGAAGAAGGAGAGCTGGCAGAGGGCAAGACCCTCCCGACGGCAGGCACCGTGGGCCGTGTGCTCGCCATGTTGGTCCAGGAGATGAAGAGCATCATGCAGCGAGACCTCAACCGCAAGATGGTGGAGAACGTGGCCTTTGGAGCCTTTGACCAGTGGTGGGAGAGCAAGGAGGAGAAGGCCAAGGTGAGGCCAGCACCTGGGACCAGGGAGCCCTGGGCTCTGCAGGAGGAAGTGAGCCTCTGACTCCTCCAGGCTGCACAGCTCAGAGGAGACAGGTAACAGAGGCGAGTGGAGAGAGGCCGCAGGCCCTCAGGGCTGCCCTGACTGGGCAGGGGAGTTGGGGGCACAGAGAAGCAGGCACAGATGGGCCTGGGAGGCAGCAGAGCTTTGTCCTGGTTCCATTGCTTGGTTGCTTGTGGTGGACAAGGCCCTTAGGTCTCTTCAAACTTTGGTCTTCCATTTTGCCATTTGTGAAGTGGGAATGGTGGCTATTTCTTAAGGCTGGTGGGCGAAATGAGCAGACTTTTGAGAAAATGCCATGTGGGGGCTGGGACAGGTGTGACCAAGATATGGAGCAGCAAGTAGATGCGTTCTGTATTCCTGGGGTCCGGGAGTAGGTCTCAGGCAGGAGGGAATGCCTGGGTTCTGGGCGCTGGGGCTCAGCCCCACTGCTGCCTGCAGCCATTCCAGAATGCGGCCAAGCAGCAAGCCAAGGAGGAGGATAAAGAGAAGACAAAGCTGAAGGAGCCTGGCCTGCTGTCCCTCGTGGACTGGGCCAAGAGCGGGGGCACTGCGGGCATCGAGGCCTTCGCCTTTGGGTCAGGGCTGCGAGGGGCCCTGCGGCTGCCTTCATTCAAGGTACTCAGAACTGTCGTTTTGTGGGGTAGGGTGGGGAAAGGGAGAGGGGTGCCCCCTTCCTTGGGATAGGGGTGGTCAGGAACTATGAGCGTTTGAGCTCTTTTTTTTTTTTTTTTTTTTTTTTTTGAGACAGAGTCTTGCTCTGTTGCCCAGGCTGGAGTGCGGTGGAGTTCACTGCAACCTCTGCCTCCCGGGTTCAAGCGATTCTCCTGCCTCAGCCTCCTGAGTAGCTGGGGTTACAGGCGCCCGCCACCATGCCCGGCTAATTTTTGTATTTTTAGTAGAGGTGGCGTTTCACTATGTTGGCCACGCTGGTCTTGAACTCCTAACCTCAGGTGATCCACCTGCCTTGGCCTCTCAAAAGTGCTGGGATTACAGGAGTGAGCCAGCGTGCTCTGCCTGAGTATTTGAGTTCTAAACGAGCCCCATCTTCTCCCTATTCCCCAGGTAAAGCGGAAAGAGCCATCGGAAATTTCCGAGGCCAGTGAGGAAAAGAGGCCTCGTCCCTCCACTCCTGCTGAGGAAGATGAAGACGGTGAGCAGGGTCAGGCATAAGGAGAAGGGGTGGTCTGTGTGGGTTCTGATGGGAGAGCAAGGGTCGGGGATGAAGGGGTTGGGTCGTTCTGAGGGCAGAGCCAGGTGGAGGTGCAGGGTTGAAATGCAGCAGTTCTGAGAGGTGTGGGATACACCAGGTAGGGTTATTCCTGGATTGTAGTTGCGGGTCTTCCTCTGGTCTGCTAATTTACATTTTATGTATTTTGGGTTTTTCCACCCATGAAATTCAGTGTCTGGAATCACGGAATTCCAAGTTAAACGAGGCATCTCCCCAAGTTTCCCACCTGATGCTCATGCCCTCCTACCACCTTCCTCCCAGTGTGCTCGAGTTTCAGCCCTTGCTTGATAGCTACCATGGCCTGGAAACTTCCCCACTGAGTCAGATCTGCTTCCCTGGAGACCCACTGGCCCTCGTACTCTTTTCTTGGGCTAGGCATAACAAATCAGCACCCGCTTCCACCCGACCAGAAAATGATACAAGATCAAATGGGCAGGACATATTTAAAACTGTGTGGGCTGGGCACAGTGGCTCTTGCCTATAATCCCAGCACTTCGGAGGCTGAGGCAGGAGGATCACCTGAAGTCAGGAGTTCAAGACCAGCCTGGCCAACATGGCACAACCCTGTCGCTACTAAAATTACAAAACAGCCAGGCATGGTGGTGTTCACCTGTGATCCCAGCTACTTGGGAGGCTGAGGCACGAGAATCACTTGAACCCAGGAGGTGGAGGTTACAGTGAGCCAAGATCATGCCACGGCACTTCAGCCTGGGTGATAGCATGAGACTGTGTCTTAAAAAAAATATATATATATATATGTATTATTATATATGTATTTTTATATGAATATATACATATATATGTATTTATATATTTGTGTGTATACATGTGTAGATATGTGTAGATATGTATATATACGTATATATGTACATATATGTGTGTGTATGTATATGTGTGTATATATATGTGTATATATATGAAGGCCAGGCACGGTGGCGCTCACCTGTAATCTCAGCATTTTGGGAGGCTGAGGTGGGTGAATCACGAGGTCAAGAGATCAAGACCATCCTGGCCAACGTGGTGAAACCCCGTCTCTACTAAAAATACAAAAATTAGCCAGGTGTGGTGGCGGGCACCTATAGTCCCAGCTACTCGGGAGGCTGAGGCAGGAGAATTGCTTGAACCCGGGAGGTAGAGGTTGCAGTGAGCCAAGATTGCGCCACTGCACTCCAGCCAGGCGACAAAGTGAGACTCCATCTCAAGAAAAAGAAAAATACATATATATATACACAGATGTATATATACCTGAAGTCAGGAGTTCAAGACCAGCCTGGCCAACATGGCACAACCCTGTCTCTACTAAAAATACACAACAGCCGTGTGTGTGTATATGTGTGTGTGTATATATGTGTGTGTATATATGTGTGTGTATACGTGTGTGTGTGTGTATATATGTGTGTGTGTATGTATATGTATGTGTATATATATAAAGGCCAGGCACGATGGCTCACGCCTGTAATCCCAGCACTTCAGGAGACTGAGGCAGCAGGATTGCTTGAACTCAGGAGTCCAATACAAGCCTGAGCAACATAGGTAGACCCTGTCTCTACAGAAAGTTTTAAAAATTAGCTGGGTGTGATAGCATGGCCCTTTATAGTCCCAGTTACTCAGGAGGCTGAGGCAGGAGGATCGCTTGAGCCCAGCAGGTTGAGGCTGCAGTGAGCTGTGATCACACCACTGCACCCCAGCCTGAGTGACAGAGCAAGACCCCGGCTCAAAAACAAAAACCAAACTATGAAACATGAGGTAACTGTGAGGTGTTTGCGTTTCTCTGGTGAGCTTCCAGATTCTCATCTGTAAAATGAAGACCATCAGGAAGATTGGTAATAGTGTATGTAAAGCCGTTGTGCAGGGCAAGTATCTTGTGGTTGATGGTAAATTTCCCCAACTACCACTCTGCTGGCCTAGACCCTGAGCGAGAGAAGGAGGCTGGAGAGCCTGGACGTCCGGGGACCAAGCCCCCGAAGCGGGACGAAGAACGAGGCAAGACCCAGGGCAAGCACCGCAAATCCTTTGCTCTGGATAGTGAAGGGGAGGAGGCGTCCCAGGAGTCCTCCTCGGAGAAGGTGAGGGCCTGGGCGCTGGCTCCCAGCTGAAGCCTGCTTCCCCATAGCCAGCATCTCTGTGGTTGGAGCCCAGGCAGCTGTGCCTGGTGGAGGACCAGTTGTCCCTTTCCTGTTGTTAGTCCCCATTTGTCCTTTTTCTTAAGGATGAGGAGGATGATGAGGAAGATGAGGAAGATGAAGATCGAGAGGAAGCTGTGGATACCACAAAGAAGGAGACAGGGGTGTCGGATGGTGAGCACAGACAGCGGAATTGACTTTGGGCTCGGAGGAGGGGTTCAGCTGCCTGGCTAGCCCTTTTCTGAGCCCACATGACCTTCCTTGGGCTTGGGGTCACCTTTGCCCTCTGCGAGGGCATCTGTTTGGGCCACATTCTTAGGAACCCTTGGCCCCTTGACAGCAATAAGCTCAATGCTCAAAATGCTCCCTCCTCCTGCTCCCTCTTCTGCTGAGACATAGCTGTCCACAAGGACAGCCTGGAAGAATCTTTTTTTTTTTTTTTTTTTTTTTTTTTTAATGAGAGTCTCACTCTTGTTGCCCAGGCTGGAGTGCAACGGCGCAGTCTCGGCTCACTGTAACCTCCGCCTCCTGAGTTCAAGTGTTTCTCCTGCCTCAGCCCCCCTAGTAGCTGGGATTACAGGCACCTGCCACCACACCCAGCTAGTTTTTTGTATTTTTAGTAGAGACAGGGTTTCACTATGTTGGCCAGGCTGGTCTTGAATTGCTGACCTCAGGCGATCCACCCACCTCAGCCTCCCAAAGTGCTGGGATTACAGGCGTGAGCCACTACACCTGGATTTTTTTTTTTTTTTTTTTTTTTTTTTGAGACGGAGTCTCGCTTTGTTGCTCAGGCTGGAGTGCAGTGATGCGATCTTGGCTCACTGCAACCTCCATCTCCCTGGTTCCAGCGATTTTCCTGACTCAGCCTCCCAAAGTGCTGGGATTACAGGCGTGAGCCACCACACCTGGCTGATTTTTGTATTTTTAGTAGAGATGGGGTTTTATCATGTTGGCCAGGCTGGTCTCGAACTCCTGACCTCAAGTGATCCACCCACTTCAGCCTCCCAAAGTGCTGGGCTTTCAGGTGTGAGCCACTGCACCCAGCCTCTTGCAGCAGTCTTGACTGATTTCCCTGTCTCTGTTTCTGTCCTTCTCCCTCTATTCCAGTTGATTTTCCAAACTGCTTATAGAATCTCTTTCCTAAAAGGCACCCCTGACCCTGTGACTTCCTTCCATAAGGTCCTTCCTGACAACCTGTTCTCCACAGGGTGTCCCCCCAGCCCAACACTGTGGGCCGTTTTTATCTCCTGGCCCTGCTGTGTTCAGCTCCATCTCGCCCTCCTCCAGTCCCCTTCCCAGCTGCCACCACCACCTTCTAGTCTAATTTACCCAATTCTGTTCCTCAAAAACTGTGAAATTCTTCAGTTTCTTTGAGCCCTTTCCATACATGAGCAGTCTCAGAGTATAGAACCTGTCGTGTTTTTTAAGCTTTTCAGCCCAGAATCCTTTTTCACCCAGTCCTTCGTCCAGACTGAGTCCCAAGACCCACTTTGGGAAGGTTCGAGTGCCAGAGCAGCCTGCCTGCCAGTCTCCAAGCCTCCACTTCCTCTTGCCTCGGACATCCCTGTGTAGTCCCCATGTCTGCGTGGTGGACTCCTTGTCCTTGAGTTCACCTTATCCCCCGGATACCTTCCCTGTTGGGCCTCTTTAGACAGAGTCTGGGGCTTCCTTTGCCATCCTCCCCGCGTGCTGATGTTTATCTCACAGTGAAAATGGTTTGCTTATGCAGCTCCTTGGTCTGTTGGACTTCCCCGTCCCTAGCCCAGAGCCCAGCATCCACAGCAGGGAGTGAGTGAGGAGCCCACGGCTGACCAAGTGAGGTCTGCCCACCTCTCCTGACTGCCCCTTCTGGATTTCCAGGCGAGGACGAGGAAAGCGATTCGTCCTCCAAATGTTCTCTGTATGCTGACTCAGATGGCGAAAATGACAGCACATCGGACTCCGAGAGCAGCAGCTCTTCCAGCTCCTCATCCTCCTCCTCCTCATCGTCCTCGTCCTCCTCGTCCTCTTCATCCTCTGAGTCCTCCTCTGAAGATGAAGAGGAAGAGGAGCGGCCAGCAGCCCTTTCCTCAGCCTCCCCGCCCCCCAGGGAAGTCCCAGTGCCCACACCAGCACCTGTGGAGGTGCCAGCGCCAGAGAGGGTTGCAGGCTCCCCAGTCACACCCCTGCCTGAACAGGAGACATCTCCAGCAAGGCCTGCAGGTAGGTGCCATAGGGGTGTCGGTTGGATCTCTGTGTGTGTGTGTGTGTGTGTGTGTGTGTGTGAGAGAGAGAGAGAAAACAGTGGTGCTTGCATTTATTGTGTACTTCTAATAGTGTGACTTTATTAGAAAAACATACAAAGAAAATGTCACCATCTCTTGTCATTCCCTTCTGGAGACATTGATTGTCTGACACACTCAAACTGCACTGTCATGGTGGTTTACAGAACCCCAGGCTAAGCTGGCTACTAAAGTAAAATGGGTTGGTCTCCTCTCAAGTTAATTAAGGAGAAAGTGCCCAATTGAGTAAGTTCTTCCTCCTAATTTTTCTTAAGCCTGCTCTTCAGTGAGTAGTGATTAAGTGCAGGTGATTAAATGGGCAAATAGGTAGAAAACAAGTATGAACATTAACACAGAACTTGGTTCTAGCTGCTTTCCTTTGTGGATTTGTTGTTATACTCTAGCACATTCGCATAGCTTAGCCTGCTGTGGGAACCACTCTTTGAAGCAATAGGTATTTATTGAGTGCTCATTGCAGCCAAACAGTAGGTGCAGGGGATGGGATGTTGAGCCTTGCAGGCAGCATTCTCACTCATCAAGCTTACAGTCTATAGGGAAAGACATCTTCATTGAGTAACAAATACATAGGAGGCTGGGCATGGTGGCTCACGCCTGTAATCTCAGCACTTTGGGAGGCCGAGACAGGCGGATCACGAGGTCAGGAGATCGAGACCATCCTGGCTAACATGGTGAAACCCCGTCTCTATTAAAAAATACAAAAAAATTAGCCGGGTGTGATGGTGGGCGCCTGTAGTCCCAGCTACTTGGGAGGCTGAGGCAGGAGAATGGCGTGAAACTGGGAGGCGGAGCTTGCAGTGAGCTGAGATCGCTCCACTGCACTCCAGCCTGGGCAGCAGAGCGAGACTCTGTCTCAAAAAAAAGAAAAGACCAGCCTGGGCAACATGGTGAAACCCTGTCTCTACAAAAATTAGCCAGGCATGGTGGCACATGCCTGTGATCCCAGCTGCTTGGGAGGCTGAGGTGGGAGGATCGCTTGAGCCCAGGAGGCAGAGGTTGTAGTGAGCCAAGATCACACACCACTGCACTCCAGCCTGGGTGGCAGAGCGAGACCCAGTCTCAAAAAAAGAAAAAGAATACCTAGGAAAACCTGTGGTTACAAACCATGAGAAGCACCAGGAAGAAGCGCAGGGCAGGCAGCCGGAGCACACCTGCAGAAGGAGGAGGGCTTCCTGCTGAGGTACTGCTGAGCTGAAGTCTGTGCAAAGCAGGCAGAACAACTGGCTTAGCATGTGCCAAGGCCCTCCGGCAGGGGAAGAGCAGGTTCAAAGACCTGGGGAAGAAAGCCGACCCTCCAGAGGGTTGAGCACAAGGGGGTGGTGGGGTGGCTGAAACTGGAGAGGTGAGTGAGGGTTGGGCCCAGCAGACGTATAGGCCAGCCATTGTGAGGAATTTGGCCTTTATTTTGAAGTAGAAACCCATCAGAGTAATGACATGGTCATATGTGTGTTTCAAAAAAATGTAGTGCAGAGAGAAAGCTTGGAAAGGGGCCACAGTGGAAGTAGGGTGCCTCTTAAGTGGCTATTGTAGAATGCAAGGCGAATTATGGTGGTAGCTTGGACTTAGGTAGATTGGACAAGGATGGATCAAATAAGTCAGTGTTCAAGATGTGCTATGAACTTTAGGAGGCCGAGGCGGGCACATCACTTGAGGTCAGGAGTTCGAGACCAGCCTGGTCAACATGGTGAAACCACGTCTCTACCAAAAAATACAAAAATTAGCCAGGTTTGGTGGTGTGTGCCTGTAGTCCCAGCTACTCGGGAGGTGGAGGCACGAGAATTGCTTGAACCTGGGAGGTGGAGGTTGCAGTGAACGGAGATCATGCCACTGCATTCCAGCCTGAGTGACAGAGTGAGACTCCCATCTCAAAAACAAGATGTGCTGTGAAGATGTATGTGGCCTCCCCGAGGCTCCCAGTTGCACATTGTTGAGAATCCATGGTCTGAGATAGGCAGCGCCCACAGGAAGACCTCCTCACACTGATGCACTCTACTAAGCTCCAGACTCCGTGAGAGGGGAGTTGAGGCTCTCATTACACCTCAGATGACTCTCCAACCTCTCCTGGGCCCACCGGGTAGCAGAAGGGCCTGTGGGGTCACCGGCAGGTCTGAAGGCATGGCTCTTAATCCTCTTCCACTCTCATCAGAGCAGGAAGGAGAGGGGCTCACCGTATCTGCATTTCAGAAAGCCCGTTCTAGCAGAAGGAGGAGAGATTTAGAAGAGGGGAGGAAGGAGGTGGGTGACATGAGGAGGTTTGAAAGGATTCTGGTGAGCTTTAATGGCATGAACCAAAGCCGAGGGGTTCTAATGTGGCAGAAGAGTGGAGTAGAAATGGGGGTGAGGATTGGAGGGAAATTTAGGAGGTAGGATGACTTGGTTAAACTTCCCCCAGAAAAGAAACTCGGGAAGAAAATCAGGATTAGGAAGAAAACTGATGAGTGTAGTAGAGGTAGCGTTTGAGATGCCTCTGGGGGCTTCCCGGTAGAAACAGTGGCCGTTGGATCCATGGTTCTGGGGTCTGGAAAGAATGGTAGGCCGGATATGAGATCGGTGCTTAGGTCTTGGAAGTACAGCAGTGAATTCACTTGTAGACCCAGGTAGGCGAGTGGAGGGAGATAAAAGGCAGAGCCTTCCCGTCCTGTGAGAGCAGTAGGCAAGCAGGGCCCGAGGAGGCTGAGAGGGGTGACCAGAGGCGAGAAGGGAAGCAGGTAGTGGAGAGGTTCTGCGAAGGAGGGAGTGGCCTTGTATCACCAGACCACTGGCAAGGCTGAGATAGGCAGTATCTGTTGGATTTGACAGTTACGAGGTCATTGGTGACCTTATCAGTTTCATTTGAGTGGTTCAGACTGAAGCCAAGGTATAGGGTGTTAAGGAATGAGGGGAGGGGAGTTTTCTGGAAGGGTGGACCACTCTTGCTGAGATAAAAAGGAGAGTTGGGGCCGGGGGCAGTGGCTCACACCTGTAATCCTAGCACTTTGGGAGGCTGAGGTGGGCAGATCACTTTAGGTCAGGAGTTCGAGACTAGTCTAGCCAACATGGTGAAACCTCGTCACAAATAAAAATACAAAAATTGGGCTGGGTGCAATGGCTCATGCCTGTAATCCCAGCACTTTGGGAGGCTGAGGCAGGCTGATCACGAGGTCAAGAGATCAAGACCGTTCTGGCCAACACCAACATGGTGAAACCCCATCTCTACTAAAAATGCAAAAACTAGCTGGGCGTAGTGGCGCACACCTGTAATCCCAGCTACTCGGGAGACTGAGGCAGGAGATCGCTTGAACCTGGGAAGCGGAGGTTGCAGTGAGCCGCGATCGTGCCACTGTACTCCAGCCTGGTGACAGAGTGAGACTGTCTCCAAAAAAAAAAAAATTAGCGGCTGGGCGCGGTGGCTCAAGCCTGTAATCCCAGCACTTTGGGAGGCCGAGACGGGCGGATCATGAGGTCAGGAGATCGAGACCATCCTGGCTAACACGGTGAAACCCTGTCTCTACTAAAAAATACAAAAAAACTAGCCGGGTGAGGTGGCGGGCGCCTGTAGTCCCAGCTACTCAGGAGGCTGAGGCAGGAGAATGGCGTGAACCCGGGAGGCGGAGCTTGCAGTGAGCTGAGATCCGGCCACAGCACTCCAGCCTGGGTGACAGAGCGAGACTCCGTCTCAAAAAAAAAAAAAAAAAAAAATTAGCCATGCGTGGTTGGCAGGCACCTGTAATCCCAGCTGCTCAGGAGCCTGAGGCAGGAGAATCACCTGAACCTGGGAGGTGGAGGCTGCAGTGAGCTGAGTTTGTACTACTGCACTCCAGCCTGGGCAACAGCAAGACTTTGTCTCAAAAAAAAAAAAAAAAAAAAAGTTGGGGGTTGTGACATCAGCTCCCATGTGTCAAGTACCCATGTGTGCCAGGCTCTGGGCATAGCATGTTGACAATTCATTGAATCCCCACAACCTCCCCTTTTTTTTTTTTTTTTTCTGAGACGGAGCCTCATTGTGTTACCCAGGCAGGAGTGCAGTGGTGCAACCTCGGCTCACTGCAACCTCTGCTTCCTGGTTTCATGCAATTCTCCTGCCTCAGCTTCCCAAGCAGCGGGATTACAGGTGCACGCTGCCACATCTGGCTAGTTTTTGTATTTTTAGTTGAGACATGTCTCACCATGTTGCCCAGGCTGGTCTCGAACTCCTGACCTCAAGTTATCAGCCCACCTTGGCCTCCCAAAGTACTGGGATTACAGGTGTGAGCCACTGCGCTTGCCCCACAACCTCCCTATGATTCCCATTTTATAGATGAGGGCTTCAAGGCTTAGTGAGGTGCAGGAATAAGCTCAACGTTACCCAGCCAGAGTTGGAGAGAGAGCAAGAAGAGAGGGCAGGGTTGAGGGAGGGGTTAGCTTTTCCAAGTAGGTGAGGCTTGGGCGTGTTCCACTGAAGGGAAGCAGGGCCAGGTAGATGCGCCAGGAGAGAGGAATGCTTGCTGGCATGGCCTTCTTGGGGAGGCGGAGGAGTAGCCTCCAGATCTGATGCAGGTATACCCTTCAGTGGGGAGGCAGGAAGATGGGGGTGTTGTGCCTGAGGCCTCTTTTAACCCTGTACTGTAGGAGTGTGAGCGGAAGGGTGGAGTAAGAACCTTGGAAAGTGGAGAAACGAGGATGAAAGTTGCTCCAGTCCGGGCGTGGTGGCTCACACATGTAATCCCAGCACTTTGGGAGACCGAGGCAGGAGAATCTCTTGAGCCCAGAAGTTCGAGATCAGTCTGGCTAACAACAACAACAAAAAAGAAGCTGGGCCTAGTGGCATGAGCCTGTGGTCCCAGCTCCTGGGAAGGCTGAGTCAGGAGGATTGCTTGAGCCTAGGAGGTTGAGGAGGCTGCAGTAATTAAGTGATTGTGCCGCGGCACTGTAGCCTGGAGACAGAGCGAGCCTCTTGCCTGGGCCTCCCCATGCTGGAAGGCCCTGCCAGAGCTGGGGCCTGGGGATGAGGGGAGAGGAGGCTGCTGGCTGGCTCCACAGGGTAGAGGTAGTGGAAGGATGAGGACCTGGGGCTGCGGAAGGTGCCGGGACAGGAGAGGGCAAAGTACCGGCCCTGCGGTCTGGGCAGGGTGGAGGAGGAAGTTAACTTAAGAAGAGGGTGATGTGCTAGAGGGAAACTGAGGGATGGGAAGTTGAAGGTGCAGTGGGGCGGACTGAATGGACAGTGGGGAATGTTGGAGAGGATGGGGAATCTTCAAGGGGGAGCCATTCTGGGGGTTGACAAGGCCAGATGTGTGGCTGCTTGAGGGGAGCTGAGGGTGATTGAAGGGGATCACTGGAGATGCGAGAATCCAGGTAAACAGGCGTGATCGTGAAGTTCCCTGGGGAGGTGGCAGAGGTGGGAGAGGAGAGGAAGATGCAGGCAGCCCCTTGGTGTCTGGATAATGAGAGAGCACCTGAGTTACCAAGGACAGAGGAGCCATGGCTCCGAGCGAGGGGTCCTTAGTGAAGACTCACTGAATTTTTTTTTTTTTTTTTTTTTTTTTTTGGAGACAGAGTCTTGCTCTGTCGCCAGGCTGGAGTGCAGTGGCACCATCTCGACTCACTGAATTCTCAGCCTCCCAGGTTCAAGTGATTCTCCTGCCTCAGCCTCCTGAGTAGCTGGGACTAAGCCACACGCCACCACGCCCAGCTAATTTTTGTATTTTTAGTGGAGACAGGATTTCACCATGTTGGTCAGGATGGTCTCGATCTCTTGACCTCGTGATCCACCCACCTTGGCCTTCCAAAGTGCTGGGATTACAGACGTGAGCCCCCTCACCCAGCCAGTTCACTGAGTTTCTAATAACCGGAACCAGTTTCAGTCACCACTGTCTTAGTGATGGCCCTGGGTAGGGGCAGGTTATGCAGTAGCAACTGGCTTCTGGGGACTCGCCCCATGGACCTGAGCGTGGCAGTAGAGCAGTTCTCAGAGGAAGGTGGTGGGAGTCGTATTGACTGGGCAGGTGCCCCCAAAAATTGTCTCCTAAATGAAAGGGATGGGCAGGTTTCCTTCGGGACAGTCGCAGAGGGAAGTGTGTGCAGCAGCTGTGCTGGCGGAGGAGTGTGTTCTCCTTCAAGCGAGGCTTCCCGAGGACATGCAGGCTAAAGCTCGAGGTGGTCCGTTGGGGGCGCTGCCCCAGCGTGGTGGGGAGGAAGGTGAGAGGAGACCTGGGCGAATCTGGGTCCTTGCTAGCTTCCTGGAGTGGGTTGCTGCCACAGGCTGAGACCCCAGCAGGTGTCCAGAGCCTAAGGTACAGCCTAGGGCCTGGTTGGGAGTGCGGTGGACTCAGGTGAATCGCTGCCTTATAGGGCTGGGCCTGGTGCTGGGCCCTGTTGGCGCTGAGTGGGGAAGCCAGTTGTGAAGCCAGTGAGTCCCTGGGCTGCAGTTCAGAGCATGAGCTCAACCCACATGGCCTGGGAGCAGAGCTTGTTCTGTCATCTGGTAACTGTGACCGCATCTCTGTGCCTGTTTCCCTGTCTGTAAGATAGGACCCTCTGCTGGGCGCGGTGGCTCACGCCTGTAATCCCAGCACTTTGGGAGGCCAAGGCGGGCGGAGCAGGAGGTCAAGAGATCGAGACCATCCTGGCCAACATGATAAAACTCTACTAAAAATACAAAAATTAGCTGGGTGTGGTGGCACATGCCTGTAGTCCAGCTACTCAGGAGGCTGAGGCGGGAGGATCGCTTGAACCTGGGAGGCGGAGGTTGCAGTGAGCCGAGATCACGCCACTGCACTCCCACCTGGCAACAGGGCGAGACTCCATCTCGGGAAAAAAGAAGAAGATAGGAACCTCTTTGAGCTGTTGTGAGGATTACATGAATTACGCTACGTAAGAGGTGTGATTGGCGTTAGGCACAAAATCCATCCGGCTGGCTCTGAGAGCCTCATGCAGGCTTTCCCAGGGATGGTGGCCAAGGGAGGATGCACTCCCTGTCCCGGGGGTGCTTTGGGGAGGCAGCACCCCCAGCTTGGAGCCAATGTGTTCCCTCCCCAGCCACCCGCATCCTGGGATCTCCGCTCCAGCCCCACTTCTCTGGCAGGGCTGTCTCCTGCCCCTCCCCCCGGGGCATGTTCCAGTTCTGTAGGGGATGGGGAGGAAGGCAAGTTTCATAAAATATTTTAATACAGAGATGCTGCTTTTTAGATTGTATCATGTTCACCTCGCTAAACTGAGAATATTGTTTATGGTGGAGGTAATGGATGTTTTAGCTGAAATGTAGCTGACTGGGTCCTTGGCATGGGACATGGCTGGGGCCTGGGCACAGGGCTGTCCTGCCAGTCTGGGTAGGAAAGCAGAGTCCAGGGCATGTGGTGCTGCCCTTCTCAGCGTGGCTACAGCTTATGTGTTGGTGGTGTCCCCCGTTGGACTGTGGCTCCGGGAGGACATGGAAGGTGTGTGTGTACCCCACACGTGTCACAGTGGGAACGAACGGGTGGGAAACCTCCTCTCATCAAGGGAGTTCATGTTGTTGGGATGTGGGGCTGAGGCCAGAGCGTCTGTGTCCCCCCGAGGTTCCTGGGTGGAAGCGGGGGAGAGCACACGGCCTGTGGTCATGGGCGGCCAGGGCGGCTGAGCCTGGGTCGCCCTGACCTCCTTTCCTTCCTCTGTGCTTCCTTCCCAGGCCCCACGGAGGAGCTGCCCCCCAGTGTGCCCCCCCCTCCCCCAGAACCACCTGCTGGGCCCCCGGCCCCCACCCCATGCCCCGATGAGCGTCCCTCTTCTCCCATCCCCCTCCTGCCCCCACCCAAGAAACGCCGGAAAACTGTCTCCTTCTCTGCCATTGAGGTGGTGCCAGCCCCAGAGCCCCCTACAGCCACACCGCCGCAGGCCAAGTCTCCTGGACCAGCCTCCCGCAAGGCCCCCCGGGGCGTGGAGCGGACCATCCGCAACCTGCCTCTGGACCATGCATCTTTGGTCAAGAGTTGGCCGGAGGAGGTGTCCCGAGGAAGCCGGAGCCGGGCTGGAGGCCGAGGCCGCGCCACAGAGGAAGAGGAGGCTGAGCCAGGGACAGAGGTAGACCTGGCGGTCCTGGCTGACCTGGCCCTGACCCCTGCCCGGCGGGGGCTGCCTTCCCTGCCTGCTGTTGACGACTCAGAGGCCACAGAAACATCGGAGGAGGCTGAGCGCCCTGGGCCCCTGCTCAGCCACATCCTCCTGGAGCACAACTACGCCCTGGCCGTCAAGCCCACAGCACCGGCACTGGCCCCGCGGCCCCCAGAGCCAGTGCCTGCACCCGCCGCCCTCTTCAGTTCCCCAGCGGATGAGGTCCTGGAGGCCCCCGAGGTGGTGGTGGCTGAGGCGGAGGAGCCCAAGCCGCAGCAACTGCAGCAGCAGCGGGAGGAGGGCGAAGAGGAGGAGGAGGAGGAGGAGGAAGAGGGGGAAGAGGAGGAGGAGGAATCCTCTGACAGCAGCAGCAGCAGTGATGGGGAGGGCGCCCTCCGGAGGCGCAGCCTCCGCTCCCACGCCCGGCGCCGCCGCCCACCGCCCCCACCCCCGCCACGGCCGCCCCGCGCCTACGAGCCGCGCAGTGAGTTTGAACAGATGACCATCCTGTACGACATCTGGAACTCGGGCCTGGACTCAGAGGACATGGGTTACCTGCGGCTCACCTATGAGCGGCTGCTGCAGCAGACGAGCGGGGCCGACTGGCTCAACGACACCCACTGGGTTCATCACACAAATATCCTGAGCGTGGGCGCTGGGGCCGGCGGCCTTCCCCGGGACACGTGGGCTTGGGTCCTCCTCCGACCCCTCCTGGCACCTGCATCTGTCCCCGACTCTGCCTCCCCTCTGGCTCCAAGCCATCTTTTTCTCTCCACCTGGTGCCTCTTCTGCCTTCCAAAGCATTTCTGGCAGGAACCATGGGGCTGGGGCTTCCTCCCCTCTCCCTCACCTGAGTATGTTCAGCGGCGTGGGCCCCGCCCTCTCCTTTGGCTGGGACGCGGGTGGCCAGAGAGGAGCCGTTCTCTTCCTTAACACCCCGCACTCACCAACCTGACCACCCCAAAACGCAAGCGGCGGCCCCAGGATGGGCCCCGGGAGCACCAGACAGGCTCGGCCCGTAGCGAAGGCTACTACCCCATCAGCAAGAAGGAGAAGGACAAGTACCTGGATGTGTGCCCAGTCTCGGCCCGGCAGCTGGAGGGCGTGGACACTCAGGTGGGCCCGACCCCGCCGCCGCGTGCTCCTCCTACCACTCACCTCTCTGCCCTGCTCACCTCCTCCCTGCCCTGCATCTCACAGGGGACGAACCGTGTGCTATCCGAGCGCCGGTCCGAGCAACGGAGGCTGCTGAGCGCCATCGGTACTTCCGCCATCATGGACAGTGACCTGCTGAAACTCAACCAGCTCAAGGTGAGACCGGGCTGCGGGAGGGCCTGGGTGGGGTAGAGTGGGGCAGGAAGGGGCAGAGGCCAGGGGACCACCCAACAAGCTCCTGTGGCTCCCTCAGGTGGAGTTGGGGGGTAAGCGGCCAGAATGCTCTCTGCCCAGGAAGTCTGGGAAGAGCGAGGGTCTGGGGTGTGGCAGGCATCTGGCAGTTGAGTCTCCCTTCTGCCCCCCAGTTCCGGAAGAAGAAGCTCCGATTTGGCCGGAGCCGGATCCACGAGTGGGGTCTGTTTGCCATGGAACCCATTGCTGCTGACGAGATGGTCATCGAATACGTGGGTCAGAACATCCGTCAGGTGAGATTGCACTCCCAGCCCCGCCCCGGCTTCTGATGCAACAAGACGGCATGGGGGCTCACACACATGCCATTTGTCCTGGTTAAAGCCTCGCACACCCCCTAGCCCCGGTACCTAGCCAGTGAGACCAGCCTCCCTCCAGTGTGGTCAGCAGCAGGTGTCAGTCGTCCAGCAGGAGGCACAGCTGATGGCACTGCTCCCTGTTTTTTTTTTTTTTTTTGGAGACATAGTCTTTCTCTGTTGCCAGGCTGGCGTGCTGGGGCGCAATTTTGTCTCACTGCCACCTCTGCCTCCTGGGTTCAAGCAGTTCTCCTGCCTCAGCGTCCTGAGTAGCTGGGACTACAGGCGTGTACCATGTGCAGCTAATTTTTGTATTTTTAGTAGAAACGGGGTTTCACCATGTTGGCCAGGATGGTCTTGATCTCCTGACCTTGTGATCTGCCTGCCTCGGCCTTTCAAAGTGCTGGGATAACAGGTGTGAGCCATCGTGTCCGTCCAAGCGCTGCTCCCTTTTTGTTTGTTTGTTTGTTTTTTTTTGAGACGGAGTCTCGCTCTGTCGCCTGGGCTGGAGTGCAGTGGCCGGATCTCAGCTCACTGCAAGCTCCGCCTCCCGGGTTCCCGCCATTCTCCTGCCTCAGCCTCCCGAGTAGCTGGGACTACAGGCGCCCGCCACCTCGCCCAGTTAGTTTTTTGTATTTTTTAGTAGAGACGGGGTTTCACCGTGTTAGCCAGGATGGTCTCAATCTCCTGACCTCGTGATCCGCCTGTCTCGGCCTCCCAAAGTGCTGGGATTACAGGCTTGAGCCACCGCGCCCGGCCCGCGCTGCTGCCTTTCAAAGGGCCTGGGAAGCAGGAGGACAGGCACTGAACAAGTATCCACACAAAAGGATGGTGTTCCAGCCTGAGCAATATTGCCAGACCCCGTTTCTGCAAAAAATACTAAAGCTAGCCGGGCGTGGTGGTGCATGCTTGTGGTCCCAGCTACCCAGGAAGCTAAGGTGTGAGGATCACTTGAGACCACAAGGTGGAGACTGCCGTGAGCCAAGACTGCACCACTGCACTCCAGCCTGGGCAACAGGGCGAGGCCGTGTCTCTAGAAAAAACAAAAGCCAAAAGGATGGCATTTGGTATTCACAAGATCTGGAGAGTTGGGCCATGGGAACACACACCTGGGGGGCCTAAGACCTCCTGGAGACCATGGTGCTTGAGCAAAGCTGAAAGGAGCTCGCAGGCCCAGGCGAGTGGCATTGTGTGTGTGCTTGGTTGCGGGACACCACGTGCACGGGCCTGGAGGCAGGATTGTCTTGTGAGAGTATGGAGGTCAGCTTGGCTCGTCAGAAACCAGGGCCATGGCCGGGCTCGATGGCTCACGCCTGTAATCCCAACACTTTGGGAGGCCGAGGGAGGCGGATCACCTGAGGTCAGGAGTGCGAGACCAGCCTGGCCAACATGGTAAAACCCCATCTCTACTAAAAATACAAAAATTAGCCGGGTGTGGTGGTGGGCGCTTGTAATCCCAGCTACTAGGGAGCCTGAGGCAGGAGAATCGCTTGGACGTGGGAGACAGAGGTTGCAGTGAGCCAAGATCGCGCCATTGTACTCCAGCCTGGGTGACAGAGCAAAACTCCGTCTCAAGGAAAAAAAAGAAACCAGGGCCAGTGGCAGCGACATGCAGCTGGAGGCTGGAGGGGACAGGGAGCCCAGACCGCATGGGCTTGGGAGCCTGTGAATCCACTCAGGCCTGTGGCGAGAGAGGAGGAAAGCCCCAGAGCCTTCTGCAGGAGAGGGCCCCGTGGCTAGTGAGCTCCCTGTCTAGGCTGACACCAGTGTCCAGGCAAAGGCAAGGGTGGCCCAACCCAAGCAGTGGCAGCAGAGGTGACAGAGAAGGTGCAAGGTGGTTGACTGTGCTCAGCAGTGAGAGGGTGAGGGGGATAGGAGGCCCTCGGTGCTGCTCTTAGCCGCTGGGAGTATGGTGGGATGGCCAGTGAGCTGGGAGTGAGAAGGAAGAACAGATATGTGGTCAAGATGAGCTCCAGTCTGGACATGTGGGGTTGCAGTGCCCCAGGGACATCTAGGGGACGACGCCCAGCAGTTCCACTGAGGTGGCTTTTGGCTGGAAATGGAAGTTTGGGAGGAGTCCCCACCACACAGCTGGCGGCTGAGGCTCTGGAAGGGAGTGAGGTCACCCGAGGAGGGCACGCAGAGGCTCCTCACTGTCTTCTGGGAAGTAAGGGTTGCTCCTCACAGGGGTGCGGGGCCTAACATGGGCGGCCTGCTATTTGCATTGGTCGGTGGCAGCCAACAGGTGCCTGTTTTGGAGAGAGGTCCAGGGAGGAGAGATGAGCAGGGTGCCATTGGTGACATGGCCACTGTCATTTCAGGAGCTGCCCCAGCCCCAGACTTGCCCCAGCAGTCCGGGGACCCCACTGTGATCAGGCAGATGCTCGAAGGAGCCAGTGGCTCTCCTTCCCGATGCAGATTTCCCTGGAGTCCCCTGTGGGTGACTTAGAATGGCCACCAGAGGCTTAGTATGCTGCCCCAAAGAGGGAGGGCTCCTGGAAGCAGAGTCGAGAGAGTCAGTGCCGGGTTAGCGGGAGCCGGAGGCAGAGCTGCAGCTCCAGGCCTGGTGGGCATGGACCTGGGGTGCTGGCTGGCAGGTGTGCTCGCGGGCAGGAAGTGGGGACTCTTCCCTGACCATCGCATCTCACCCTGACAGATGGTGGCCGACATGCGGGAGAAGCGCTACGTGCAGGAGGGCATTGGCAGCAGCTACCTGTTCCGGGTGGACCATGACACCATCATCGATGCCACCAAGTGTGGCAACCTGGCCAGGTTCATCAACCACTGCTGCACGGTGCGTCAGGGGCTGGCTGGGGCAGGAGTTCGGGGGTCGGTGGGGGTGGCCACGGCTCACATGCCCTTCCCTCCGCAGCCCAACTGCTACGCCAAGGTCATCACCATCGAGTCCCAGAAGAAGATTGTGATCTACTCCAAGCAGCCTATCGGCGTGGACGAGGAGATCACCTACGACTACAAGTTCCCACTGGAAGACAACAAGATCCCGTGTCTGTGCGGCACGGAGAGCTGCCGGGGCTCCCTAAACTGAGGTGGGGCAGGACGGGTGCCCACACCCCTATTTATTCCCCCTGGTGCCCTGAGCTCCCAGCACCCCCCAGCCTTAGTGGGCTCAGCAGGGCCCACATGCCCCCATCTCCAAGCGTGGGGTTGGGGGGCCCCAAGCCCAGCGAGGGAGCCTCAGTCCCTGGAGGCAGCTTCTGCCTCTCCTGTCGCCCCTGCCCACCACCCCCTGATTGTTTTTCTTTGCGGAGAAGAAGCTGTAAATGTTTTGTAGCAGCCAGCAGCTGTTTCCTGTGGAAACCTGGGGTGCCGGCCTGTACAGATTCTGTCCTAGGGGCTGCACAGTCCTCTCGCTTTGTGTTAATGGGGACTTCCCCTTATGCCCTGCGTGTACCCCTCCCCAGTTTAGGGGTCTCTGGGGCAGTGGCCATGTTCTCCCCCTGGGGGGGCTCTGCACCCCCAGTCCTGGGGACTCCGTGCCTGGAACCCTGCCTCATCTGTTCCTGCCAGACCCTGAGGGTCACCCTCCCACCCTGGTGTCACGCCCCGGCTCAGCCAGGCCAGGATGGCGGGGTGGGCCCCTTCTGCTGGGCTGGACTGTACATATGTTAATAGCGCAAACCTGACGCCACATTTTTATAATTGTGATTAAACTTTATTGTACAAAAGTGCTTGGTTGGTGTATTTGGGCAGGAGCAAGGGGTTGGGGGTGGAGGGCACAGAGGATTGGGCAAGATGAAGAGAGGGAAAAGTGAGTACCTGAAGTGTGAGGCTGGTAAAGGGGCCTTCAGGCAACAACCCAGACCTGCGGAGGCCCCAAGACTGCTTTGGACCCCTAGACAGGCCGTGGCAGCCGCAGCCGCACCCACACCAGGAATCCCCCACCAGTGCCCGCCAGGGCGGTGCCAAGGTCAGGCCTCCCCTTCCCAGAACCACAGCTGCAGCTGGGCCTCTGGCCTCCTGGGAAGCCCAGCGGGAGGGAAGGCCTGAGGTCACACTGTGGGATGAGGTCACCCGCTGGCTCCACCCAGAGCCCCGGACCCCTTAGCCCACTCAGCAAGTTCCAGCTTCATCACCCCAAGTTCTCTGCTGGACCCGGATGCCAGTGGAGCACAGAGTGGCCGCCAGGGGGCGCCTTAGGGCAAGAGTGGTGGGGGTTGTGGCTGGGCGGGTCTCTGTTCCTGGAATGGGGCAGGAGGGAGAAGGAGGAGCCAGCGGAAGGGGACGGTGTGTGGGCTGGCCAGCCCTGGACGAAAGAAGAGGGCCCCTCCAGGCCAGTCTGGGCACCCTGGGACAGCGGCTGCAGGTAGGCAGAGGCGCTGCCAGTGCCCACCCAGGTGGCCTTTCCCTCCCTCCGGCCCTTCCCACCTTCCTATAACCTTCCCTCCACCTCCCTCAACTCCCGGCCTCCCCACCCTTTTACTGCCCTCAGACCTCTCTCCCCAAACCCTGACCCCTCCCTGTACCCCAAGCCCGTCCCTCTCTCCATAACTCAGCCATCAGCAGGGGCAGATGGCTGGTGGCCTGGTTGCTGCAGCTCCCAGGATCAGCTCTGCCCTCCCCCCAAACGCCAGCCTCGTCAGTGCTCCAGGGCACCTCCAGCAGTAACAGGTGGTTGCGGCAGGTGGCAGCCAGTCCCTGGGTGAGCCAAGGTCTTTTCCCCAGCCGGGCATGGCCGACTCTGCACAGGCCCAGAAGCTGGTGTACCTGGTCACAGGGGGCTGCGGCTTCCTGGGAGAACACGTGGTGCGAATGCTGCTGCAGCGGGAGCCCCGACTCGGGGAGCTGCGGGTCTTTGACCGACACCTGGGTCCCTGGCTGGAGGAGCTGAAGACAGGTTCGTGTTGGAGGAGCTTGTGGCAGAGAGGGTGTGGACGCTTCCCCATCCCTTCCAAAGCTGGGATACCCACCCCTGCAGTGGAACAGATGATGCTGGTTTCTGTCCACATGGATGGGACGAGTGAGTCACATTGGGAACGTGACTCCACCCAGTTTCTGGCCTCTGGCCCCAGCTGTGACATGGCCTGTGTCCTCCAACCCCGGCCAGGGCCTGTGAGGGTGACTGCCATCCAGGGGGACGTGACCGAGGCCCATGAGGTGGCAGCAGCTGTGGCCGGAGCCCATGTGGTCATCCACACGGCTGGGCTGGTAGACGTGTTTGGCAGGGCCAGTCCTGAGACCATCCATGAGGTCAACGTGCAGGGTGAGGAGCCCTGGACACTCCTGGCCATCTTGCTTGTTTGTTCCCCACTCTGTCTTTGGCCTTGACCTCCTGTGACTCCCCTGGGACAAGCTGTCCTATTGACAGCCCTGCCCCCGCCTCCCCTGACCTGTTGTGGTTTTTCCTGGACCTGGGATGGGGAGGAGGAAGATGCAGAGAGGGAGGAAGCTGCAGCCTGGATACACCCCCTCCTCTGCCAGGCACCCGGAACGTGATCGAGGCTTGTGTGCAGACTGGAACACGGTTCCTGGTCTACACCAGTAGCATGGAAGTCGTGGGGCCTAACACCAAAGGTCACCCCTTCTACAGGTGAGTGGCAGGCCCTCCTGTCCTCTAAGAGCCCATTTCCCTCAGCATTGAGTCTTCCTTCTCCTCCCGCCAGGGGCAACGAAGACACCCTATATGAAGCAGTGCACAGGCACCCCTATCCTTGCAGCAAGGCCCTGGCTGAGCGGCTGGTCCTAGAGGCCAATGGGAGGGAGGTGAGCCCAGAAATAGGAGGCACAGAGATGGGGCTCCTGCCCTGTACACTCCCTTACCCCGCCAGCCCAAGGAAGCTGGGGCTGAGAGCGAGCTGTCAGGTCTCAGGTCTCAGCAGTGCCTGCCTTTGCCACCAGGTCCATGGGGGGCTGCCCCTGGTGACGTGTGCCCTTCGTCCCACGGGCATCTACGGTGAAGGCCACCAGATCATGAGGGACTTCTACCGCCAGGGTCTGCGCCTGGGAGGTTGGCTCTTCCGGGCCATCCCGGCCTCTGTGGAGCATGGCCGGGTCTATGTGGGTGAGGACCGGGCTAGGCAGGGGGAGGCTGAGAATATGACAGGAGGACTTGCTCTAGAAGGGGGCGGGACCCATATGACCCTGGGAGAGAAGTGTGGACTCTGACTAGAAAAATGTGGTCTATACATGGGCCAAGGTAGACTGTGGTTATGTGGGGAAAGCCTGTGATTATGTGTCTACACAGCCTGCAGAGAATACAGGATCCATGCAAGTTGGGATATTAAAAAGTGTATCATAGGCTACAAAGATTGCAGCTGCGGGAGCAGCCATTCCCCAGGAGAGGAGAGGGACAGTGTCTACACAGCACTAAAAGGGCTGAGTTCAGTGGCTCACACCTATAATCCCAGCATTTTGGGAGGCTGAGGCAGGAGGACGGCCTGAGCCCAGGAGTTGGAGGCTGCAGTGAGCTATGACCACACCAACTGGACTCCAGCCTGGGCGACAGAGAAAGACCCTATCTCTAAAACTAAAAAGGGAGTAGCATCTACAGAGGGAATAATGTCACCTGCCGCTCCATCCTGCAGTCCCCAAGCCCCTCAGGGCCCACCCCACAAGTCCTGGCTTCTCCATCCTCTCCCCAGGTTCTTTGCAGATGCAGGCGGGCCCAGGAGAGCAAGTGACTACCAGGGCGAGGGAAACGGCAGCCTTTCCCAGGCTGCTGTGGGGATGTGGGTGGCAACTACCTGGACCCAAAGAGGGGGTGGCCCAGGAGAGCAGCCTCGATGTGGTGTCACAAGGGCGCTCAGGGGTGTGTCCGCCTCTCTTCTGCCACCGGCAGGCAATGTGGCCTGGATGCATGTGCTGGCAGCCCGGGAGCTGGAGCGGCGGGCAGCCCTGATGGGCGGCCAGGTGTACTTCTGCTACGACGGATCGCCCTACAAGAGCTACGAGGACTTCAACATGGAATTCCTGGGCCCCTGTGGACTGCAGCTGGTGGGTGCCCGCCCACTGCTGCCCTACTGGCTGCTGGTGTTCCTCGCTGCCCTCAATGCCCTGCTGCAGTGGCTGCTGCGGCCGCTGGTGCTCTACGCGCCCCTGCTGAACCCCTACACGCTGGCCGTGGCCAACACCACCTTCACTGTCAGCACCAACAAGGCTCAGCGCCATTTTGGCTATGAGCCCCTGTTCTCGTGGGAGGATAGCCGGACCCGCACCATTCTCTGGGTACAGGCCGCTGGGAGTTCAGCCCAGTGACGGCGGGGCTGGGGCCTGGAGGCCCATCGTGGCACATCCACCCAGGTCCTGAGCCCTCACACCCTGGACGGGAAGGGACGGCTGCATTCCAGAGCAGGAGGTAGGGCTCTGGGGCCAGAATGGCTGTCCTAGAGCCCTCCACATTTTTTTTTTTTTTTTTTTTTGAGACAGGGTCTTGCTCTGCCACCCAGACTGGAGTGCAGTGGCGTGATCATAACTCACTGCACCCTCAGCTTCCTGGGTTCAAGTGATCCTCCTGCCTCAGCCTCCTGAATAGCTGGGACCACAGGTGCACACCACCACACCTGGCTTTTTTTTTTTTTTTTTTTGGTAGAGACAGGGTCTCACTATATTGTCCAGGCTGGTCTTGAACTCCTAGGCTCAAGTGATCTCTCCACCTGGGCCTCCCAAAGCGCTGGAACTACAGGTGTGAGCCACCGTGCCCGGCCCAAGCCCTCCACATCATCAATCCAGGAGCCTTGAGTCTGTGTTTTGTCCTGACGCCTCGAAGTCCTAGGGCTGTCAGGATACAAGGGCAGGGTTTGGGGACAGAGTATCCTTCCTCTGTCCTCTCACCCCGGTCCTGATGGCCGCTTGGTGAGGGTCGGTGCCCTGGCGACCTGCCCGGGCTCTCTTCTGGCTTTCTTTTTTTTTTTTTTTGTTTTTGTTTTTGTTTTTTTTTTTTTGTTTTTTGAGACGGAGTCTCGCTCTGTCGCCCAGGCTGGAGTGCAGTGGCGCGATCTCGGCTCACTGCAAGCTCCGCCTCCTGGGTTTACGCCATTCTCCTGCCTCAGCCTCCTGAGTAGCTGGGACTACAGGCGCCCGCCACCGCGCCCGGCTAATTTTTTGTATTTTTAGTAGAGACGGGGTTTCACCGTGGTCTCGATCTCCTGACCTTGTGATCCGCCCGCCTCGGCCTCCCAAAGTGCTGGGATTACAGGCGTGAGCCACCGCGCCCGGCCTCTTCTGGCTTTCTGAGCAGGAAGCGAGCAGAGGCTCCACAGGCTCACGCTGCTCTCCTGACATCCACGCATGACCTTCAGGTCTCAGTGCAGAGTGCAGAGGCGGCTCTGGTTCCTCCAGCCACCTCAGTCCCTCTTTGGGAGGTGATGTTCCCATTGTTTTTCAAAGGCCTCACCTTCAACCGTCTGTCTTAGAATTCCCCTCTGGAGGGCTGCAGCCTCCCTGCGCTTTCACTTCCCACCTCTCTACCCAAGTTCCTTCCCTGCACATCGCCAGCCCCAGGCCTGGGGATGTCCCAGATGCTGTACCTGGCTGTGCCCAGATTAAAAGCCTCATCCACGACTGTGTCCACCTGTCTGTCCAGCTCTCCCTCCCGCCCCCCGCACCCCGTGTCCGCCTCCCCACGGCGCCCATCCCACGTGGGGACAGAAGGAAGTGAGCACACAGCACGCCCGCTGTTGGATTGGTTGCTATTTCTCCCGTCCCACAGGGCCCGACCTGGCCCGGGGTGGGGTGGGGGGCTCTGGGGACAGGACATGCAGGGCGGAAGGGGGGGTGGGGGCAGGATTTTCCTGTGTTTTATCCATTTGCAAGTTGGTCACCAATAGAGAGAAATGGGACTCTGAGGGCTAACAGGAGAGGGCGGCCTGGCTCTGGGCCCCAGCCAGGCCCCAGGAGTCCTGTCCCCTCTGGGGAGGGGAGGGAGAGAGCTCTAGAAACCAACGGAGAAACAGAGAAGGGGGCAGGGGCTCATGTCAGCAAACACAGCTACATCACGTGACACGCCAGCGACACAGAAACACACGCCAACGCACACGGCTGCACAGCGGGCAGGGGCGGTTAGGGGAACGGGAGCCGGGGGCCACCCATCTTGTCCTCTGCGGGGCGGGCTGGGGGGCAGGGTGAATGCATAGAACACGTCATGTGTACACGCTCAGGGCGTGGCAAGAGCGTGCGACCCACGGGCACATGGGATGGACACGCAGTGTGCTTCATGAGGGACGGGAACAGGGAGGAGGGGGAGGAGGAGCACTGAGCCCTGGCCAGGCCCAGGACCACCCGCAGGGCACACATGGGGCACACGTGGGCTCGATGGTTGTAGGCGCCTGGGCAGGCGGCACACATTTGTCCGAGAACATGCAAAAGACACCAGCCCCCAGACCACACACCAGGACGCACACAGACAGCAGCCGACAAGCAGACACATCATAGGATGCGGGGGACGCGTAGAAAGTCAGGGCACAGCAGACCCTTGGAGATCCCCTGGTCCACCTGAGGCCCAGAGAGGGGCAGCTGTGGGCCCGATGCCACTCCAGGCGGTGGGAGCGGTGCCCCAGCCATGCTGCAACCCTTCTCCTGTGGCCCCAAGGCCGTGGGACTTCCAGAAACACCTGGGCTGAATGGGGGTCCTGTCCAGCCAGGCAGAAGAGGGGACTGGGGGCTGGGGTCTGCTCTGGCATCTCCCAGGCAGCCCGAGATGGGAACAGGATGGCTGTGGCCAGACTTGGGGCAGACTTCCTGTCCTGCAGAGGGTGGTTCTGGGAAGGGACAGGCAGGCCCCCAGGTCAGGACAGCCCACCCGGGGTTACGCACATGGCCATACTGACACGCACACAGGACAGGGGAGAACTCGGCTGTCTGAGCTGGAGTAGAGGCAGAGGGGTACTGTGTTCTGGGAGGTCACATCTATATGGCCACACACACACACAATGCACACACACAATGTACACACACACACAATGTACACACACACAAATGTACACACAAGTACGCTTCACATGACCTGGGACCCCGGGGTCCACACACACACACACACTGAGTCCCTCGCCTGTGCACACATAAGCCCCATGCCAGGGCACGGCACATTTGTGTACTTGTGTGTTCACCTTTCATGCTGCTGGGCCACAGAGCGGGGGCCTCTAACACTGTCCTTTCTCCCACGCACCACCTACCTGCCACCAAACCCACAAACTGTGCCTGTGCTGGCAACACAACAGGGGAGGTGCTAGCCCCTTCCTCGCACCAGAAACCCAGGCCCGCGTACCCCTCAGTCGCACCCTGGTGTGGGGAGCAGCCTGAGGGCTCAGCAGGAGAAGTGTCAGGGATGGGTCTTGGGACCCAGCCCACCCTGAGTGGCCACTGCCACACTGGCCACTCCAGTACGTCTGAAATAAACAGTTCCCCAAACCCGAGTTCCCTGAGGCAGAGCCCAGAGCATCCGATGGGGCAGTGGGGGACACACAGTCCTCTCCCAGGTCCAAGGCGGGTGTGTAAGGAAGGGGTCATGTCCTGATCTTTGATCTGTGCAGGGAAGTCCTTGGCATTTTGCCTCATCAGTAACATTCCTACAAGTAGCCCTTTCCTTCCAGGAGGCATTCGTGTGGTCCCTGCACCCATGCCAGCATGCATGGTTTGTGCCTGGTGTGGCCCCTGCCTGGGGCCACCTCAGCCTTGCCATGTGTGAGCACACTGAGGGGTACCAGCTTCCAGGGGCTCGGGGCTATGCTGGGCAGAGACACGGAGGAAGATGAGGATCTGGGTGTGAGTGTGCAGAGCCCTGAGGCCAGGTAGGCAGGAAGCTCTGGCTGCACAATGATGTAGCCATGTGTGTGGCCACACGGGCACTGGGCAGCACCTCTGGGGAGAGGGGCGGGGCAAGGACAACTGGACAGACAAACCCAGATGGGGCCACATCCTTAGAAGTGTGTGTATACGCACATGTGTGTCCGTGTGTGTATTAACGCAGGGCAGAAACACACCATGCAGGCCAGGCGTGGTGGCTTAGGCCTATAATGCCAGCACTGAGGGAGGCCAAGGCGGGAGGATCACCTGAGGTCAGGAGTTCGAGATCAGCCTGGCCAACATGTCAAAACCTCATCTCTACTAAAATACAAAAATTAACCGGGCATGATGGCAGGTCCCTGTAATCCCAGCTACTTGGGAGGCTGAGGCATGAGAATCGCTTGAGTAAGGGAGGCGCAGGTTGCAGTGAGCTGAGATCGCGCCACTGCACTCTAGCCTGGGGGACAGAGCAAGACTCCGTCTCAAAAAAAAAAAAAAAAAAAAAAAAAAACAAAAATAAAAAACACACCATGTAGAGAGCCCCTAACACACACACATGCACGCACATGCATGCCACACACACACAGCTGCATTCTAGGTAGCAAGGGATATACATTTCTGTGCCCTCCCAAAGCAGGTGGCCAGTACACAGTGTGGAGGGCTCTATCTGAGAAGACCTATCAACACTTCAGGCACATCCTGGACACACACACACACACAGACACACACACACCCTTCCGGGACACACTGCAGCCCCTGGAGTAATGAAGACATGGGGTGTCTGCCACGGCCTGCGTGTACCTGGGCCTCCCTGGATCCTCTGAGAATGTGAGTGTGAGTACACACACACCACCCGCCTGGTTTGTAGCAGACACAAAGGGCTCGGGTATCAGTGGCTTCGTTGCTGTTGCATTAGGTTCAAACACTCAAACACAAAATTCCACGTACACAAATGGCGTGTCCACAGATCTGTGGTCTCACTCACACACACACACCGTTCACGGAGGACAGAGAGGGGCGTGGTGGGCAGCTGTGTTACACTCGGCTGCAGTCTACACAACAGCCCTGGTGAAGGGGGAAGCTCAGACCACGCACACATACCCGAGGCGGGGGCAGGGGGGTGCTCTGGTGCATCACACACATCACACGCACACACACGCTGGGGTGTCCACACGTCTTGAGCATGTGCCGGCGGCATGCATGTTGGTGTGCATGTGTAATCACGCCTGCTGCGATCTACGTGCGGGGGCAGGGGGGTTCCATGGCCGGGTAAGGTCCAGGGACACCAGGGTCTGCCATGGGGGTGGAGGAGGGGTGGGGCTGCCTGGGTCTGTTTTGAGGGTGAGCCTGGAGCAGGGGATGGAGTGAAAGGGGTGGTGGGGGTATTGCTCCCGATGTGGTGGGGGAGGGGTCTGGGAGAGAGAAGGGTGGGGGGCCTACAAGCCCAGCGTCCCCCCAATGGATGACGCCAAGACCACCCCCAGCACCACACAGCAAATGATGATCATGATTTTCTTCTGCAGCAGAAAGAGGAGCGAGACAGGGAGACAGTGAGAGAGACCGACACATGGACAGATGCAGGGACAGACGGGGCAGAGGGTGGCAGGGAGAAGAGGGGAGAGAAAACAGAAACAGGAAGAGGTCAGAGCCAGAGATAAGGCTTCCCACCCGCTGCCATCACTCACCTCAGCCCGGGCTCAGCCTTGGGCTCCCCCGCCTACCCCCAAGCCGCCTGCCCCGCTCACCCTCCGGGCCTTGCTCTGATATTTCACTGCTTTCTTGGTGTCAGACACAGCTCGCTCCACGTAGTCTACAGAATGTTCCACATTGTACTCGATGCGGTCAATCATCTCTCCCTGCAGACAGAGGAGATGTGCACAGGGAGGGATGGGGACTAGGCTGGAAGAGGGGACCTCGGGCCCAGGGAGGTTCCCAGGGTGGCATGGGTGGCAGAGCCGGTACCTGGCTCTCTACAAGCATGGCCATGTCCACAAACATGTCGTGCAGCTCACGGATGCTGGTCTCCAGCTTGATGATCTCATTGTGCCTTGTCTCGATCTCATTCAGTGCCTGCTTCGTCATCTGTGAGTCCATTTTGATCTAGGGCGACGAGGGAGAGAGCTACAATTCCCCTTCACCCCAATGAGCGCCTCCACCGCAGCGGAGTGGCCGGGGCCAAATCCGATGTCATTTACTAGCTGAAACCTTAGGCACATTATTTATCTGCTCTTGGCCTCAGTTTCCCCACCTAGAAAACGTGAATCATAACACTGCCCACCTCACAG
This sequence comes from Macaca thibetana thibetana, assembly GCF_024542745.1. Lineage (NCBI taxonomy): Eukaryota > Metazoa > Chordata > Mammalia > Primates > Cercopithecidae > Macaca > Macaca thibetana. The sequence goes on along the minus strand of NC_065597.1, from coordinate 47,278,327 downwards.
TGTGGTTGTGAAGACTGAGTGAGTTAAAATGTGCACGTCGGCCAGGCACAATGGCTCACACCTGTAATCCCAGCACTTTGGGAGGCGGGTAGATCACCTGAGGTCAGTTTGAGACCAGCCTGGCCAACATGGCGACACCTCGTGCCTACTAAAAATATAAAAATTAGCCTGGCATGGTGGTGGGCACCTGTAATCACAGCTACTCGGGAGGCTGAGGCAGCAGAATTGCTTGAACCCGGGAGGCAGAGGTTGCAGTGATCTGAGATCACACCACTGCACTCCAGCCTGGGCAACAAGAGTGAAATTCCATCTCAAAAAAAAAAGAGTCAGGGCTGGGCGTGGGGGCTTACACCTGTAATCCCAGCACTTTGGGAGGCCAAGGCAGGTGAATCATGAGGTCAGCAGATCAAGACTATCCTGGCTAATGCGGTGACACCCGTCTCTACTAAAAATACAAAAAATTAGCCAGGTGTGGTGGCGGGCACCTGTAGTCCCAGCAACTTGGGAGGCTGAGGCAGGAGAATGGCGTGAACCTGGGAGGCGGAGCTTGCAGTGAGCCGAGATCGCGCCATTGCACTCCAGCCTGGGTGACACAGCGAGACTCCATCTCAAAAAAAACAAACAAGGCCGGGTGCGGTGGCTCAAGCCTGTAATCCCAGCACTTTGGGAGGCCGAGACAGGCGGATCACGAGGTCAGGAGATCAAGACCAGCCTGGCTAACACGGTGAAACCCCGTCTCTACCAAAAAAGACAAAAAACTAGCCGGGCGTGGTGGCGGCGCCTGTAGTCCCAGCTACTCGGGAGGCTGAGGCAGGAGAATGGCGGGAACCCGGGAGGCGGAGCTTGCAGTGAGCTGAGATCCGGCCACTGCACTCCAGCCTTGGCGACAGAGCGAGACTCCGTCTCAAAAAAAAACAACAAAAAAAAAAACAAAAAAACCAAACAAACAAATAAAAAAAGAGTAGGGAGAGGCTGTAACCTCAGCACTCTGTGAGGCCAAGGCAGGAGGATCACTCGAGCCCAGGAGTTTGAGGCCAGCCTGGGCAACATAGTGAGACTTTGTCTCTACAAAAAAAAAAAAAAAAGGAAATTAGCTGCACATGGTGGCACCTGTGGTCCCAGCTACTCAGGAGGCTGAGGCAGGAGGATTGCCTGAGCCCAGGAGGTCGAGGCTGCAGTGAGCTGATTGCTTCACTGCACTCCAACATGGGCCAAAGAGTGAGACCATGCCTCAAAAAAAACCAAAACAAACAAACAAACAAACAAACAAACAAAAACAGCCAGTGGGGAAGAGACTCCAACCCACAGTCAGATATGCCTCCTCTCCACAAACACCCAGCCTGAGCCAGGTGACTCACTTCCCAAATTACTCACTGCTCTTACCACATTGAGCCACTCCTCTCCTCTACAGCCTGCCATCGCTCCCCACACCCAAGGCTCCATACCTTCCCTTCAGCAGTCAAGGCCCAGACTCCCTCTCCCCTTATCTCCTGCTTATCCTATGACCATTCTATAAGCGGAAATCATCCAACGGCTGTTTGGACAGTGTTCAATCTCCCTGTCTTTGTGTGTGTGTGTGTGTGTGCGCGTGTGGTTTTTGTTCTTTGTTGAGACAAGTTCTCGCTCTGTGGCCTAGGCTGGAGTGCAGTGGTGCTAACAGCTCATTGCAGCCTTGACCTCCTGTACTCAGGCGATCCTCCCACCTCAGTCTCCCGAGTAGCTGCAACCACAGGCACACGCCACCACACCTGACTAATTAAAGCAGGTCGTTTCACCATAGAACTGATTTGTCTACATTAAAAGAAACTGTTTTCTAAATCAAAAAAACGTTTTTTGTAGAGATGGGGTCTCACTTTGTTGCCCAGGCTGGTCTATGGACTCCTGGACTCAAGCCATCCATCTGCCTTGGCCTCCCAAAATGCTGGGATTACGGGTGTGAGCCACCATACCGGGCTGCTCAATGCATTTTCAACAAAGATCAGTTCTCCAAATAACAATGAGCTGAAAACTTTTAAGACAGTCATAGCGCATCCTTTAAACCTGGTCTAGAACCCTTAACCAGAGTCATTTTGCCACCAGAAACAGAAATGGAGACAGGAGTGGGCAGGCCAGGGCAAAAGTCCACTGAGAGAAACAAGAACTAGGTTCGGGGAAAGCCCATCTTTTTTTTTTTTTTTTTTTAGAGACAGAGTCTGTGCCCAGGCTGGAGTGCAGTGGCAAGATCTCGGCTTACTGCAACCTCCGCCTCCCAGGTTCAAGTGATCCTCCTGCCTCAGCCCCCAGTAGCTGGGATTACAGGCATGCACCACCATGCCCGATTAATTTTTGTATTTTTAGTAGAGACGGAGTTTCGCCATGTTGGTCAGGCTGGTCTCGAACTCCTGACCTCAGGTGATCTACCTGCCTCGGCGTCCCAAAGTGCTGAGATTACAGGCATGAGTCACCACACCCAGCCAGCCCATTCTTTCATATGTAAAAGGTCAAGAGCAGCACAGGGGGCAAACCTAAGCAAAACTAAAACTTGCTTTTTAAAAAAAAATCTTCAAAACGTAGGTAAATTAGGCTGGGTTTGGTGGTTCACATCTGTAATCCCAGCACTCTGGGAGGCTCAGGCAGGCAGATTGTTTGAGCCCAGGAGTTTGAGATCAGCCTGGGCAACAGCAGAAGAACCCCCATCTCTACAAAAACAGGTTTTTTAGGCCAAGTGGTGGGCGCCTGTAATCCCAGCTACTCGGGAGGCTGGGGCAGGAGAATCGCTTGAACCCAGGAGGCGGAGGCTACAGTGAGCTGAAATCTCGCCATTGCACTCCAGCCTGGGTGACAAGAGTAAAACTCCATCTTGAACCAAAAAAAAAAAAAAGTTTTTTTAATTAAAAAAAATAATTTCTTTTAATGTAGGCAAATCAGTTCTCTGGTGAAACGACCTGCTTCAGTAGCAGAGTATGTCGTGTATCCTAGGGCTCAAGAGTTCTGACTCTGAAACTAGACAGGATTCAACTCCTGGCCCTCCCCTTCGCTCTGAGATCTTGCCAAGTGATTTCATCTCTCTGGGCCAGTTTTCCTCATCTGTGAAATGGGGTTTCCTCGAAGGGGATGTGTGAGTATTAAATGAGTTGGTGGGTGAATGTGAAGATGGGAAGTGCTTAGAACAGAGCCTGGCACACGAACGACTCTGCCATCTGATGGGGGTGCCTTCCTGCTCCGCTCCCATGGAATTCCCCAGTTCCTGGCTCAGGCTTTCCGCTGCTCATTTTTCCAGGGTGAACTTAGGACCTTAGTTCAACCTGAACTTAGGGAGGGGAGGCAAAATTTTCCAAAAACAGAACCCGCCCCACCCGCGGCTCACGTCATCTGTGAAGATAGCCAGCTTCCCGCTCTCCAGCATGTCTTCCAGTTCTTCGTTGGTGGTGGTCCTTCCAGCTGCGGGAAGAAAGGACGCCCTGCTCAGCGGCTGGGACAGCCTGGGGGCCTGAGCTGGGGTGATGGGGCGGGGACCCGGAGCCCACCCTCCCAAGCCGCCTTAGGCCACTGCCCCCCTCCAGAGAGGAAATGCCTGGAAGGGGGCTTGGGCAGCCTCGAGGAGTTTGGGGTCCTGGGGTGGGGGGCACACGCACTGATCTCCAGTTGCCGCTGGATCCGGTCCTTGCAGCGGTCCCGGTACTTGGACTGGGTCGCGTTATATTCGGTCATTACCTCCACGAACTTCCGGGACAGTGTGGAGTGCTACGGTGGGGGTGGGAGGACAGACGGATCAGGGAGGGAATCAGGGAGGGAGTCAGGGAGCAGAGACCGAGGCAGGTGAGGAGGCAGTGCACGGGCGGAATAAGGACGCGCTGAATTAGTTTACGGTCCTTTCTTCAGCCTGGGCCGCGATCCCAAACCCTGACAAGTTCATGGTTCCCTACCCGCCCCGTACCCCCATCTTAGGCTAGCACCAGCTAGAGACACTGCTACGGAGCTGAGATACGGCTCGGCCCCGCCCCGGGGCCCCGCCCGCCTCTAGCCTCGCCCCCAGAGCCCCGCCCCAGCCCTCCCTGACCACGGCCCCGCTGGTGCTTGGCCCTGGCCCACCGCCTCCAGCCTGGGCTCCTCCCGAGTCGGGTCCCGGCCCGGCCCCCGCTGGGCTGCCACCTCCTACCTGGGTCTTGCGGATGCGCAGGTCCGCGGAGGAACGGTTGAGCCCCTCCTCCTGTTCAATGCTTTGCTCGATCGCTGCGGGAGAGAGGGCGCAGTGAAGGGCGGGAGACCCGGGGCACATGGGGCGGGGGTCCGGGGAGTACGAAGGGTCAACACCCCGCGGCAGAGCCAGACCCGGGGAGAAAGGTCATTCCCAGGGCGAGTGGGAGCAGCGGTGCCCCAGGGTAGGATTAGGAGCCAGCAGATAAACAGACGAACAGAACAGACTTTTGAGGGGGTTCCGAAGACCGGCAGGAAGGGATACTGAGGGTCAGAGGGTCACCAGACAGAAGGGAGCTATTTGTTCTAGTGGCAGAACTGGCTCTTGGAAAGTCCCATCAGTGGTAACTCCTGTCCAACTCCATGAGGGGGTGCCGGCCCACCCCGCGGGAAGGGGCCTTGTAGGTGGGGTGCTCCCTACTTCCTACAGCCCCTGAACAGGGGGCAAGAACGCAGCCCGCGTTTTTTCTGGTGGAAGGTAGTCACCTCCAGGTGGGTCAGGTTCTAGTGGCCCCTCTTTCCCTGGGGAATTCAAGGGCAAACACATGGATATTCTAAGGCAGAAAGCAGCCCCCTCTCTGCCCTGCAAGGTGATCCCCGATCTGGGAATTCCCACTTCTGAAGGATGCTCTGGAAAAGTGCACAGATTAACTGAGATTCCTGCTTCCGGATCACGCACTCCTGACACTATCATTCCGATTTTCTAAAAAAAAGATTGTGGTAAAATCTACCTCGGTGAAATCAGAAAATGCAGCAGGGATGAATCACCAGCCCTCTCAGACCTCACCAGCCTCCAGGCCATTCCTAGGAGCCTCACTCTTCCATTCTGCTGGCAGTGGGGAAGGTACCCGCGGATGGCACCCCAAGGCTCCCCCGATTGAGTGACAGCTCTGGCCCAGCAACACACGGCCCAGGGATATTGGAATCAGCTGGCCTAGATTGGGGCCCTACTGTCAGCCTTGGGGCTGGAGCCAAGTCCAGAGAGAGGGGTCTCTTGCAGGATCTCACTGACTTTTTACAACATTCCTGGAATTTCAGTGATACCAGTTCATGTTTTAGACTAGAAACTCAGGTTCCAATAGGTGAAACCACTCACTCAAGGTCACACCCAAAGCATGAGCTCATGCCACCAGCTGGAAGAGGACGAAGAGAATCCTGTCTTCTTTCCTGGAGGTCTGAAAGGTCAACTTCTCTAAACCACGGTCACTTTTCCAGCTTCTTTCTCAGGGCATTCCTGAACCCCTCACCCACAGAGCCCTCCCCAGGGTCTTACAGAGAGTGTTCAAGGTCAAGGCTTGATGGAAACCATTGAGCCCAGCGGATTTTTTTTTTTTTTTTTTTTTTTTTTTTTGAGACGGAGTCTCGCTCTGTCGCCCAGGCTGGAGTACAGTGGCCGGATCTCAGCTCACTGCAAGCTCCGCCTCCTGGGTTTACACCATTCTCCTGCCTCAGCCTCTCGAGTAGCTGGGACTAAGGGGCCCGCCACCGAGCCCGGCTAGTTTTTGTTTTTGTATTTTTTAGTAGAGATGGGGTTTCACCGTGTTAGCCAGGATGGTCTCGATCTCCTAACCTCGTGATCCGCCCGTCTTGGCCTCCCAAAGTGCTGGGATTACAGGCTTGAGCCACCACGCCCGGCCGGAGCCCAGGGGATTTTAAACTGCCAGCAGGAACCCTGTTTCTGAGAAGGAATTTCAGGGGCTATTGCAGAGAATGAAGAGAGATCAGGCAGGTAGGTGCTCCCAGCTCCAGCTCAGCTAGAACAACCTGACTTTTATGTTTTATATATTGGGATTCTTTGTATGACTTTGGAAAAAAAAAAAAAAAAGATTTTGATGCCCTCCACCCCCCATCCCTAAAACAAGCTAATTTTGAAATTGCTTTCATTTTTCTTACTATACTGATAAGGAAGCTGAGAGTAGGGGACTTGTCCACGGTGAGCTGATGGTGGAGGTTGGACTCTGTCTGCCTGGATTTGCACTTAACATTCTCCCAGATTCAGACAGTTTCCATCCAGCAGACTCTCCTGAGTACAAAGGGCTTGTTTTTACAAATCCACACCAGAGCTCACCTATGGCCTCCCCTTGAGTCCAGAGGGCATGGAGTTAATACCCTGGACCAAGGTCAGTGCTCTCCGGGCCAGGTAGCTGATACAGTTCCTCTTCCCCAAAGCCTAGCAATGTGCTTCGGACATTGGAGGTGCTCAGCATACGTTTTCTGATACGGAATTACCAGGAGCATGCAAAACATCGTGCCGGTAACACTGCTATTTCCCTGGTATGAGCAGACAAGGAGGTTCCCAACCCACGGTGCTTTGGGGGAAGGTGGTTATTACCAGCACCCTAGTCCTTAAATTAGAGTGAATAAATGAACATTTGGCAAGGCCGTCTTGAAAGCTCGCCAGCCCCTGATGTCAGCCACACAAGTCCAATCTGTCCTGAGCCAAGGATACCGATTCAGAGGCATTTGCTGGGCCCACCCACTGGGTGCTCCGTGCCATGCCGGAGTCCTGCTTAGGAGAAATGAGGACTTAATGAAATCGAAACCACTCGAAGACCACCTTTTTCTAGTGAACCTTCATGCTGGTGGAACCAGCCGGGCTCAGATGCAATTTAGACAAACACTCTCCTCTCCCTTATTTCCTATCATACATCTTTCTCCAAAGAATTGGAGCAAGGGGGAAAGCTGGGGTTTTGTGCTTTCTCACTGTTTAATAATCTGGCTCCTGGAACTTTGTAGAAATTCCTTAGAGAAAGGCCTGTTTTTCTCAATGGATGGCAAAGTTCTTTTTTTTTTTTTGAGGAGTCTTGCTCTGTCCCCCAGGCTGGAGTGCAGTGGTGCGATCTCGGCTCACTGCAACCTCTGCCTCCTGGGTTCAAGTGATTCCCCTGCCTCCCAAGTGGCTGGGATTACAGGCGCCCACCACCACGCCCGGATAATTTTTGTATTTTTAGTAGAGGTGGGGTTTCACCATTTTGGCCACGATTTAGTTAGGATTTCGAACTCCTAACCTCAGGTGATTCACCCACCTTGGCCTCCCAAAGTGTTGGGATTATAGGCGTGAGCTACCACGCCTGCCCCTCCCCCCCCTTTTTTTGAGACAGGGTCTCTGTCTGTAACTCAGGCTGGAGTGCAGCAGCATGATCTCAGCTCACTGCAGCCTTGACACCCTGGACTCAAGCAATTCTTGTGCCTCAGCCTCTCGAGTAGTTGGAACAAGAGGCACGCACTATCATGCCCAGCTAATTTTTTTTTTTTTTTTTTGAAATGGAGTCTCTCTGTCACGTAGACTGGAGTGCAGTGGTGTGATCTCAGCTCCCTGCAACCTCCACCTCCTGGGTTCAAGCAATTCTCTGCCTCAGCCTCCTGAGTAGCTGGGATTACAGGCGCCTACCACCACACCAGGCTAATTTTTGTACTTTTAGTAGAGACAGGGTTTCACCATCTTGGCCAGGCTGGTCTTGAACTCCTGACCTCGTGATTCACCTGCCTCAGCCTCCCAAACTGGCCCAGCTAATTTTTGTATTTTTTGTAGAGACAGAGTTTTGCCATGTTGCCCAGGCTGGTCTTGAACTCCTGGGATCGAGCAAATTGGCCTCGCCTTGACCTCCCAAAGGCCTGAGCCACCATGCTCTACCCACCGTTCTTTTCCTCCCTGGTTGAGGGGTTGAACTCCTCACCTTTCAATTTGGACCGAACCTTGTTGGCCGTCTTCTTGATGTCTGCAGTGAGGTCCTCCAGCTCCTGTTTGGTCTCTAAGGGGAGAGCGAGGACAAGTGAGATGTCTGGGTGGGAACCCCAGAGCCCTTCTCCTCCCACCCCACAGTCACTGGCAGCCACACTCACTCTCATCTGGGTTGGGGGCAGCCAGGATGGCGCTATGCTGTTTTTTCACCTGCTCCACATCCTCCGACAGTTTCTCAATGCAGCCCCGGATCTCTTCCACCTGGAGGAGAAAATCGGCTATACCCAGCCAAGTTGTCAGGCCAAACAACGGGTTCCAGGGGAACCAGCCAGGGTTCAGGGGAAGGACCAGCCCCAGAAGGGCTGATAAAAGGCCAGGGAGAGCGCAGGAGCAGGGAAGTGGGGGACAGGAAAAAGGAAGTTGTTGGTGGCTAAGGGCTGGGTGCTGGGGCTGGGGCTGGGGCTGGGGGCTGGGGCTGGGGGCCTTGGAGGCCCATTACCTGTTCAAAGAACTCATCCATGAAGTGGTCCCGATCCACGTGGACCACCTCCTCTTCATCATCACTGTCTTTCGCCTGGGGGCAAAGGAAGGCTGAGTCCATGAGCAGGCCCTACCTGGGTCCCCAAGGCTGGCTCCCGGCTCTCCTGCCCTCTCCCTGCCATGCACACACAGGTGCTCCCAGCTCCAGGCTCAGAGAAGGGGTCCTGGGAGGGGTCCCATGCAGGGGAGATGACAAAGGCATCAAAAGTATCTGTCAGCCCAAAGGATTCCTTAGAAGAAATTGGCAAAAGACCCCCTCTCAGGGCAGATGTGGCCTTGGGGGCGCAGAGTCAGCCTTGACCAACCAATAGGGATGATTTCAATATTTCAACAACCGGCTCAATGTCAGGCTTGCAGTAACTGACCCTGGGCTCCGTGAAGGGTCCTGGACGGGAGTCCCAGGAGCCTGGATCTCCCTACTGTCCCTGCTCTCCTGCCCGGATCTCACTTTACTCCTTCTCTTCCTCTCCTGCCCCACCCGACCAGACATGTCCCCTATGCAAGGTCACTTCACTGACAGTGGCAGGCACGAAGTTGAGCAAGCAGTGAGGGCTGGATAAGAGACACAGGCAGCACCCCGACCTCCCTTGCGCCCTGTGCCCCCCTCCTCCCGCCCACTCTTCCTCCCCTCCCAGCCGGCTCTCCCTCGCAGTGGATTCACTTCCTTTCATCCAGCCCCTTCCAACTTCACACCCACCTACTCTTGCTGGCTTGGATTTCCCGGTTGCAACCTGCAGCTGCTCAACCCTCCACCCGCAGGGCTCAGAGACACAAAAGGATTTACCCACCCACAGCACCACTGCCACTGACAGACAGACTCGCAACACAGACAGAAGAGCTGACACCCAAGGCACACAGGAATAGGCCCCCCGACACCCACACGGAGATGCACGGATGCTGGCGTTCACCCGCACGCAGACTCAGCTGAGCCGCACTGACGTGTGCGGACACTGGCGTTCAGCTGCACCCCCGAGGACATTTGGGAGGGCTCACTGGGCTTGTTCTTCCAGCTTCTCCGAGCCTCATGTCTGCACACACGCTCAGAGCTGGACAGGAGGAAAGGCTGTAGGGGAGGCGCACCGTGCTACACACGCCTGAGTCCTTCTCTGCTTGGGACAGAGGTCTGACAGCAAAATCTGAGCCCATCAAGCTTAATGACATCTGTAGCCCTGATCAGTCCCAATGGAAATGCATACAGAGTTCATCCTGATTTCCAAAAAGAACCCAGCCAGAGCTCAGACAGAATCCAACCCCCAGAGCCTGGGTGAAATCAAGACAGGATCCAAACAGCATCCACCTGGGGGTGTAGTCCGTTGGCATCTAAAAAGAAGAGCTCGCCAGGGTCCCAGCGGAATGCAGACAGGGCCTGACAGAAACCAGACAGGCTCGGACTGAACTAGCCGAGGCTCACACAGATCCCAGACAGATCCCAGACAGCTCAGATTGAACCTAGACAGGGCCAGATGGGACCTAGGTGCAGTCCACACAGCCAAAACTCAGGATCACCAGCGCCCCACAGCCCCGGGAAAAGCCCGCACAGCCCGGGGGGCCTCCCGCTCCACGCTCCTGAAGCCACCCCAGCCTTCCTGCTAAGCCCGGCCCAAATGGAGCTCCAGGGAGTCTTCACACAGACGCGGGGCCCACACTGTGTCGGCAAATGTGTTCAGCACTTGTGGTGAATTTCCAGACAATCCCAAACATCTGCCTGGAAAGGGGGTTTCCTCCATCTTGGCTCACAGCTGCCCCCAGAAAGTGGGGTGGCACAGGTGGCATAAGTTGGGGACCCTGAGAGGCTCTGGGATGCTGGGCTCACCTCTGGGGACCCATCGGCCTACCCTGATGCTCTTCATTTTCTCTGTTCTCAAAACCCAGCTGTGCTACAAGGCCTTCTTCCCCTAGAGCCGAAAGCCTTCCTCTGCCCTTTCCCTCCCTTCAACCACTCACTCAGCCACCAGCCTCACGCAGGTCATGCGGCCTCTCCCTGGCCCGGGAGCCTGAGGACTTTCCCGTTCTCTGTCTCTCTCCCTTCCCCCTGCTAACGTTAGGAAGTCCTTCCTAAAATCTAATTTCAATCTCTCCTGTTGTTCTTGGAGCCACCTCCCTTACGTTCATCTCTGGAGCACCCTGGGCTACCTATTTGTCCTCAAGAGAGGAAGAAAGATAGAAGGCCCCAGTGTGGTTTATTTGGTATAATAAATACAAAGAGAGCTGGGCGCTAATAATCCTCTACCATTTACAAACACTTTTACATCCATAATCCATTTTGATCCTCAGCGCCACCAGCCCTGCGAGAAAAGCTGCGCAAACATCATCGTCCCCATTTCACAGATGAGGGAACAGGAAGCCAGAGGGGAAAAAGGAGAGTGACTTGCCCAAGGGCACCCAGGCCATATAGGGCCGGAAAACCATGGGCATCCAGGCCCGCAAAGACCCCTGTTAGGCTTCAGACTGCGCTACCTCCCCCGCTGACTTTCCGCTCCCAGTTACTTTCCCTCTCAGGTGAGCGCCTGCTAAATCCCGATCTGGGGAAGGCTCTGTGTCCGGACAACCTAGCAAAATATGATCACTTGATGGTATTTTTTGCATAAGTCTTACATGCTTGTTATCTCATTTAATCTTCATTAGAACTCTGTAAGGACCATTGGCCAACATAATTAAAATTATGCAAATATTTAGATGGTGTTTTACAATGTGCTGGGCATTGTTCTATGTGCTCCACATATATTTATCCATTTCAGTCTTACAACAGCTCCCTCGGAGGTATTATTATTATTATTATCATTTTTGAGACAGAGTCTCGCTCTGTCGCCCAGGCTGGAGTGCGGTGGCGCAATCTCAGCTCACTGCAAGCTCTGCCTCCTGGGTTCACGCCATTCTCCTGCCTCAGCCTCCCGAGTAGCTGGGATTACAGGCACCCGCCACCATGCCTGGCTAATTTTTTGTATTTTTAGTAGAGACGGGGTTTCACCGTGTTGGCCAGGTTGGTCTTGATCTCCTGACCTTGTGATCTGCCCGCCTCAGCCTCCCAAAGTGTTGGGATTACAGGCGTGAGCCACCGTGCCCAGCCCCTAGGAAGTATTATTATAGCCCCTGTTTATAGATGGGGAAACTGAGGCATAGAGCTAAATAACTTAGGCCAGTTGTAGTGGCTCACGCCTGTAATCCTAGTACTTTGGGAGGCTCTGGTGGGAGCATCGCTTGAACCCAGGAGTTCAAGACCAGCCTGGGCAACATAGCAAGACCATGTCTCCACAAAAAATACAAAAATTAGCTGGGCATGGTGGTGGGCATCTGTAGTCCCAGCTACTTGGGAGGCTGAAGTAGGAGGATCCCTGGAGCTTAGGAGGTTGAGAGACTGCAGTGAGCCGTGATTGTGCCACTACCACTGCACTCCAGCCTGGGTGACAGAGCGAGACCCCGTCTCTTAAAAAAAAAAAAAAAGGAACTTGCCCCAGGTCAGCTGTTAGAAGACCATTTGGCTCTACCCCTGAGCCTCAGTCTCTGCATTTGCTGAATGGTAACAACGCCTATCCCTGGCTGATCCCATGTTACAGACAAGGAAACAGGCTCAGAGAGGTTGCTTGACCTGCCTAAGGCTTCACAGCAAATAAGGCCAGAGGTAGGACCTGAACCCAGGACTGTCTGGCACTAAATGTCAGGCTCTCTCCCTTCTGTCCTGCTGACAGATGGCAGTCCCTCCTGGTCACAAAGAGCCCACTCTGCCATGTCCTCAGGATTGCTGAATTCCTGTGGCCAGGATGGAAAATCAGTAGGAGGGGCCCAGGGCTGCAGGAAGAGCTTGGACAGGAGGCCAGGCCTCCCAGCCTCCGTCTGTCTTGCTGTGTGACCCCAGGCAAACCTCGACTCCTCCCTGGGCCCCGGTTCCCTCGTCGCTGAAATGAGCAGGCTGGTGCAAGTATCTACCCTGCTTTGAGGGGCCCTCCCTGCTCTGAGTGATGCATATTTAGTAATGAGCACAGCATCCATTTCTGGAAGAACTTAGGCCAGTCGAAAAGAAAGCAGGCTGTGGGCAAACCAGACTACCTAGGAAAAGATGATCAAATGTGCCCCAGTCTACTTTATGGTGGCCTCAGGTTACAGGTGAACGATTCAAGCCTCAGTTTCCTCATGTGCAAATCGAGGAGGATAACAGTTCACACACATGTAACACATATATGCTGATTACCATGAGTTGGGTGCTATTACAAGTGCTTTGCATTTCTTTTTCCCTTTTTTTTTTTTTTTTTTGGAGAGATGGGGTCTCACTATATTGCCCAGGCTGGTCTCAAACTCCTGGGCTCAAGAGTTCCTCCCTCCTTGGCCTCCCAAAGCTCTGGGACGACAGGTGTGAGCCATCGCACCCAGCCTGCATTTCTTGTTTAATTCTCACGACCACTCCATGAGGTCATATTCTTACTCTCATTGGACAGATGAGGAGGTGGAGGCGCAGAGAGATTGGGTAACTTGCCGAAGATCACACAGCTGATGGGATGACTCAAACTCTGCTCTATAGCACACGGCTCCTTGAGCACTTGAGGGGGATTGAAGGAGAGAGTGCAGTGCCCCTGAACCCCTTCCAGAAGCACCTGGGGACTGCGCATATCAGATCCCAGCCTCCAGCTGTAGCCTGACCTCCTCAGGGGCTCCCTAAGTCCAGGTCTTCCACGCGGGAGCCACCACGGGCCTCGACATGGGCCTCGTGTGTATGTCGATGCGGAGCGACAGCAAGGACAGATACGGAAACGTAAGGAGGAGAGTGACAGTGAGAGCCAGCAAGTCAGTGACCAGAGAGACAGATGGTGAGATGGTGACAAAAACACAGAGGCGGCAAGAGACTGGAATTGGGTGACAGAAAAGTCAGAGGGAGAGAGTGTGCATGCGTGTGAGTGTGTGTGTGTAAACACATGCGTGCCCCAGCACTGACACACACGGGCTCCCCGTGCTCCTCAGGGGTGCAAGCATGATCGTTTGATCCGAGGCAGCAGCCTCCCCCCATGCCCCTTCCCCCACCCTCTGCCTCAGTCCATCTGTCTCCCTGGCTGGGGCCTCTCCTTGCTCCCTCCCCCGTGCAGCCTGGCCCTCTCACCCCGACCTCTCCTCCATCTTTCCTGCCTGACCCCTTGCCCCTTCCTCATCCTCCCTCTGCCTCATGGAGTCATTCATTCATCTAACAGATGCGTTGGATTTGTGCCAGGTGCTCTATCTCGGTGCTGCTGGCGATGTGGTGGTGAAGAAGACAGGCGAGAAGGGCCTGCCTCCAGGGAGCTGGCATTCCAGTGGGGGAGGCAGACAATGGGAGGTGAACAAGACCATTTCAGATTGTGCTGAATAGCAGAAGGGAGATAAGCAGAAAGATGGGATCGAGAGACACGGGGATTGGGGGGGATTGTGGAAGGATTTCTACAGGACAGTCAGCAGGGCTTTTCTGGGGAGGTGACATCTGAGCTGGGCCCTGAAGGAGCCAACTGTGCCACAAAGATGGGGAAACAGAATTCAGGGCAGAGGGAACAGCATGCACGAAGGTCCTCGGACAGGAGTAAACTTGTGTGTTTGGATGTCAGAAAGAAGCCCAGTGCCGGCCCAGCGTGGTGGTTCATGCCTAGAATCCCAGCACTTTGGGAGGGCGAGGCGGGAGGATCATTTGAGGCCAGGAGTTCAAGACCAGTCTGGTCGACATAGACCCCATCTCTACAAAAGTAAAAAGAATTAGCCAGGCATGGTGGTGCGCATCTGTAATCCCAGCTACCTGAGAGGCTGAGGCAGGAGGATCCCTGGAGACCAGGAGGTCGAGGCTGCAGTGAGCTGTGACTGTGCCGCTGCACTCCAGCCTGGGCAACAGAGGAAGACCATGCCTCTAAAAACATTTTTTAAAATATAAATAAAGGCAGCCCAGAGCAGCTGGAGGATATGGATCCATCACCCAGGGTTCGTGGTCTCCGCCCCCTGTGATTTCAGGGCTGCGTTTCTAAAGCACCTACTATGCCTGCCTCATACCTGAGGGCCTTCAGGGCTCGGGACCGTCCCTCAGCAGGCTTCATCCTGTCCAGCCTCAGATTCAGGCTCCTGCACTGCAGGCCCCGCCTTCTTCCCAGGTTGTCTCCCGACTTCTCCCGCTTCTCCCGACTTCTCCCGACTTCTCCCGCTTCTCCCGACTTCTCCCGCTTCTCCCGCTTCTCCCGCTTCTCCCGACTTCTCCCGCTCGACTCTCAGACCTCAGCCCTCCCTGTGCCCCTCCTGTCTTCTCCCATAACCCACCTTCCTCTCCACCTCACTTGCTCTGCTCTTTCCTCTTGAGCCCCACTCTGCCCTCACTCCTTGGACCCTGGGACACCTATTTAGCTGATTAACTCCTCATCGCAGCCTCCACATCCAGCCTAGCACCAACCAAAGCTGCCTGGTAAACTGGACGCAGAAAACCCTGGTTCAAGCCCACCTCGACCATTAAGAGTTATCTGACCTTAGACAAGTCAGGGTTTTTTTCCCCCTCTGGCCCTCAATGTACTCCAAAATAAAATAGGTGCCATGTCCTGCCCATCGCAGGGGGCTAGTGTGATGTTGAAGAGAAATAAACCATCTGCTGGGTAACAGATACACAGCACTGTTGGGCGCCAGGCCCCCTCCTAGGCGCCTTGCATATTAACTACTTTCAATCCTAAGGATAACCCTGTGAAACAGGTACTCTTACTTCTCCCAATTCATACGTGAAGAAATTGAGGACCAGAGAGGTTAAGCAACTTGCCCAAGGTCACACAGGAAGTAGCAAAATTAGAATTTGAACCCAGACAGTCTGGCTCCCGAAACCACTGTGTGACAAACGGACTTGAGAACCTCTTGGGAATGCCAAGGTACTGTTGGAAAGACAATCAGTCCCCTGGGCTAATGTCCCCTCCCACCACCGCCCCTGCCTCATCCCTCCCAGTGTCTCAGAGACCCCATTTCCAGGTCTCCCACACCCTGCCCAGTGTCTCCGGCATCCCAACCTCCTCACTCTCAACTGTAGCCGGGAGACCCTTACGCTACCCGAATCTATCAGCTTTTCCCACCCCGCCCGCCCCCTCTTGAATCTGCAGTTTCCCTGAGCTGTGACTAATACCAAAGCCACCACCTCCACTCAGCCCCTTCACCCTTCCACACCACCTCTGGCAGCCACAGCCAGCAGGATTCCTTACCTCTGAGCAGGGGCCCCTGACTCATTCATGAGGCCTCCCCCTCCCCTGCCTCCCCCTTACCCTGCTTAGCCTTTTCCCTCCCTCTTTCTTGAATTATACCCCAATTCCACACCACCCGATCCCAACCCACTTCCATTTCCCTGGGTTTTGGAGTCATGGAATAGTCCTGGTAGCTGGCGAGCTGGGTTCAAGTCCGGATCCCTCACCTGCTAGCTGTGTGACCTTTGGCAAGTTATTCAACCACTCCGGGCCTCAGTTTTCCCAACTGGAAAATGAAAGAGCCTCTCTGTCCACTTGCCAGGAGGTCGGTGGGGCTCCAATGAGATCACAGATGAAAGCCTGCTCTGCAAACTGCACCATGAGGAGGGGAACTGACAGCACCGATGCTGAAGCCGGCCTGCCTGGATCTGAATTCTGCCTTTACCAGCTGTGTAATTTGGTCTAATTACTTGACGTCTCTGAGCTCAGGGTCCTTATCTATAAAATGAGATAGCATATATCTATATATCTAAAAAGATATTTATATATCTATGAAATGAGATAACCAGTCTCATAGGATTGCTGTGAGGATCAAAATGAGCGAATGTGCATAAAACACTTCAAACAATGTTTATTATTACTGTCATTTTCCTCATGCCGGAGTGTATATTCGGTAAAAATGTAATAAAGAAACCTTCAAAATTCCCTCCCTCAGCCACCAGCTCCTCCTTGCTTCCCACTTGACAACCTGTCTGTCCCCAGAGACAGCAGTCACTTGCCTCCAAACACCTTCTCTTCTGTCTGTAACCTGGGTCCCCACCCCGAAATCCAGGGACAGCTCTTCACCCCCAGTGCTGAAACTTCTGTTTCAAAGGCCAGAAAAGCAGAGACCTGTGTCAACCTGGCAGATGGGAAACCCAGATTGTAGTCTGCCCCCCACCCACTTGCTTGGTGACCTTGGGCAAGTCCCTTCCCACGCCTGAATCTCAGTTTCCTCATCTGTCAAATGGGGTAATAACCCCTGGGTTAACAACCCACCAGTTCCCTGTAAAGGCTCAGTGCCTTGGGCAGCTTAGCCGGGCCGGTACCCTTATTAACATAACACCAGGGACTGTCAGCGCTGCCTCCTCTGGCCCCAGGTCATTTCTCCAAATGCCCCAGCGTTCTCCCTGCCCCGGAAACCATTCTCATCCAGCCTCACTCCCCAGTTCCTCCAGGCAGCAGCCTCCACTGCAGTCCTTACCCTGTCCCCACAAAACCAGGGACTGCCTGGCCAGACTCCTGGAGCCGGGCCTCTTCGGGCCTGCAGACCTGGGGCCTGCATCAGCCCTTGACTGCCTAGGGTGCCCCAGTTCCCCCCAGCAGAGCGCGGCCCGTGTTCCATGGCCCTGTCCTGCACATCCCCATGTCCCACCTCTGGGTCACCCCATCTCAGGCCCTGGCCCTCTGGCTCTCTCCGGAGGCCACCTCTTCCCTCCCTGTCTCAGAGAGATTCCCCCTCCCTATGGGGAGTGACACGCGTGTGTGCACACACACACACACACTTCATTCACTGCCAGGTACTGGCATCTCAGTCCCAACCTGTGTCCTTCCCTGTAGCATCCCCTGAATCTGGGTCCTGCTAGCCCCCCCCCCCCCCCCCCCCCCCCCCCCCCCCCCCCCCCCCCCCCCCCCCCCCCCCCCCCCCCCCCCCCCCCCCCCCCCCCCACTCTCAGCCTGGCCCAGTCACCGCCCCCATGCTTCTCTTTGGCAAATCTGCCCAGGGGATGACAGTCCCCTCCGGTCTCTCCTGACATCCACTCTCTCCCATCTCCAGACCAGACCCCGGGGCCCTCCTGGGAATGCGGGGTGTTCGAGGCCCCTGAGACCCTTCCTGCCCCCTCGTGTCTTAATGGCCTCCAACCCCTTCCAGCTACTGTCCCCAAAATGCAGGTTCACTGGAGAAACATCAGGCGCCTGAAGATATTGGGGTGCCTTGGCCATCAACCTCCGATCTCATCCTTCGCCCCCACGTTCCAGCACCTCCCCCACTCCATCCCCACGGGCTCCCCAATACTGGGGTCCCGCCCCCCCATTCTCCCCACCCCCAAGCTCACACTCCGCAGCTCCTGAGTCCGATCCTTCATCCTGCGACGGCTCCTCCTCCTCCTCCTCCTCGTCCTCCTGCCTCTGTTGCTGCTCCCGGTCTCCCGCCTCGGTGCCGGAGGCCGGGGTCTGGGGGCGCCGGGGGGCGCCGCGGCCGCTGCGGGGGGCCTGCGGGCCGGGGCGGGGGCGGGGCCGGGGGCTGCTGGCCGAGGGCCGGGCAGGGGCAGGGGCAGGGGCCTGGGCCGGGCTCGGCTCTGCCGGGCTGCGGTGGCGATGCGGCTGCGGCACAGGGTAGGATGGAGGGATGCGGGAGCCGAGCGCGGGGGAGGGGGGCGGAGGGAGGTGAGGAGGAAGCGAGGGCGGGGGGAGCGGGAGCGCGCAGGGAGCAGGGGGCATGCGCAGCGCCCGGGCCGGGGGCGCCTGGGGGTTGTAGTCACCGGCTTGGGGGACACCCGAGGAGGGGGCGGGAGAGGCCTGGAGGCGGGTGGGGGTGGGCAGAGCCCCAGGAGCAGGGAGAGATGCGGAGGGCCAAGAGGAGATGCTAGGGTGGCCTGGGGGGGTGGGGTGGCCCGGTGGAAAGAGGGGGTGAGGGAATGAATTCAGGGAATAACCTGGGAGCCGGGATGTGGATCCCTTTCCAGTAGACACAGATAGCGGCTGTGTTTTGTATCTGGTGTCTGCGTGAGGCTGCGCGCGACCACCTCTGCGTGCGAGCCCGTGTGTGTTCCTGCAGGAGGCTCTTTAGACACTAGAAATAGAAAGACTGACCCTCTGTGTGGTTTTTACGATGCAGGGAACCAGCCAGGTGCTTGCCGAGAAGGACACGGGGCTTGTGTTGCACAGCCTGGGCCTCTCCCGCTGCAGTGGGTCTTGGAGCTCTGCTTGTCTGCCTCCGGGAACAGGGTGCTCACTACCTCCCAGGACCTCCTGGCCCATCTGCAGATGGCTCTGACTGTGGAACATGAAATTTGTCCTTAGTGAGAGGGGAAATCAGGCGCCCCCGAGGGTCTGAGTGACCTCTTCTGATGCCCACCTTTCCTCTCCCCATCCTTACACCACACCAACTCCTCCCACTCCTTGCAATGGGGCGCCGGCCCCCAATGGGACAGGTCTTGACTCTCAATCGATCCTTCTGCCTCAGCCTCCCAAAGTGCTGGGATTACAGGCCTGGGCTACCGCACCCGGCATTCTCTTGCCAAGTACCCAGTGACCTCCTTGGTGCCAAATTCGTGTCTGATAAACCCTCATCCCACATTGCCAGTCGGGCCTTACCATCCCTGACCTCTCAGCAGCATGTGACTCTGAGGAGCCCCTCTTCCTGAAACTCTCCCTTCCGTGGTGCTCCGCCTGCCCACCCCCCCACCCCCCCGCCGAGCTGACCTGTGAGTGTTGTCTCTAGCCTTCTTCCAGGTCCTTCCCTTTTCCCACAGCCCCTCAACCTCAGGGTTCCCTGGGCTCCGTCCATTCTCTTCTCTTTTTTTTGTTTTTTTATTTTTATTTTTGAGTTAGGGTCTCACTCTGTTGCCCAGGCTAGATACGGTGGTGCAATCTTGGCTCACTGCAGCCTCAACCTCCCAGGCTCAAGTGATCCTCCCACCTCAGCCTCCTGAGTAGCTGGGACTACAGGCACACGCCACCACACCTGGCTAATTTTATTTTTTGTAGAGACGGGGTCTCACTATGTTGTCCAGGCTGGTCTTGAACTCCAAGGGTCAAGTGATCATCCTGCCTCAGCCTCCCAAAGTGCTGAGATTACAGGCCTGGGCCACCACGCCTAGCATTCTCTTCCCTCTACCTGCACCTTTCTGCACCTCCGTGTCTGCAGTGCCCACATCTGTACCTGCGAGCCAGATCCTCCCCCTGTAAGACAGCCCCTACTATGTGCCTAAGCTCTGAGCCAGGCACCAAGAAGACAGAGACTGAAGATGCCACCAGAGCCATGAGTAGACCCATGACTATAGTGGGCATGGCTAGCGCTGACGTGGGGACCTCAAGGAGGTGGCTGTATCCTCCCCAAAGTGCTCCTTCCTGTGCTCTCCCTCAGAGATGGCATCATCTCCATCCACCCAGCCACTCAAAGCACAGAAAGCTGTCCTTGTCTCCCCATCATTATAATGCCACCACATCCTGGGCATCCACCGTGTTGCATTCACTATGCTGGTGGCTCCCAGAAACCTCCCAACCTCACAGTAGCCACTGCTAAGATCCCAAGTGTATAGACCAGGACACTGAAGCTTTGAATGGTCACATAACATATCCAAGTTCACAAGGTTAATAAAGGGCAGGACTGGGGTCTTGTTTGTATTTTTTCTTTTTCTTTTCTTTTTTTCCAGAGGCAGGATCTCACTCTGTTTCCCAGGCTGGAGTGCAGTGGTGCAATCACACCTCACAGCAGCCTCGACCTCCTGGGCTCAAGCGATCCTCCCATCTCAGCCTCCTGAGTAGCTGGGACTACAGGTGTACACCACTGTGTCCAGCTAATTTTCTTTTCTTTTTTTTCTTTTCTTTTCTTTTCTTTTTTTTTTTTTTTTTTTTTTTTTTTTTTTTTGAGAGAGAGTCTCGCTCTGTCACCCAGGCTGGAGTGCAATGGCACAATCTTGGCTCACTGCAACCTCCACCTCCCGGGTTCAAGTGATTCTCCTGCCTCAACCTCCCAAGTAGCTGTGATTAAAGGTGCCTGCCACCATGCCTGGCTAATTTTTGTATTTTTAGTAGAGACAGGGTTTCGCCATGTTGGCCAGTCTGGTCTGGAAATCTTGACCTCAGGTGATCCACTCACCTTGGCTTCCCAAAGTGCTGGGATTGCAGGTGTGAGCCACTGTGCCTGGCCCTTATTTAACTTTTTTTTTTTCCCCCCAGAAACGAGGCTGGTCTCAAACTCCTGGGCTCTCACCTTGGCTTTCCAAGTGCTGGTATTATAGGCATAAGCCACTGTGTCTGACCTTGTTTGCATCTTTTGATTGCAAAGCCCATTCTTCTTTTCTTCTTCTTCTTCTCCTTCTTCTCCTTCTCCTTCTCCTCCTCCTCCTCCTCCTCCTTCTTCTTCTTCTTCTTCTTCTTCTTCTTCTTCTTCTTCTTCTTCTTCTTCTTCTTCTTCTTCCTCCTCCTCCTCTTCCTCCTCCTCTTCCTCCTCCTCCTCCTCTTCCTCCTCCTCCTCCTCCTCCTCCTCCTCCTCCTCCTCCTCCTCTTCCTTCTCCTCCTCCTCCTCTTCCTTCTCCTCCTTCTCCTCCTCCTTCTCCTCCTTCTCCTTCTTCTCCTTCTTCTTCTTCTTGTTCCTCCTCCTCTTCCTCTTCTTCTTCTTCTGTCTTCTTTTTCTTTTTTTAAGAGATGGGGTCTTACTATGTTGCCCAGCCTGGACTCAAACTCCTAGGCTCAATTAGTCTTCCTACCTCACCCTCCTGAGTGGCTGGGACTACAGGGGCACGCCACCGCACCCAGCTCACAGCCCATTCTTTTTTTTTTTTTTTTTTTTTTTGAGACGGAGTCTCGCTCTGTCGCCCAGCCCAGGCTGGAGTGCAGTGGCGCGATCTCGGCTCACTGCAAGCTCCGCCTCCCGGGTTCACGCCATTCTCCTGCCTCAGCCTCCCGAGTAGCTGGGACTACAGGCGCCCACAACCGCGCCCGGCTAATTTTTTGTATTTTTAGTAGAGGCGGGGTTTCACCCTGGTCTCGATCTCCTGACCTTGTGATCCGCCCGCCTCGGCCTCCCAAAGTGCTGGGATTACAGGCGTGAGCCACCGCGCCCGGCCCCCATTCTTGTAAAAGCATGCTCTTATAGTTCCTCTCTCAATTGTGACACCCAGAGCTGTCTCCAGGTCCTCTCCTGTCCCCACCACCTCAGTTCAGTCTAGGCCCTCACTAATTTTCACTGTCTTTCACCTGGGCCGTCAGCACAGCCTTCTCTCTCTGGTCTTCCTACTTGAATGAAGCGCCTTTCCTTTACATATATCTTCCTCCCAGTCCTTAATGTGATTGCCCCCAAAACAAATGTGACCTGCCAGGTGCGGTGGCTCATGCCTGTAATCCCAGCACTTTGGGAGGTTGAGGCAGGCGGATCACCTGAAGTTGGGAGTTCGAGACCAGCCTGACCAATGTGGAGAAACCCTGTCTCTACTAAAAATATAAAATTAGCCGGGCATAGTGGTGCATGCCTGTAATCCCAGGCACTAGGGAGGCTGAGGCAGGAGAATTGCTTGAACCCGGGAGGTGGAGGTTGCTGTGAGCCGAGATCACGCCATTACACTCCAGCCTGGGCAATAAGAGCAAAACTCTGTCTCAAAAATAAATAAATAAATACATAAAAATAAAAAATAAAAATATAAAAATTAGCCGGGTGTGGCAGCGTGTGCCTGTAATCCCAGCTACTCTGGGGGCTGAGGCAATCAGTATGCTTGAACCTGGGAGGTGGAGGTTGGAATGAGCCAAGATCATTCACTGCACTCCAGCCTGGGAGACAGAGCAAGACTCTGTCTCAAAAGCAAACAAACTAAAAAATCAGAATGAATCAATGGCATATTCCCTCAGCCGTTTTACTCAGGCATAAAGAACAAAGCAAATGTGTCCCGTGAAGGCAGGGAGTTTTGTCTGCTGTGTGTTCACTGCTGGTTCTCCAGTGGCTCCATGGCACCTGGCACATGGTAGGCGCTCAGTAATTATGTGTTATACGAATGAATGAGTGAGTGGCGCACCACTCATATCTGGCTGCAGCTCTAAAGATGGACAGACTCACAAATATGGCAATTCCTCTCATTGATCAGTGATTTCAAGCTCGTTACATTCATGATCACTTATGGGCTACCCAAAGTAGCCCTGAATCATGAAGGAACTTCCTATGCAGTCTCCTACCCAATGCCTGCCCCCTGCCCCGCTTTTTTTTTTTTTTTTTGAGATGGCACCTTGCTCTTGCTCTGTCATCCAGGCTGGAGTGCAGTGGCACAATCTCCACTCACTGCAACCTCCACCTCCCAGGTTCAAACGATCCTCCCACTTCAGCCTCCCGAGTAGCTGGGACCACAGGCATATGCTGTCTCACCCATCTAATTTTTTGTATTTTTTGTAGAGACAGGGTTTCACCACGTTGCTCAGGCTGGTCTTGAACTTCTGAACTCAAGCAATCCACTCGCCTTGGTCCCCCAAAAGTGCTGGGATTACAGGTGTGAGCCATTGTGCCTGGCCAACCTTTCTAAAGCATCGATATAACCAGGCCAGCCTCTGATCAGAAAACTTCCCTGGTTTCCCATTGCTTATGGGGTAAAGCCTCAATTTCCTAACCTGGCTCTCTGCTTTAGGGCATGCCACCTATTCTCATGCACCCTCTACTCCTATCCCGTTATTCCCTGCATTTTCATATCTCCATGCCTTTCCTCATGTCCTTCTTGTCCCCTGGAACTCCCTTCCCTCTAACATCCCCAAGCCCACCTCCTGCTCTTCTATCAAAGTTCAACCACAGTCTCTTTCTTGGCCTTCCTGATGCTAGAGGGAAAGCATAGCCAAATCCAGGCTCAGCTGCTCACTGCCCAAATGCCAAACACGAGACGAGAGTTGGGGGCCGAGTGCGGTGGCTCACGCCTATAATCCCAGCACTTTGGGAGGCCAGGGCGGGTGGATCACCTGAGGTCAGGAGTTCAAGACCAGCCTGGCCAACATGGCAAAACCCTGCCTCTACTAAAAATACAAAAATCAGCTGGGCATGGTGACTCACATCTGTAATCCCAGCTACTCAGGGACTGAGGCAGGAGAATCGCTTGAATCCGGGAGGCAGAGGTTGCAGTGAGCCGAGATCATGCCACTGCACTCCAGCCTGGGCGATAGAATGAGGCTGTCTCGAAAAAAAAAAAAAAAGAGTTGGTAGGAGGAAAGCAGGTTTATTTGGAGAGCCAGCAAACCAAGGAAATGGCAGACTAATGTCTGAAAGTCTCATCTCAAAATTTTCAGGCTGGCTGGGTTTTACTTATTTATTTGTTTAGTATTTGAGACAAGCTCTCACTCTGTTACCCAGGCTGGAGTGCAGTGGCACAGTTATAGTTCACTGCAGCCTTGACCTCCCAGACTCAAGCGATCCTCCCACGTCAGCCTCCGAAATAGCTGGAACTATAGGCGCGCGCCACCAACCTGGCTCACTTTTTGATTTTTTTTTTTTTTTGTAGAGATGGGGTCTTGCTATGCTCCCTAGGCTGGCCTGAAACTCCTGAGCTCAAGTGATGCCGCTACAACCAGCAGCCCCAAACCTCGGCCATGCTAAGTGCTAGATTACAGGCATGAACCACCGCGCCCAGCCGGTGTGGGGTTGGTTATGAGAGGGGGTGGTTATGAGAGGAGATATAGGGAAGCTATGCTCAGATTGACTCAAGGCGGGTCAATGTGTCTGGTCTCGATGACAGTCTTGAGCAGTGGGCCATCTGGTGGTCTGGCTGGCACTGGTTCGGGTGCAACAGGAATACAGGAGGCACTCAGCATTCTTCCCAGGGCGGGACATGCTGCAACCTTGATTCCCTGCTTAGATTTTCAAGGCCACTTCCTGGAGTTCTTTACGCCAAGCAAGAGTTAAGCGTTATTAAAAGCCCAGCATAAAAGGAAAGGGGGTGGGGGGAGAAAGAAAAGCAAAAAAGAATAATTGATTTTCAAGATGGTGGTAGTTTCTGTCTCAAAAGCCTATTTTTTTTTTTTTTTTTTTTTTTTTTGAGACAGCATCTCACTCCATCACCCAGGCTGGAGTGCAGTGGCGCCATCTCGGCTCACTGCAACCTCTGCCTCCCAGGTTCAAGTGATTAGCTTGCCTCAGCCTCCCCAATAGCTGGGATTACAGGCACGCGCCACCACGCCTAGCTAATTTTTTTTTTCTTTTTTTTTTCTTTTTCTTTCTTTTCTTTTTTTTTTTTTTTGAGACGGAGTCTCGCTTTGTCGCCCAGGCTGGAGTGCAGTGGCACCATCTTGGCTCACTGCAAGCTCCGCCTCCCGGGTTCACGCTGTTCTCCTGCCTCAGCCTCCCAGTAGCTGGGATTACAGGCACGCACCACCACGCCCGGCTAATTTTTTGTATTTTTAGCAGAGACGGGGTTTCACCGTGTTAGCCAGGATGGTCCCGATCTCCTGACCTGGTGATCCACCCGTCTGGGCCTCCCAAAGTGCTGGGATTACAGGCTTGAGCCACCGCGCCCGGCTTCTTTTTTTTTTTCAAGATGGAGTCTGGCTCTGTCGCCCAGGCTGGAGTGTAGTGGTGCGATCTTGACTCACTGCAACCTCTGCCTCCCAGGTTCAAGCGACTCTCCTGACTCAGACTCCTGAGTAGCTGGGATTACAGGCACGCACCACCATGCCTGGCTAATTTTATTATTTATTTTATTTTATTTATTTATTTTTGAGACGGAGTTTCGCTCTTGTTGCCCAGGGTGGAGTACAATGTCGCTATCTCGGCTCACTGCAACCTCTGCCTCCTGGGTTCAAGTGATTCTCTTGCCTCAGCCTCCCCAGTAGCTAGGATTATCGGCATGCACCACCATGCCTGGCTAATTATTTTTTCTTTTCTTTTTCCTTTTTTTTTTTTTTTTTTTGAGATGGAGTCTGGCTCTGTCACCCAGGCTGGAGGGCAGTGGCGTGATCTTGGCTCACTGTAACCTCTGGCTCCCAGGTTCAAGCAATTCTCCTGCCCCAGCCTCCGGAGTAGGTGGGATTACAGGCACGCACCACCATGCCTGGCTAATTTTTATTATTTATTTTATTTTATTTTTATTTTATTTTATTTTTTGAGATGGAGTTTCGCTCTTGTTGCCCAGGCTGGAGTGCAATGGTGTGATCTCGGCTCACTGCAACCTCCGCCTCCCAGGTTCAAGCGATTCTCCTGCCTCAGCCTCCTGAGTAGTTGGGACTACAGGCATGCGCCACCACGCCCGGCTAATTTTGTATTTTTAGTAGAGACAGGGTTTCTCTATGTTGGTCAGGCTGGTCTCCAACTCCCGACCTTAGTGATCTGCTCACCTCAGCCTCCCAAATTGTTGGAATTGCAGGTGTAAGCCACTGCGCTCTGCCAATTTTTGTATTTTTAGTACAGACAGGGTTTTACCGTGTTGGCCAGGCTGATCTCGAACTCCAGGAGGCTGAGGTGGGAGGATCACTTGAGTCTGGGAGGCGGAGGTTGCAGTGAGCCGAGATCACATCACTACACTCCAGCCTGGGTGACAGAGCAAGACTCTATCTCAAGAAAACACACACACAAAATATATAAATGTGGCTGGGGTGCAGCACAAACATTCAACCTGACAGAATACCATGATCAAACTTTCATTTTACAAAGATCCTGCTGGTGGCTGTGTGTGGGACCACCACAGATGGCTGTGCCAGAGTGCACTACATGAAGCAGCACGCCACAGGGGGACTGCTCACATCCCAGACATCATGTATTTGAATATTTATTATAACAATTATCTGACAGGTGGAGGTACAGTGTCATGAGGAAAGAATGTCTTTTTCTAATTTCCACCAAGGTGCAGTCAAGTTGGCAGTAGTTCTGGTTCTGTGAAGGTTGATGGGGAGATCAGTTAGGAATCACCCAGGCCAAAAATAATGAGGCCGGGACCGAGGTCTGGAGGTGGGGATGGAACCTCCATTACAGAGGTGTGTCATGGGGGGAAATCTGTCAGACTCGATTGCAGATTGGAACAGATGATGAAGGAGGGAGGAGGGTCCTAGATCACTCCTGGGTCTCTCGTTGTTACTGTATGTGGAGTAAGTTTGATTCAATTAAGAGAAAGATCTTGGCTGGGCGTAGGGGCTCACACCTGTAATCCCAGCACTTTGGGAGGCCGAGGCGGGCAGATCACGAGGTCAGGAGTTTGAGACCAGCCTGACCAACGTGGTGAAACCCTGCCTCTACTAAAAATATAAAAATTAGCCAGGTGTGATGGTGCGCACCTGTAATCTTAGCTCCTCATGAGGCTAAGGCAGGAGAATCGTTTGAACCCAGAGGCAGAGGTTTCGATGAGCTGAGATTGTGCCACTGCATTCCAGCCTGGGCAACAGAGCGAGACTCCATCTCAAAAAAAAAAGTGAAAGATCTTGAAATACACTGCCTTATAAATCATACCAGCAAACTACCAGGAAATGTAAAAATGCCATTTATAGAAATCTATAGTACCTGGCAGGGTGCAGTGGCTCACACCTGTAATCTCAGAACTTTGGGAGGCTGAGCTAGGAGGTTCACTTGAGGCCAGGATTTCAAGACAAGCCTGGGCAACATAGCAAGACCCTGTCTCTAAGGAAAAAATTAATTAATTTTAAAAAATCGCTGGGTACGGTGGCTCATGCCTATAATCCCAGGACTTTGGGAGGCCAAGGCGGGTGGATCACAAGGTCAGGAAATCAAGACCATCCTGGCTAACACTGTGAAACTCTGTTTCTACTAAAAATACAAAAAATTATCCGGGTGTGGTGGCACGTGCCTGTAGTCCCAGCTACTCGGGAGGCTGAAGCAGGAGAATTGCTTGAACCTAGGAGTCGGAGGTTGCAGTGAGCCAAGATCACAACACTGCACTCCAGCCTGAGCAAGAGAGCAAGACTCCATCTCAAAAATTAAAAAAAAAATCTATAGTGTTTAAGAATAAATCTTTAAAACACATGCATATGCTAATGTCGTTTATGAGAGAAAAGAATTAAATTTTATTGAAAGACTTTAGAGAAGTCCTCTTTTGAGACAGGATCTCACTTTGTCACCTAGGCTGGAGTGCAGTGGCATGATCAGGACTCTCTGCTCTGCAGTCTTGAGCTCACGGGCTCAAGCAGTCCTCCCACGTCAGCCCCCTGAGTAGTTGAGACTACAGGAACATGCCACTGTGCTGGATAATTTGAAAATTTTTTGTAGAGACATTATGTCATTCAAGCTGGTCTCAAACTCCTGGCCTCAAGCAATTCTCCTGCCTTGGCCTCCAAAGCCACTAGAATTACAGATGTGAGCCACTGTGCCCTGCCCAGATGAACATTTGTTTTGCTCACCACTGTGTCTCTAGCATCAGAGCACAGTCCTGGTACAAAGAATGGGGCCTGAATAAAGATTTACTGGTTAATGGATGGATAGGTCAAATGGGTATTCATTCTTTTGCTCCTGAGCACAATAGATGTAATAGGTCCTGTGCCAGGTGGCATGGGGAGGCAGAGATTAGTCAAATGGGGGCCAGGTGCGATGGCTCACACCTATAATCCCAGCACTTTGGGAAGCTGAGGCGGGCAGATCACCTGAGGTGCCTCCCAAGTGGCTAGGATTGCAGGCACACACTACCATGTCCAGCTCATTTTTTCGTGTATTTTTAGTAGAGATGGGGTTTCATCATGTTGGCCAGGCTGGTCTTGAACTCCTGACCTCAAGTGATCCACCCACCTCAGCCTTCCAAAGTGCTGGAATTACAGGCATGAGCCACTGTGCCCAGCCTCATATGTTGAATCTCTAACCTCCAATGTGATGGGAGTAGGAGGTGAGGCCTTTGAAAGGTAACTAGGTTTAGATGAGATCCCGAGGGTGGAGGATCATGCGGATGATGGGATTCGTGTCATTATGAAAAAAGGAAGAAGGCCAGATGTGGTGGCTCATGTCTGTAATCACAGGAAATTGGGAAGCCAAGGCAGGTGGATCACTGGAGCTCAGAAGTTCAAGAACAGGCTGGGCAACATGACAAAACCCTTCTCTACCAAAAATACAAAAAAACTAGCTGGGCATGGTGCATGTACCTGTAGTACCAGCTACTCAGGAGGCTGAGGTGGGAGGATTGCTTGAACCTGGGAGGTGGAGGTTGCAGTGAGCCGAGATTGTGCCATTGCACTCCAGCCTGGGCTTTTTTTGAGACCCCATCTAAAAAAAAAAAAAAAAAAAGAAGGAACAGACACCAGACACCAGACACCAGAGATTTCTCTCCCTGCCATGTAATAATACAAGAAGGTGGCTGTCTGCAAACTAGGAAGTGAGCCCTCACTGTGAACGGAATCTGCTGGCACCCTGATCTTGGACTTTCCAGCCTTTGGAACTGTGAGAAATAAATGTCAGTTGGTTAAGCCACCCTACCTATGGTATTTTGTTAAAGTAGCCCGAGCTAACTAAGACATAGTTAAAATTGGTTTAAAATTACTCAAAGGTACCATTCTTTGATATATTACCTTTTAACATTCTTTTTTCTTTTTTTATTTTTTATAGAAGGAGTCTCACTCTGTTGCCTAGGCTAGAGTGCAGTGGTGCGATCTCAGCTCACTACAACCTCCGCCTCCTGGGTTCAAGCAATTCTGCTGCCTCAGCCTCCCAAGTAGCTGGGATTACAGGTGCCTGCCACCATGCCCAGCTAATTTTTCTATTTTTTTTAGTAGAGATGGGGTTTCACTATGTTGGTTAGGCTGGTCTCGAACTCCTGACCTCATGATCCACCCACCTTGGCCTCCCAAAGTGCTGGAATTACAGGCGTGAGCCACCGCGCCCGACCAACATTCTTTCTTTACCATTATTTATTTGATATATTTTTTCAAATAGGTAGTACTTTCACATAGTACAAAAATCTAAATAATACCAAAAGGGTACAGTGAAATTCTTACTCTAACAGCTGTACTAGCCACTTTGTTCCCATGAACCCCACCTACGGAACCACTTTTACTAGTTTCTTATAAACCTTCCAGAATTTCTTTATGCAGATGTTACCAGAAAGGGGTCTGGATTCAGACCTCAAGAGAGGGTTCTTGGATCTTGCTCAAGAAAGAATTCAGGGTGAGTCCACAGAGTAAAGTGAAAGCAAGTTTATTAGAAAAGTAAAGGATTAAAGAATGGCTACTCCATAGACAGCAGCCCCAAGGGCTGCTGGTTGCCCATTTTTATGGTTATTAATATTATTTTTTAATTTTTTGAGACGGAGTTTCACTCTTGTTGCCCAGGTTGGAGTGCAGTGGTGCAATCTCGGCTCACTGCAACCTCCGCCTCCGGGTTCACATGATTCTCCTGCCTCAGCCTCCTGAGTAGCTGGGATTACAGACGCCTGCCACCATGCCCAGCTAATTTTTGTATTTTACGTAGAGACAGGGTTTTACCATGTTGGCCAGGCTGGTCTCGAACTTCTGACCTCAGGTGATCCACCCGCCTTGGCTTACCAAAGTGCTGGGATTACAGGCGTGAGCCACTGCGCTGGGCCAGTTTTTTTTTATTATATGCTAAACAAGAGGTGGATTATTCATGATTCCCCTTTTTAGACCATATAGAGTAACTTCCTGACATTGCCATGGCATTTGTAAACTGTCATGACCCTGGTGGGAGTGCAGCAGTGAGGACGCCCAGAGGTCACTCTCATTGCCATCTCGGTTTTGGTGGATTTTAGCTGGCTTCTTTACTGCAACCTGCTTTATCAACAAGGTCTTTATGACCTATATCTTGTGCTGATCACCTATCTCATCCTGTGACTTAGAACACCTTAGTTGTCTGGGATGCAGCCCAGTAGGTCTCAGCCTCATTTTACCCAGTTCCTATTCAAGATGGAGTCGCTCTGGTTCAAACGCCTCTGACACAGATACAAGTAAATACACATACACACACACACACACACACACACACATTTTTTTCTTACATAACAGTAAGCATGATACACTTATTCTACACTTTGATATTCAACAAACAAATATTTCATATTTATGCAAAATGAAGTTTCTAATTCTTTTTGACAGCTCTGTACCTGCTGATGGGCAAGTTATGATTACTGCAAACAATACTGGGTGAATTACATTGGATGGATGGGTCATTTCATACATGCACAGACGTGTTGAATTAAAATTCTATTTCCCCAATCTTTGAAGTTGGTGTGGACTTGCAACTTGGTTTGGGTAACAGAATGTGGTAGAAGTCATGTCCAAATTCTGAGCAAGGACTCAAGATTTCGTTACTGCTTCCACTTTCACTTTCCTGGAACCCTGAGGCCACTATGCTAAGAAGAAACCCAGGATGGAATGTAACATGCTGGGAGTGGCTCAACTGTTCCCGCCAACCTAGTCTCAGAGCTAAAATAGCAGACAACAGGTGAGTGAGGCCATCTTGGGCCATCTAGCCCCAGCCACGGTGCCAGCTGACTGCAGCCACTTACATAATACAAGCCACCCAGCCCCTCTCAGAATGTGGAGAAACAATACATCGTTGTTTATCTCAGTAAGAAAACTCAAGGTTTGGGAGTGGTTTTTTATGCAAGAGTAGCTAACTGACAAAAGGAAATATCTTTCAGATAGATTTTCAGAAGATGACTGGTTCAAAGTGTAAATGCTTGCCGGGTGCAGTGGCTCACGCCTGTAATCCCAGCACTTTGGGAGGCCGAGGGGGGCAGATCACCTGATGTTGGGAGTTTGAGACCAGTCTGACCAACATGGAGAAACCCCGTCTCTACTAAAAATCCAAAATTAGCCAGGCATGGTGGCTCATGGCTGTAATCCCAGCTACTCAGGAGGCTGAGGCAGAGGTTGCGGTGAGCCGAGACTGCACCATTGCACTCCAGCCTGGGCAACAAGAGTGAAATTCTGTCTCAAAACAAAAACAAAAACAAAAAAAACAAAAATGAAAAACAAAGTGTAAACACAGTCGGGCGAAGTGGCCCGTGCCTGTCATCCCAGCACTTTAGGAGGCTGAGGCAAGGGGATCGCTTGAGTTTGAGACCAGCCTGGACAACATAGTGAGACCCTGTCTCTACAATTTTTTTTTTTTTTTTTTTTTTTTTTGAGATGGAGTCTGGCTCTGTCGCCCAGGCTGGAGTGCAGTGGCCGGATCTCAGCTCACTGCAAGCTCCGCCTCCCTGGTTCACGTCATTCTCCTTCCTCAGCCTCCCGAGTAGCTGGGACTACAGGCGCCTGCCACCTCGCCCGGCTAGTTTTTTGTATTTTTTAGTAGAGACGGGGTTTCACCGTGTTAGCCAGGATGGTCTCGATCTCCTGACCTTGTGATCCACCCGTCTCGGCCTCCCAAAGTGCTGGGATTACAGGCTTGAGCCACCGCAAATAATTTTTAAAATTAGCTCGGTGTGGTGGTGTGTGCTTATGGTCCCAGCTACTCAGGAGGCTGAGGCAAGAGGGTCACCTAGGCCCAGGAGATCAAGGTTGTAGTGAGCTGTGATTGCACCACCGTACTCCCACCTGGGTTAAAGAGTGAGACTCTGCTCAAAACAACAAGAACAAAACAAAATATAAATGCATTTGTAATTTTGATAAACACTTTCTGGCTTGTATCATTTTCCATTCCCACCAAGAATGGATGAAAGGACCCATCTCCCCACAATCTTGCCAAAAGTGTTTTGCCAGACTTACATCTGTGTATGTGTCTAAGGCCTTATTGTTCTTGTGAACTGTCATGTTCTTCGCCCATTTTTTATTGAACTACCGGTCTTTATCAATATATGAGAGCTCTTTAAATAGTAGGGAGATTAGACCTTTGTATGTGATAAGAACTGCAACTATTTTCCCCAGTTTTTTGGCTTTTTCTTCCCCCCAAGACAGTGGGTCTTGCTCTGTCGCCCAGGCAGGAGTGCAGTGGCATGATCTCAGCTCCCTACAGCCTCTGCCTCCACAGTTCAAGCGATTCTTGTGCCTCAGCCTCCCGAGTAGCTGGGGTTACAGGTGTTCACTACCATACCCAGCTATTTTTTGTATTTTTAGTACAGATGGGGTTTCAACATGTTGCCTAGGCTGGTCTCCAACTCCTGGCCTCAAGTGATCTTCCCACCTCGACCTCTCATAGTGCTGCGACTATAGGCATGAGCCACTGCACCTGAATAGTTATTTGTCTTTTGATTTTACTTACAATGTTTTTTGCCATGCAGAATTGTTGTATGTAGACAAAGGTATTAATCTTTTCTTCTCCAGTTTCTGAATTCTGAGTTGGAGTTGGGCCTTCCTCACTCCAAAAGTTATAAAAGATTTTGACCATATTTTCTTCTAGTGTTTTATTTATTTATTTATTTATTTATTTATTTATTTATGAGACAGAGTCTCGCTCTGTCACCCAGGCTGGAGTGCAGTGGTTCGATCTCGGCTCACTGCAACCTCCATCTCCTGGGTTCAAGTGATTCTCCTGCCTCAGTCTCCTGAGTAGCTGGGACTACACGTGTGTGCAACCAAGCCCGGCTAATTTTTGTGCCAGTGCACTCCACTTAGTAAAGGAGTACTACTCCTTTTAGTAGAGGTGGGATTTCACTATGTTGGCCAAGCTGGTCTCGAACTTCTGACCTCAAATGATCCACCCACCTCGGCCTCCCAAAGTGTTGGGATTACAGGCACAAACCACCGTGCCCGGCCTCTTCTAGCATTTTAATAGAGTTTATCCAAACAAATTTCATGATCCATCACCTTTAGAATAAAGCCTGGGCAGGCTGGGTGCAGTGGCTGACGCCTGTAATCCCAGCACTTTGGGAGGCCAAGGTGGGTGGATCATCTGAGGCCAGGAGTTTGAGACCAGCCTTGGCAACATAGTGAAATGCTGTCTCTACTAAAAATACAAAAATTAGCCGGGAGTGGTGGGGTGTGCCTGTGTCTGTATTCCCAGCTACTCAGGAGGCTGAGGCAGGAGAATTTCTTGAACCTGGAAGGCAGAAGTTGTAGTGAGGCAAGATTGCACCATTGCACTCCAGCCTGGGCAACAAGAGCGAAACTCTGTTTCAACAACAACAACAAAAGGAATAGGGCTAGGTGCGGTGGCTCATGGCTGTAATCCTAGCACTGTGGGAGGCCGAGGTGGGCTGATCACCTGAGGTCGGGAGTTTGAGACCAGCCTCACCAATGTGGAGAAATCCTGTCTCTACTAAAAAATACAAAACTAGCCAGGCATAGTGGTGCATGCCTGTAATCCCAGCTACTCAGGAGGCTGAGGCAGGAGAATTGCTTGAACCCAGGAGGCAGAGGTTGCGGTGAGCCAAGATTGCACCACTGCACTCCAGCCTGGGAAACAAGAGCAATACTCTGTCTTGGGC
Organism: Macaca thibetana thibetana; assembly: GCF_024542745.1. Taxonomy (NCBI): domain Eukaryota; kingdom Metazoa; phylum Chordata; class Mammalia; order Primates; family Cercopithecidae; genus Macaca; species Macaca thibetana. Next base: position 47,244,746 of record NC_065597.1, on the reverse strand, counting down.
CGGGCGCGGTGGCTCAGACTTGTAATCCCAGCACTTTGGGAGGCCAAGGCGGGCAGATCATGAGGTCAGGAGATTGAGACCATCCTGGCTAACACAATGAAACCCCGTCTCTACTAAAAACACAAAGAATTAGCCGGGCGTGGTGGCGGGCACCTGTAGTCCCAGCTACCTGGGAGGCTGAGGCAGGAGAATGGCATGAACCCGGAAGGTGGAGCTTACAGTGAGCTGAGATTACGCCACTGCACTCCAGCCTGGGTGACAGAGCGAGACTCCATCTCAAAAAAAAAAAAAAAAGTTCAGGGCCAAAATTATGACATGGGTGACCCAACTGTAAAATTATGACAGTGTCATCCACGTGGATGGGAAACAGGAGGAAGAATGGCTGGCTCAGGAGGTTCTCAGCAGGAGACAGTGCTTCCTGTCTGGGACACTTTCAGCTTAAAATGTCTGTGGGACCTCCAGGAGGCAGGTAGATTCAAGGGTCTAGAGTTAGGAGAAAGTTGGGGCTGGAGATAGGGACTTGGAGGCTAGCATATGGTTATTCAAAGCCACAAGAGTATGTAAATAGTTTGAGGAAGAGAGGGTCTCAGATGAAACTCTAGGGAGTGGTCAAGTTTAAGCCCAAAACATGCCCATGGGGAGCGAGCTATGGGGGCACATCGTCTCCGTGGCCCTTAGGGCTTGCCACAGAAACAGCCTCAGAGATGTCTGCAGGGTGAACTGCAGCCCTTACTTGAGTCATGTGTGGATATCTTTGGCTGCTTGGGACACAGCTCATAGGGAGAAGGGGGAGGACCAATAACCTCGCCGCAGTCAGCCCCAACCCAGTGGTGTGGGAGAGACCTGAGACTGGGGCAGGGGGAGGCTCAGTGGGTACAAGTCTGCCCCTCTTCCCCCAGACAGTCTGAAGCAGGATATCAATAGGTGGCACCAAGTCCCCAAGGTTGGGTGGAACACAGGGAGCCACCCGAGTTGGTATTTCCCTAAGACCACAGTGCAGTGGTTAGGAGTACAAACTGTATGGGCCAGGAGTGGTGGCTCAAGCCTGTAATCCCAGTACTTTGGGAATCCCAGGTGGGAGGACTGCTTGAGGCCAGGAGTTTGAAACCAGCCTGGACAACATAATGAGACCCTGTTTGTACAAAAAAATAAAACAATTAGCCAGACATAGTGGCACTCGTCTATGGTCCCAGCCGAGATGAAAGGATCCCTTGAGCCCAGGAATTCAAGGCTTCAGTGAGGCATAATTTTGCACCACTGAACTCCAGCCTGGGCGACAGAGCAAGACCCTGTCTCAATATCAATAACAACAAAAGGATACCAACTGCGGAGCTCCAGCATCTGGGTTAAAATCCCGGCTGTATCCTTTACTGGCTGTGCAACCTCAGGCAAGTTCCTCAACTTCTCTGTGCCTCCACTCCTTCCTCTATAAAATGAGGACAGTAATAGTACCTCTCTCATAAAACTGTTATGAGATTAAATGAGTTAATATTTATAAAGTGCTTTATAAATATTGAATAAGAAATAATTTCATTCATTTGTAAATATTTGTCAAGTAGCTACTGTGTACCAGGCTCTGTTGTAGGTGCTGGGGGCGCAGCAGGGGGTAAGGCAGGTGAAAACCCTTGTCCTATGGAGCTTACATTCTAGTTGACAGGGGAGTGGTGATAACAAACAATACTTTTTTTTTTTTTTTTTTTTTTTTGAGATGGAGTCTCATTCTGTTGCCCAGGCTGGAGAGCAATGGCATGATTTCGGCTCACTGCAACCTCTGCCTCACGAGTTCAAGCGATTCTCCTGCCTCAGCCTCCAGAGTAGCTGGGATTACAGGTGCACGCCACCACATCTGGCTAATTTTTTTATATTTTAGTAGAGACGGGGATTCACCGTGTTGCCCAGGCTAGTCTCAAACTCCTGAGCTCAGGCAATCCACTCACCTTGGCCTCCCAAAGTGCTAAAATCGTAGGTGTGAGCCACCATGCCTAGCCAATATTTTTATTTTTAGTATAGACGGGGTTTCGCCATGTTGGCCAGGCTGGTCTCGAACTCCTGATGTCAGGTGATCTGCCCACCTCGGCCTCCCAAAATGCTTGGATTACAGAGGTAAGCCACCATGCCTGGCCTTTATTTTCTATTAAAAAATTTTTTTGGCCCGGCGCGATGGCTCAAGCCTGTAATCCCAGCACTTTGGGAGGCCAAGATGGGCGGATCATGAGGTCAAGAGATCGAGACCATCCTGGCTAACACGGTGAAATCCCATCTCTACTAAAAAATACAAAAAACTAGCTGGGCGAGGTGGCAGGCGCCTGTAGTCCCAGCTACTCGGGAGGCTGAGGCAGGAGAATGGTGTAAACCCCGGAGGCGGAGCTTGCAGTGAGCTGAGATCCGGCCACTGCACTCCAGCCTGGGCAACAGAGCAAGACTCCATCTCGAAAAAAAAAAAAAATTCTGAGACAGGGTCCCACTCTGTCACCCAGGATGGAGTGCACTGGCACAATAGCTCACTGCAGCCTTTAACTACTGGCCTCAAGCAATCCTCCTGTCCCAGCCTCCCAAGTAACTGGAACTACAGGTGCACGCCACCACACCCAGCTAATATTTTATTTTATTATTTTTTTATTTATTTACTTATTTTTTGAGACAGAGTCTCATTCTGTCTCCCAGGCTGTAGTGCAGTGGCATGATCTTGGCTCACGACAACCTCTGCCTTCCAGGTTGAAGCAATTCTCTTGCCTCAGCCTCCCCAGTAGCTGGGATTATAGGCGTGCGCCACCACACCCAGCTAATTTTTGTATTTTTAGTAGAGACAGGGTTTCGCCATGTTGGCCAGGCTCATCTCAAACTCCTGACCTCAGGTGATCTGCCCACCTCAGCCTCCCAAAGTGCTGGGATTACAGGTGTGAGCCACCGTGCCCAGCCTTATTTTTTATTTTGTAGAGATGGGGTCTCACTATGTTGTCCAGATTGGTCTCAAACTCCTGAGCTCAAGCATCCTCCTGCCTTGGCCTCCCAAAGTGCTGAGATTACAGGTGTGAGCAACCACGCCCAGCCCAATATGTAAATAAATTAGCAAAATATATGGTATGTCAGCTCCAAGTGGAGACACAAGAGAGGGGCATGAGCTGGCAAGGGTGATAGTCTCGGCCCTGGTGCACAATGGGACCCAGGAGATGGAGAGGGGAAGGAAGTCCCCAGATAGGCAGCAACATGGACCCTCTAGCAGAGACACTGGAGCTGCTGAAAGATTCCGAGTAACAATCATCGCCGTCATACAACAGCAGGAAGCACTGACATTCCACACCAGGTGCTGTTCTGTTTGCTTTACAAATATCACTTCATCTTTACAGCAATCCTATGAGTATGGTACTATTATTATTCGGATTTTTCTGTTTCGTTTTCTTTGAGACAGAGTTTTGCTCTTGTTGCCCCCAGCGTGCAATGGTGCAGTCTTGGCTCACTGCAACTTCTGCCTCCTGGGTTCAGGTGATTCTCCTGCCTCAGCCTCTCAAGTAGGTGGGATTACAGTCATGTGCCACCACGCCCAGCTAATTTTGTATTTTTAGTAGAGACGGGGGTTCTCCATGTTGGTCAGGCTGGTCTTGAACCCTGGACCTCAGGTGATCTGCCAGCCTCAGTGAGGGCCGGGCACGGTGGCTCACGCCTATAATCCCAGCATTCTGGGAGGCCAAGGCGGGTGGATCACCTGAGGTCAGGTGTTCGAGACCAGCCTGACCAACATAGAGAAACCCCACCTCTACTAAAAATACAAAATTACCCAGCTTGGTGGTGGGCACCTGTAATCCCAACTACTCGGGAAGCTGAGGCAGGAGAATCACCTGAACCCGGGAGGTGGAGGTTGCGGTGAGCCAAAATCACACCACTGCACTCCGGCCTGGGTGACCTGGAGAGACTCTGTCTCAAAAAACAACAACAGGCCGGGCGCGGTGGCTCAAGCCTGTAATCCCAGCACTTTGGGAGGCCGAGACGGGCGGATCACGAGGTCAGGAGATCGAGACCATCCTGGCTAACACGGTGAAACCCCGTCTCTACTAAAAAATACAAAAAAACTAGCCAGGCGAGGTGGCGGGCGCCTGTAGTCCCAGCTACTCGGGAGGCAGAGGAAGGAGAATGGTGTAAACCCGGGAGGTGGAGCTTGCAGTGAGCTGAGATCCGGCCACTGCACTCCAGCCTGGGCGACAGAGCCAGACTCCATCTCAAAAAAACAAAACAAAAAACAAACAAAAAAAAAACAAAAAAAAACCACCAAAAAAAAATGAGAACTGAGGTATAGAAAGGTTACATAACTTGCCTCCTAGAGTTATTACAGTGGGTGAATGGGCTGGGATTCCAACCCAGGTCATCTGGCTCCCATGTAGGTAGGTCTGGACCCACAGGTAGAGGGGACAAGACAAATTGCCAAGCCTCAGGACCAGGTAGAGCCAGATAGGATCAATAACCTCTCCAGCAGTCGTCTCCAACCTAGCAGGTGTGGGAGAGGCCCTGTGACAGGGGCGGGAGAAGGCTTAGTGGGGCAGGCAGTCCACCCACTCCTCCTCCAAGACAGTCCAAAGCAATAGGTGGCAGCAAGCCCCCAAGGGTGGGTGGAACACGGGAAGCCACCCCAGCTGGTATTTTCCTTGGATCATAGTGTGGATGTTAAAAAAACACACCCCCCCTCCACCCAACAGCTGCACAGTCTGGAGCAAATATACACGCTCACCACACACACACGCAAGACCATATATATATATATATATATATATATATATTTTTTTTTTTTTTTTTTTTTTTTTTGAGACGGAGTCTCACTCTGTCGCCCAGGCTGGAGTGCAGTGGCACAATCTGCGCTCACTGCAAACTCTGCCTCCCGGGTTCATGCCATTCTCCTGCCTCAGCCTCCCGAGTAGCTGGGACTACACGTGCCCGGCACCACGCCCGGCTAATTTTTGTATTTTTAGTAGAGACGGGGTTTCACTGTGTTAACCAGGATGGTCTCGATTTCCTGACCTTGTGATTCACCCGCCTTGGCCTCCCAAAGTGCTGGGATTACAGGCGTGAGCCACAGCACCCAGCCCAATATACTTTTTTAAACTTTATTTTTATTTCTATTTATTTATTTTTAATTAAAAAAAATCTAATTAGAGATGAGGTCTTAGGCCAGGCACAGTGGCTCATGCCTGTAATCCCAGCACTTCGGGAGGCTGAGGCAGGCAGATCACAAGGTGGGAGGATCACGAGGTCAGGAGTTCAAGACCAGCCTGGCCAATATGGTGAAACCCCATCTCTGCTAAAAATACAAAAATTAGCCAGGTGTGGTGGTGTGTACCTGTAATCCCAGCTACTCGGAAGGCTGAGTAAGAATTGTTTGAACTCAGGAGGCAAAGGCTGCAGTGAGCTGAGATCGTGCCACTGCAGTCCAGCCTGGGAGACAGAGCGAGACTATGTCTCAAAACAAACAACCACCACCACGACAAAAAAAAAAACCAGAGATGAGGTCTTGGCATGTTGCCCAGGCTGGTCTCAACTCCTGGGCTCAAAGGATTCTCCTGCCTTGGCCTCCCAAAGTGCTGGGATTACAGGCGTAAGCCACTGCACCCACCCTACTTTTTTTTTTTTTTTTTTTGATACAGGATCTCACTCTGTCACCCAGGCTGGAATGCAGTGGCAAGATCACTGCTGACTGTACCCTTGACCTCATGGACTTAAGTGATCCTCCTGCCTCAGCCTCCTGAGTAGCTAGGACTACAGGAGAGCGCCAGTGCACCTGGGTAATTAAAAGAAGATTTTTTTGTAGAGACAGATGCTATGTTGCCCAGGCTGGTCTCGAACTCCTGGCCTCAAGTGATCTACCCACCTTGGCCTCCTAAAGTGCTAAGATCACAGGCATGAGCCACTGCACCCAGCCTAAGATAGTTAATATCCACTTCAAGGCTGCGCAGAGGGCCTAAGAGGAACAAAGGGCTCAGCTCTGGAGAGCTCCATCCCCAGCGCCAATCTCTCTAAATGGCCTCTTTCCTCTCCACATACCACCACAAGGGTTAGAGTCCAGCTTCCTGTGACCTTAAGTCACCATTCCAAAACCCTGCAATCTCATCCAGAGACCACAAATGAAATAATGAATATTATAATCCTGAGAAGTTTAGTGGATCAAGACGGCATGCCATCAAGATGCTGAGAAACAAAGAGGCAGATGGGACCGGGGGCCCAGAAGATGCTGGAACCCACAGTACTAAAAGCTCAGAGAGGCTGGGCACGGTGGCTCACACCTGTAATCCCAGCACTTTGGGAGGCCAAGGTGGGTGGATCGACTGAGCCCAGGGGTTTGAGACCAGCCTGGGCAACACGGCGAAACCCAGTCTCTACCAAAAAAATATACAAAAATTAGCCAGGCATGCTGGTGCATGCCTATAGTACCAGCTACTTGGGAGGCTGAGGCAGGAGGATTGACTGAATCTGACAGCACACCATTGCACTCCAGCCTGGGTGACAGAACCAGACTCAACCTCAAAAAAAAAAAAAAAAAAAAAAAAGAAAAAAGAAAAAAAGCCCAGAGGGGAGGCTCGACAGTTTTCCAGCCCCTTCCACATCCTTCTTAACCTCACTAGATACTGTCCAAGTCCTACCTTAGGCAAGGCAGAAGTTATAGGACCAAGCCGTCAAATGGGGAAATTGAGTCCCAGAGAGGAGTAATGCATTATTTAAGATCCCATGCAGGACTATGAGTCAAGGGTCCAAGAGCCCTTCCACCATGTGCCAGAGACACAGAGTAGGAGGGGGAAGGGGGTCGGGTGGTAGGGGACAAAAGATGCGGGAGGCAAGCAGCAGTGACTGAAGAGGCAGAGGCTGCCATGGAAGACCCGGGAGCAGGGAATCTTTCCTCACCGTCTCCAGGGGAGGCTTCCTGAAAAACCCTGCATTCCCTCTGTGGGTTGATCAGGGAACCACTCTCCTACTAGCTGGGTTTTGTGTTTTGTTTTGTTTTGTTTTTTTGAGATGGAGTCTTACTCTGTCGCCTAGGCTGGAGTGCAATGGCGTGATCTCAGCTCACTGCAACCTCCGCCTCCCGGGTTCAAGCAATCCTCCTGTCTGAGCCTCCCAAGTAGCTGAGATTACAGGCACCTGCCATCATGCCTGGCTAATTTTTGTACGTTTGTAGAGATGGGGTTTCGCCATGTTGGCCAGGCTGGTCTCCAACTCCTGGCCTCAGGTGATCTGCCTGCCTCTGCCTCCCAAAGTGCTGGGATTGCAGGCATAGGCCACCGCACCCTGCTAGAGCTGGGTTTTAACAGGAAGAGAAGAGCCAAAAATCCTCACATAGAATCAGACAGCACTTGACAGTTTCCAACCTCACCATCACTGAAGTTTAGAGCAGCCCATACCCATAAAGATGATCTCCCCATCCCCCCAAGTTACCCACTGTGCAGAGGGAGATCGACACTTAAGAGACAGGAAGCAACTTCCAGAAGTCCATAGCAACCCAGTCCCAGGAATCTAGGTTTCCTGACCAGGGCATAGCAGAAAGGGTCCATTCCTTTCCTTGCTTGTACCTTCACAGAAGCTTCCTGGACAGAGCCCTGGGGTCCAGGAGACCCGTTATTCATTCCCAGCTATGCTGAGACTTACTAAATGACCTTGGGGACTCCTTCTAGAGAATTTAAGTTCCACGAGTGCAGGAATTTTTATCTATTAGTCCTTGATGTATCTCCAGCCCTAGAACAGTGTTTGGCCCATAGTATGTGCCCAAAAATATCCATTAAATGAATGTTCTGTGCATGGTGGTGCATGCCTGTAATCCCAGCAGTTTGGGAGGCTGAGGCAGGAGGATTGCTTGAGCCCAGGAGTTAGAGACCAGCTTGGACAACATAGTGAGACCCCATCTTGTAAAAATTTTTAAAAATAAAAAATGAGTGAATATCTCGATAGCCAGGATTAGAGAAGTGTCACGGTCAGAAAGACTGAAGCCTAAAGAAGGCCAAGGAACCAGGGTCTTCATCCTCAGATACATGAAAGGCTAAGATTCTGTCCACAAGTATTTATAGAGGGCCAGTAATGTGCTTGGTACTGAGCTAGGAACTCCCCAGATTCAGTTAAGAACAAAGTCATTACCTGCCTCAGATGCAAGGCAGGGTCTGGGGGGTGTGAGTGGCAGGGAAGGCAGCGTGCAGAGACACTTTTCTTAGCCTGAGCTGCCCTGACATGGTCTGACAGCCCACAAGGTGGTGAGTGCAGCCGGGCTGTAGTGTTCAAGGAGGGCGCCGGCTGGCTGCCCACCTGTCAGAGGCTGCGCCAGGAGGATGCGGAAGAAGAGGTTTCTGCCTTGGCTGAGGTCACTTCCCACCCCTGGATTCCCTGCCCACACAACCCTGCAATTTTCTGACGCTGACGACTCGGATCCTATTATTTCCCGATTTTCAAGGTCCCATGATGCTGACAGCCCCAAATGCTAAGTCGTCAGTCCGCCCACGCCCCTGGACCCGAAAGCAATACAGGCGAAGTCAGCAAGGGTCCTACCACCCACTGCCTCGAAAGGCCTCTGGGAGTGGTGGGCGCGCCCCTCCCCACCTCGCGGGGGGCGTGTGGGCGTCGTTCGGTGGTCGGAGTGCCGGGGACGTCGTGATGAAAACAGCGTCCCAGAGACGGCGCTGACAGAGCCGGGACACGTGACAGTCACAGCGTCACATTCTGCGGTCCACGAGTTTGGGACCGGGTTGGTCACGTGACGCGGTGGGGGCACCATGGGGTGATGTGAGATGCGGGTGCCTCAGATTACGTACAAATGACGTGTTCCTACCCCTTTTGGCAACCAGATTTCCGTTGGAAGATGCAACGGTTCCGGTGACGGTAGCCAGTTCTCGCGTCCAGGCAGCTCCGCTTCCGCTCGGGGCGCAACAACTTCCGACTCCACCTTCCGCGCCTCGGGCGAGGAAGAGACGCGACCATATGCGCATGCCCCGAATTTATCACGGAGGGGCGGGGCTGAGGCTGCGGGAGCTGGAGGGGGGAAGAAAAGGGAATTCCAACCTGTGGAACCTTGGGGGGTCCCCGGGGTCGGCGCCTTCCCATTGACTGTGGGCGGTGCAAGGGACGGAGGCTCTGGTGGCTCGTGGGGGTGTTGGGGTCCACAGGGGGAGGGAGGGGAGTGTCAGAGTGTGAGTGGGGTACGGGTATTCCAAGTTTGCCGGCCTCCCGGTCTGACGCCGGGGAGGGAGAGCTCAGGCCGCCATGCGGGACAGGACCCACGAGCTGAGGCAGGTGAGACGCCAGGGCAGCGGGGATGGGGGCGCGCGGACGAACTGGAACGCAGGACTCCTGGTCTTCGGGGTAGGGAGGGGTGGCTGATGGCCAGGAAGGAAAGTCCCGGAAGCCTGTGGGTCCTGCGGGGTGACAGCCGCAGCGAAACAGTGGTGCCAATGACTCCGGGCCTGGCAGGGGGATGACAGCTCGGACGAAGAGGACAAGGAGCGAGTCGCGCTGGTGGTGCACCCGGGCACGGCACGGCTGGGGAGCCCGGACGAGGAGTTCTTCCAGAAGGTAAGGGGATGGAGTCTTGGCCTGGATTCGCGAGGGGGTAGGAGGACCCGAGGAGCAGCGTGGTCTGGAGTACCCCATATCTCTTTCAGCCCTCTCGGTCACCCTCCCCAGGTCCGGACAATTCGGCAGACTATTGTCAAGCTGGGGAATAAAGTCCAGGAGTTGGAGAAACAGCAGGTCACCATCCTGGCCACGCCCCTTCCTGAGGAGAGTGAGTGAAACCCCGGCTGCATAGCGCATGCTCTGCCCCAGGGATTGTGGGGGTTGTAGTTCCACGCAGGTGGTGGCCAGGGTGGTTTGTTGAGGTGGGGGCTGCTGTTTGGGAGTCGTGGCCTTCTCTTATTCAGGCATGAAGCAGGAGCTGCAGAACCTGCGCGACGAGATCAAACAGCTGGGGAGGGAGATCCGCCTGCAGCTGAAGGGTGAGCTACTGGGACCTCAGGCAGATCCTTCCCTCTGATCCTGCCCTGTTGTTGGTATATCTGGGGAGTGTGTGGCCCAGAGAAGCCAGTGATATATCCAGGTCACACAGCAGGCCTGGTTCTAGCATCTCTGTCTCCTGGCCTCCAGGCCATTGTACTCTCCACAGCACAAGGCAGTCTCTCAGGTTCTTTTATTTACAATGAAACCATTTACTTACACAGTTATCACTGCCCACTGGGCATTCTTTGGGTAGGGAGATGGGGTTTTGTTAGGTGGCCTCTGCATTCCTACGGGAACTCAAGTGATGTAATGCAAAGAAAAATAAACTTACTTTCTCCTCTTGGAGGCTCAGCCTTAGTCATTTTATGATAAATTATATTTCCCTAAAAATCCTATGGAGACAAGTACCCCCAATACCCCTGTGTCTTCCCACAGCCATAGAGCCCCAGAAGGAGGAAGCTGATGAGAACTATAACTCCATCAACACAAGAATGAGAAAAACCCAGGTGGGTTTTTTTTCTCAGAAATGACATTTCAGCAAATGTTTCATGAAGTATTAGATGACAGATGTATGAAGGAAGGGCCTGTAGATGTCATGGAGTCCAATTGGATGATTTTTCCAAGTGGGGAACCTGAGCTCAGAGAGAGAAAGAACTTGCTCAAGGTCAGGAAACCAGGTCTCCTGATGCTCAGTCCGGTTATAACACCCTGCTTTATTTTCTTCCATTCAATAAGAAGTTACTTATTGACCCCAGACAAGACCTAGGCTTGACTGTGGGACACGTTTTCTTTTCTTTTTGCCTCAGCCTCCTGAATAGCTGGGATTACAGGCGGACACCACCATGCCGAGTTAATTTTTGTATTTTTAGTAGAGACGGGGTTTCCCCATGTTGGCCAGGCTGGTCTCGAACTCCTGACCTCAGGTGACCCTCCTGCCTTGGCCTCCCAAAGTGCTGGAATTACAGGCGTGAGCCACTGCGCCTAGCTGGGACACGTGTTTTCTAGGAGTCAACATGAGGAGTTAGGGTTCAATAGGGGATAAAGACATTACTCACGTGGGATCTGGTGGCTAATGGCGCTGCCCAGGGAAGGAGAGTGAGAAGTCACAAATTGACTGGCAGGTTTGCTATCTGTGTGACAGGGACATCCTTAGTCCCACAGGTGGAATTCAAGAAGTCAGGAAGTGGAACTTCCCTGGGGCGACACTGAAGAGGAACTCCCCTGGTGTAATATATTTTTTAAAAAAATTATTATTATTTTTTTGAGATGGAGTCTCTCTCTGTCGCCCAGGCTGGAGTACAGTGGCACAGTCTTGGCTGACTGCAACCTCCACCTCCTTCAAGCGATAATCCTCCCTCAGCCTCACAAGTAGCTGGGATTACAGGCGTACACCACCACACCTGGCTAGTTTTTTATATTTTTGGTAGAAATGAGGTTTCACCATGTTGGCCAGGCTGGTCTTGAACTCCTGACCTCAAGTCCTCAAGTGATCCACCTGCTTTGGCCTCCCAAAGTGCTATGATTACAGGCATGAGCCACTGTGCACGGCCCCTGGGGTGATATCTTAGTAAGGAGATTTGCAGTGATCAGACTGGCCCTCTTTGTGTCCCCAGTGAGGAGGATACCAAGAGGTCAGGGTTGGAGTAGTTGAGCCCAGGGCTCAGCAAGGACCCCAGATTGAAGATGAAACAGCTTGGGCATCTTGGAAGGGTGCAGCTGGAACCAGGAGAGCAGATGTATCTCTGGAAAAGGAACTCCAAGGAATGAGCATATTTAAGGTCTCAGGAGAAGGGGCAAGGCAGAGCAGATGCCCCAGAGCCAGTGTTTCTGGGGAAGCCTGTGGTGGTGATTGGCATGAGTGGTCGAGGGCCCATGTGGGCCTGTTGCACCTGTTTCGCCCAGGCAGCATGTTCATCTCTAGGCATAGGAACTGTGGTGTAGGCAGCAAGGTTGGCATTCAGCAAGCATTCAGCAGTTACATATTGGGTGCCTACTGTGTGCCAGACCTTTTTGGAACTGTTTAGGGTACAGCAGTGAATCAATGATCCCTATCCTCATGGAACTTCCCTTCTGGTGTAGACAATCACCATAATAAATAAGTGAATTATTTAGAACATAATAAGCATTAAGGAAAAAAGAGCAGGGGAAGAGGGACTGAGCATGCTGGAGGAGGGTAGCGTTGCAGTTGAAAGCAAGTGGAGGAAGCTTCATTCAGAAGGTGACATCTGAACAAAAGACTTAAAGGTGTTTGCGGGGAATGGGCATTCTAGGTAGAATGAGAAGTGAATGCAAAGGTTTAAGCTGAGAGTGTGCTTTGTCTAGGGAGGGCTGTAAGGAGACCAATGTGGATGGGCAGAGGGAGGGAACAGTAAGAGGAAGCAAGATCAGAGAGGGCTGGCCGTGCACCTTGGCTCACACCTGTGATCCCAGCACTTTGGAGGCTGAGGTGGGAGGATTGGTTGAGCCCAGGCGTTTGAGACCAGCCTGGGCAACATTGCGAGACCCCATCTCTCTCTGTTTTTTTTTTTGAGACAAGGTCTCACTCTGTCACCCAGGCTGGAGTGCAGTGGTGCCATCTCTGCTCACTGCAGCCTCCGCCTCCTGAGTTCAAGCCATTCTCCTGCTTCAGCCTCCCAAGTAGCTGGGACTACAGGCACCCACCACTGCACCCAGTTAATTTTTGTATTTTTAGTAGAGATGGGGTTTCACCATGTTGGCCAGGCTGGTCTTGAACTCCGACCTCAGGTGATCTGCCTACCTCAGCCTCCCAAAGTGCTGAGATTACAAGCATGAGCCACCGTGCGGGTCAACCCTGTCTCTATTAAAAATAAAAATAGGCCAGGTGCAGTGGCTCACACTTGTAATCCCAGCACTTTGGGAGGCTGAGGTGGGTGGATCACCTGAGGTCAAGAGATTGAGACCATCCTGGCCAACATGGTGAAACCCCATCTCTACTAAAAATACAAAAATTAACCATGCATGGTGATGTTCATCTGTAGTCCCAGCTACTTGGGAGGCTGAGGCAAGAGAATCGCTTGAACCCAGGAGGCCAAGGTTGTGGTGAACCAAGATTGCGCCACTGCACTCCAGCCTGGGCAATAAGAACGAAACTCTGTCTCAAAAAATAAATAATAAATAAATAAAAATAAAAAAGATCATGGAGGGCCACATAGACTTGCTAAGGGCTTTGGCTTTTTGTCTAAGAGAAATGGGGGAGCCTGTCAAGGTCATCACAAAGTGGTTAAGGTGGCAGACCCCGCATAAGAGCTCATGCTATTTGCTCACTTTACTATGGGATTGCCGAGGCCCAGACCGGGCAAGGATCCTCCCGGGGCACCCAGCCTATATTCTTCATCTTTAGCATGGGGTCCTGTCCCAGCAATTCGTGGAGCTCATCAACAAGTGCAATTCAATGCAGTCCGAATACCGGGAGAAGAACGTGGAGCGGATCCGGAGGCAGCTGAAGATCAGTGAGTTGTGTGTGCCCAGCCTGGCCTGCAGGGGCAGGTAATCCCAACCCAGCCCTGAGCCTGGCCTTTTCCTTCACAGCCAATGCTGGGATGGTGTCTGACGAGGAGCTGGAGCAGATGCTGGATAGTGGGCAGAGCGAGGTGTTTGTGTCCAATGTGAGTGGCCACAGCCAGCCCCTCTCTGCTGTGCCTCCCATCTCCTCTGATTCCTATCCCGTTCTTGACCTCCTGGGCTCAGGTGATCCTCCTGTCTCAGCCTCCCGAGTAGCTGGGACTATAGGTGTGAGCCACTGGACTCCGCTTGCTATGTCCCTTTCTGATTGAGGGGACCCTGAGGCCCCTAAGGGAATTAATTAGCTAACCTGGAGTCACCCATCAGATTCCAGGCTGAGGGCTCCCCAGAAGTTCAACAGGAGCTTCTGACCTGCTGTCGGTCTCCCTGTGAACAGTTGCCCCACTCCTGTCCACCCCCTAGATCCTGAAGGACACACAGGTGACTCGACAGGCCTTAAATGAGATCTCGGCCCGGCACAGTGAGATCCAGCAGCTTGAACGCAGTATTCGTGAGCTGCACGATATCTTCACTTTTCTGGCTTCTGAAGTGGAGATGCAGGTGAGTGCCCCGCGCAGCCCCAGACGTGATACCAGGCTCAATCCAAACTGCCAGCCTCCTGCCACCCTTAGATTCTCTCCCTGAGGCTTTTGTGTCTTCCAGGTTTGGCCATCCCCCCAAATTGGTGCTTATTCTTATCTTTAGCTGTACCCCGAGAATGGCGCCTGCCTCTGCTGCTACCCAGATACCCACTCCCTTCTGCGTAGCACCCTGCCCTCTCTCCAAAACTTGAGCCTGCCCAGGTCTGGCCCCAGCCCTGGCTCCCCCTCCACTAACAGCATCCACCCTGATACCTCTCAGAGGTTCAGTCAGAGTTGCCTTAGAGGGGCTGCCTCCTAACATCTGTACAAGGCTGGGGTGGGGGCGGTGTTCCCCTGGCCCTGGTTGCGTGAGTTGAGTTGAGCTTCCAGCCCTGTCCTGGAGGAGCTGGCCTCAGTCATGCTACAACCAATGCCCTTTTGCAGCTGAGACTTACAGGAAAGAGATCTCATTCAGTAGGAGTACTGAGACCTGAGGCTGGTGGTGCCAGGAGGAGGCAGGGATAGGGAGGGCTTTGCAGCAGCTGTAGATAGGCCTGGAAGAATGGGTAAATTCAGACAGATTTGTGAAGGCACAGTTCACCATCTGTGAAAGGTATGAGCCATTTGAGGTCCTTAGCTCCAAGCTACCACTGCAGATAGAGGTCATATGGGATAAGCGAGCAGGGGACAAGGGACTACATGATAGAAGGGACCTGGAAGCCATCTCCAAGGAGCCTGAACTTTTGTCAGATCGAGTCTTGCCCTTGTCTTTGTTAGTGCAATCTTTTTTTTCCTGCCAGGAATGCTCTTCAGTCATCTGGGGTGGGGTGGGCAAAGGCATCCTTACCTCCCTGAATCACCCCATCCTCTGAGCAGGGGGAGATGATCAATCGGATTGAGAAGAACATCCTGAGCTCAGCGGACTACGTGGAACGCGGGCAGGAGCACGTCAAGACAGCCTTGGAGAACCAGAAGAAGGCGAGGAAGGTGAGCCTCCCAGGCCCAGCCTCTGCCCCAGGCACCCTGTGTGACTTCCCTGACCCCCTCCTCTCCCACAGAAGAAAGTCTTGATTGCCATCTGTGTGTCCATCACCGTCGTCCTCCTAGCAGTCATCATTGGCGTCACAGTGGTTGGATAATGTCACACATTGTTGGTGAGATGTTGTGGGCTGCCCTCTGGCCTGCCCCAGCCCTGGCCCCAGCCCTCCCTTCTCCCTCAGACCCTGTTCTCCCTCCTTTCCTTACAGGCACTAGGAGCACCAGGGACCCAGGGCCTGGCCTTCTCTCCCAGCAGCCTGGGGGACAGGGCAGAGCCTCCAGCTGGACCCCTTCCTCACACTGGCCCCTATGCAGAAGGGCAGACAGTTCTTCTGGGGTTGGCAGCTGCTCATTCATGGTGGCCTCCTCCTTCAGGCCTCAGTGCCTGGGGGAGGCCTGCACTGTCCTGATTGGTCGGGACACACAGTTTTGTAAAAAATTAAAAAACAAAAAAGAGCATAGAAAGCCCTGTGCACGTGTGTTCCTGGAAGGGCTGGCCCAAGGCTTCCGGGCATCCAACCTCCCTACCTCCTGGACGTCCCCAGGGCCAGGGCCAGGGCCAGGTCCAGCCCCGGCTGCTCAGGTCAAACTGCCATGGGTGCTGTGCCCACAGCAGGCTGGCTCTGCCTTTCTGCACCCCCATAGGAATGGGTAGGCAGGGAGGGGTAACACCTGCATCTAGCTCCTCGCTCAGTACTGTCCCCGGGAAAATGCCACTGTGAGTATCTGTCTTGGAAATAAGGCTGACCAGGCCAGGCTGGGATGCAGGTGAGATGGCGGTGTGTTGGGGGCATCAGTGGGCCTTCTTGTGGCCCAGAGGAAGAGGCACCATGAAGAACTGCCTAATTGAGGCTGTCACTTTGGATGCAGTGGACAGGGATGGTCTGGTTTCAGCAGGGATGACATTGGAGTGGAATGTTAAGTGGGGAGAATCTAGTTATGGAGAGAAGCTGGGGAAGAGGTTGCCAGGCAGAAAGCACAGGAGGCTGGGCCCTGTGACCAACAAAAGCATCATCTTTTACATAAGAGTTCAGGCAGGGCGTGGTGGCCCACACCAATAATCTCAGCACTTTGGGAGGCCCAGGCAGGAGGATCTCTTGAGCCCAGGAGCTTGAGACCAGCCTAGGCAGGATGGTGCAACCTCTTCTCTTTAGAGAATAATAATTTTAAAAATTAGCCAGGCGTGATGGTAAGTGTTTGTCGTCCCAACTACTCCAAAGGCTGAGGTGGGAGGATCGCTTGAGCCCAGGAGATTAAGGCTGCAGTGAGCCATGGTCATCCCACTGCACTCCATCCTGGGTGACAGAGTGAGTCCCTGTCTCAATAATAGGCCGGGTGCCTGTAATCCCACCACTGTGGGAGGCTGAGGCGGGCGGATCACGAAGTCAGGAGATCGAGACCATCCTGGCTAACATGGTGAAACCCCATCTCTACTAAAAATACAAAAAAATTAGCTGGGCATAGTGGCAGGCGCCTGTAGTCCTAGCTACTCGGGAGGCTGAGGCAGGAGAATGGCATGAACCCAGGAGGTGGAGCTTGCAGTGAGCCAAGATTGCGCCACTGCACTCCAGCCTGGGCGACAGTTAGACCCCATCTCAAAAAAAAAGAAAAAATAATAATAATAATAATCAGCAGCAGCATAGAGAGCTGGTGATCCTGGATCAGTGCACCTGGTGGCTGAGGGATACCTGGCTGAAGCAGTAAGTGGCAGCAGATAAGCCTGACCCCTGATTTCTTCCATAAGGTACCTGAGATCCAAGCCTGACTAAATTTCTTTCTTTTTTTTTTTTTTTTTTGAGACAGAGTCTTGCTCTTTCGCCTAGGCTGGAGTGCAGTGGCGCTGTCTCAGCTCACTGCAAGCTCCGCCTCCCGGGTTCACGCCATTCTCCTGCCTCAGCCTCCCGAGTAGCTGGGACTACAGGCGTCCGCCACCACCCGGCTAATTTTTTGTATTTTTGTATTTTTAGTAGAGACGAACATTTCACCATGTTAGCCAGGATGGTCTCCATCTCCTGACCTCGTGATCCACCTGCCTCGGCCTCCCAAAGTGCTGGGATTACAGGCGTGAGCCACCGCGCCCCGCCAGCCCTGACTAAATTTCTAAGGGCTCCTAGTCCTGATGCCTAATTTTTGGAGTGGACGTGGCTCCTGTTCCCTGACACCTAGTTTTAAAGGGTAAACCGGCTCCTGGCTCCTGCCTGTTTGCAGTAGGGTGGCGCCTAGCTCTGACCTCCAAGGTCTGGGGACTGCGTCGCAGCCGCCCAGTCCATCCCACTTTCAATCCTACAGGCCCCTGCTGTTGCTGCCGCTGCCGCTGCTCCTAGCTGCCCAGTCTGGCGGGCTCAGTCCCGCATTGCCACGCATGGGAGACCGCCTCGCGGAAGCGCTGGATGTGGCTTCGCTGATGCACGTTGGACCGGGCCCTGGACTGGGCTAGGGGAAGGGCAGGAGGGCGGAATTGGGCCCGAGGGCCGGGCCTGGCCGACCCCCGACTGCTCTGCCTCCATGGAGGCTGGCGGCCCCGCAGAGCCTCCCGGTGGCCCTGGAGTGCGGGTTGTCCTGTCCGAGATCACCCGCAATTGGGCGAGCTGTGCATGGGGCGTGGCCGAGGCCGTGGTTTGGTTGCAATTGGCCAGCGGGACCTAAGTGTTGTCTCTGAAGAGCATGGGCATTAGTCTGGAGGGTCCTGGGAGAGTGATCTCTGCCCCATCAAATGGCATTTAGGTCTAGGAAGCAGGTGTGGGCGGGGCCTTAGGGCGAGGCACAGACATACCCCGAAGTGGTTGGATTGTAGACCGCAAGGGGCTGGATCGAACCCCCAAAAGACACTGGAAGGCTGTGTGGCTGAGGAGGGTCCAGCAGGTCCAGTGTTTCGTAGGCTTTACAGGAAGGAGCTCCACTTTCTCAAGAGTGTGCAGATGCGATCTAGGTGTGTCCACCCGATGGGAGTTGTGGGGCCGGGCGGATGCTGCCCCAGTACAAAGCTGATTTGGACCTAGGGCCTCTGGACTTCCCTGATTCTCTGCTTGCATCTCCAGCAAACTCCTGTCCCGTTGGCTGCCTTCATCCACTCTCTCACCTCTCTGCCTTCAGAGTAAAATTGCAAGATCTGTGGTGCTTACTGGGATCTGATAGAGTCTCTCGGCATGCACTGTCTATGCAGCAGGGATCCACGTGCATCGGGGGTCCATGTGCAGTGTGTGCCTCTTCTTAGCCATGCTGGACAGCACCACCCCTGAAAAGCAGCTCCCCTGTTTACCCAGAAAGCTGTCCAGAACCTCCTGGAAAAGGTGGCCTGATAGCAGTGGCCTCGGATGCCAGGCTCAATCCTTTGAACTTTTCCTGTGGGCTGTCAGGACCCATAGAAGGTCTTTGAGCAGGTGAGTTTGGAGCAGACCTGGTAGGCAAGCGAACAGGTGGATGCATGCACTGGAGATTCCATGGGCTCCCCTGTGGACATCTCTTCCCTTTGGAAAACTGCCCTGAGTGAGGGTCTAAGGGCAGGGTTTGCATTGAAATCCTAGCTTTGCTGCTGTCAGCCCAACTTTTAGGCAACAGGGTCTGGGTTAGATGTGACATTTCCAAGTCCATCTTGTATCACAGCCTGTCAGCTGCAGCTCACTCATTCAATCTATTGTGGTTCAAGTTCCCAAGAAAAGGAATCGGTCTGGTCTACTCTCCAGGCCAGATTACATTTACTTGCCTAGAAATTGTCTGCCCTTAACTCAAGACTTTGCACTGTGGTTCGCATTTGTAATCCCAATACTTTGGGATGCCAAAGCAGGAGTATTGCTTGAGCCCAGGAGTTAAAGACCAGCCAGGGAAATATAACAAGACCCTATCTCTACAAAAATTAAAATTAGGTTGGGTGCAGTGGCTCATGCCTGTAATCCCAGCACTTTGGGAGGCCGAGGCGGGTGGATCATCTGATGTCAGGAGTTCGAGACCAGCCTGACCAACATGGTAAAACCCCATCTCTACTAAATACAAAAAGTTAGCTGGATATGGTGGCGCAGGCCTGTAATCCTACTTGGGAGGCTGAGGCAAGAGAATCACTTGAACTCGGGAGGCGGAGGTTGCAGTGAGCCAAGATTGCCCCATTGCAGTCCAACCTGGGCAACAAGAGCGAAACTCCCTCTCAAAAAAAAAAAAAAAATTAAAATTAGCCAGGTGCATGCCAGTGGTGCACGCTTGTGGTCCCAGCAACTTGGGAGGCTGAAGTGGGAGGATTGCTTGGGCCTGGGATTGAAACCACAGTGAGCCAACATTGTACCACTGCATTCCAGCCTGGACAACAGAGTAAGACCCTGTCTCAAAAAAAAAAAAAGAAAGAAAAGAAAAAAGACTTTGCCCTTGAGTCAAGACTTTACCCTTGGCTAAGATGGATGCAGGAGGTGACATAGTACAAAATGCTGCAGCAGAGCGTGTGTATGTGCTGGAGGAGGAGTGGACTAGGCCAGTGATTGACATCTCCGTTCCAGATATGTACTTACCTTCCCTGCTGGGCCCCTCCATACAGGAGCATTACACGCTCATTCGCTGCTTACAATAGGCTTGGCTATAGGACTTGCTTTGGCCAGTGGAATATGAGTAGGAAGGCAAAGTATTGACCGGGCACAGTGGCTCACACCTGTAATCCCAGCACTTTGGGAGGATGAGGCAGGTAGATCACCTGAGGTCAAGAGTTCGAGACCAGTCTGGCCAACATGGTGAAACCCTATCTCTACTAAAAGTACAAAATTAGCCAGGCATGGTGGCACAGACCTGTAATCCCAGCTGCTAGGAAGGCTGAGGCAGGAGAATCATTTGAACCCCGGAAGGCGGAGGTTGCATGAACCCAGATCATGCTATTGCTCTCCAGCCTGGACAAAAAGTGAAACTCCATCTCAAAAAAAAAAAAAAAAAAAAAAAAAAGGTAAAGTATCACTTCCACATAGAAGCTTTAGGCACCATTGAGTACTCTAGCAGTTTCCCATCTCTTCTCCCTCTGCTCAGGCTCATAAACCTGGCAGTTTCCAGATCTAGACTTCTCTTTCAGCCTGCAACCCAGAATGACAATTACGTGAAGCTGGGCTACAGCCTACCTGTAAAATGATAAGGAATTCAAGAAATAAATCTCTCTTGCTGTGAGCCATTGATATATGGAGGTTGTTTGTTAGCACATCCGAATGTTTAAACAAACTGTTACAGAATTAGTACCCAGAAATGGTGTGCTGCAACAATAAAAAATAAGCCTAGGCCAGGCATGGTGGCTCACACCTGTAATCCCTGCATTTTGGGAGGCCAAGGCAGGTGGGTCACCTAAGGTTAAGAGTTTGAAACCAGCCTGGCCAACATGACAAAACCCTGTCTCTACTAAAAATACAAAAAAAAAAAAAAAAAAAAAAAAAATTAGCTAGGCATGGTGATAGGTGCCTGTAATCCCAGCTAGAGGCTGAGGCAGGAGAATCACTTGGACCCAGGAGGCAGAGGTTGCAGTAAGCTAAGATTGCGCCACTGTACTCCAGCCTGGATGATGGAGTGAGACTTCATCTCAAAAAATTAAAAAGCAAAAATAAAATATTAAAAATTAGCCGGGTGTGGTGGCATGTGCCTGTAGTCCCAGCTACTTGGGAGGCTGAGATGGGAGGATCACTTGAGCCCAGGTGGCAAAGGTTGCAGTGAGCCAAGATTGCGCCACTGCACTCCAGCCTGGTTCAAAAAAAAAAAAAAAAAACCCAGCCAGGCACGGTGGCTCATGCCTGTAATCCCAGCACTTTGGGAGGCCGAGGCGGGTGGATCACCTGAGGTCAGGATTTTGAGACCAGCCTGGCAAACATGGTGAAACCCTGTCTCCACTAAAAATACAAAAATTAGCCGGGAGTGGTGGCACGCACCTGTAATCCCAGCTACTCAGGAGGCTGAGGCTGGAGAATCGATTGAACCTCAGATGCGGAGGTTGCTGTGAGCCAACATTGAGCCACTGCACTCCAGCCTGGGCGACAGAGCAAGCCTCTGTCTCAAAAAAAAAAAAAAAACACTAAACTATGTAAACTATGAGACATTGAAGTTGAGCTGGACAGTGGCTGGTAAGGGAACTGTCATTGGAAGTTGGAAAGATGGTGACGTGTTATGCAATGGTGAAGGGTTTGGTTAAACTGTAAGCTTATAACCAAATGAGCTTTAGGCTTTAAGTAAAGAACTGGGGAAAGGGAATATTGGTAGCATGCTGTTGCTGCTGTTGCATGCATTTGAGGAGTTACTGGAAGAAAGAGATGACTCAGAAATTAATTGGTCAGTTTTTAAGCAGAAATGGAAGAGAATATAGAAACTTGAGGCAAGTGATCCACATTTTTAACCAGTAAAAGATACAACTGAGAAAGTCCTTGAGCCACAAGGGTTTTTAAATTTCTTTTTTTTTTTTTTTTTTTTTTTTTTTTTTGAGACAGAGTCTCGCTCTGTCGCCCAGGCTGGAGTGCAGTGGCGCAATCGGGGGTCACTGCAAGCTCCGCCTCCTGGATTCACGCCATTCTCCTGCCTCAGCCTCCCAAGTAGCTGGGACTACAGGCGCCCGCCACTCGCCTGGCTAGTTTTTTGTTGTTGTTGTTGTTGTTTTTGTTTTTTTTTTTTTTTTTTTTTTTTTTTTTTTTTTTTTTTTTAGTAGAGACAGGGTTTCACTGTGTTAGCCAGGATGGTCTCGATCTCCTGACCTTGTGATCCGCCCATCTCGGCCTCCCAAAGTGCTGGGATTACAGGCTTGAGCCACCGCGCCCGGCCGAGCCACAAGGTTTTTGTTTTGTTTTTTGAGACACAGTCCTGCTCTTGTTTCCAAGGCCACCTTCTGGGTTCAAGCCTTTCTCCTGACTCAGTCTGCCGAGTAGCTGGGATTACAGGTGTGCACCACCACGCCCAGCTAATTTTTGTATTTTCAGTAGAGATGGGTTTCACCATGTTGGCCAGGCTGGTCTTAAACTTCTGACCTCAAGTGATCCTCCCACCTCAGCCTCCCAAAGTGCTGGGATTACAGGTGTCAGCCACTGCCACTGGTTGAGCTACAAGGTTTGATTAAAAGTCATCTTTGTGGAAAGGGCCATATCAAGTATGTGGCTATTATGTCCTTTGTAAAAATCTCCAAACTGATCAAAGTGGTTCCCAATAAATCCTCTCAGCTAGTCAAGATGATTCGGAGAAAAGAGGTTAAGAGTGTAGCTCATCTTGGCCAGGCGCAGTGGCTCACGCCTATAATTCCAGCACTTTGGGAGGCTGAGGCAGGCGGATCACGAGGTCAGGAGATCGAGACCAGCCTAGCTAACACGGCGCAACCCCGTCTCTACTAAAAATACAAAAAATTAGCTGGGCGTGGTGGCGGGCGCCTGTAGTCCCAGCTTCTCATAAGGCTGAGGCAGGAGAATGGTGTGAACCCAGGAGGCGGCGGAGCTTGCAGTGAGCGGAGGTCATGCCACTGCACTCCAGCCTGGGCGACAGAGTGAGACTCGGTCTCAGAAAAAAAAAAAAAAAAGAAAACAATTATGGGTATGCTGTTGACCCACGGATCTGAATGGAGTAAAATACATAAGTTCGGTTTTGGAGGGAATTGCCCTGCTTCCACTGCCTAACACCCCCTCACCCTGACAGAAAGACACCAGGTTAAATTTTGACCATGAGTGTTCAAGACTTAGTACGACTTTTAGGTCCCCAAATTTCTTTTTTTTTTTTTGAGATTGGGTCTCACTGTGTCACCCAGCCTGGAGTGCAATGAGGCAACCACAGCTCACTATAACCTCGAACTTCTGGTCTCACACAATCCTCCTGCCTCAGCCTCCCAAGTAGCTGGGACTGCAGGCCCATGCCACCCCAACAGGCTAATTTTTGTTTTTTGGGTTTTTTTGAAACAAAATCTCATTCTCACCCAGGCTGAAGTACAGTGGCATGATCTTGGCTCACTGCAACCTTCACTTCCTGGGCTTGAGTGATCCACCTACCTCAGCCTTCCAAGTAGCTGGGACTACAGGTATGTGCCACCATGCCCGGCTAATTTTTGTATTTTTTTGGTAGAGACAGGGTCTTGCTATGTTGCCCAGGCTGGTCTCGAACTCCTGAGCTCAAGCGATTCACCTGTCTTGGCCTCCCAAAGTGCTGGCATTATAGGCGGGTGGTGTACCACCATGCCCAGCCTATTTTTGTTTTGTTTTGTTTTGTCTTGAGATGAAGTCTTGCTCTGTCACTCCAGCTGGAGTGCAGTGGCACAATCAAGCCTCACTGCAGCCTCCACCTCTGGGGCTCCAGTGATCCTCCCACCTCAGCCTTCTGAGTAGCTGGGACTACAGGTGTGCACCACCATGCCTGGCTAATTTTTCTATTTTTTGTAGACAGGGTTTCAGCCTGTTGCCCAAGCTGGTCTTGAACTTCTGGTCTTAAGGAGTTCTCCCTCCTTGGCTTCCCAAAGTGATGGAATTACAGGTGTGAGCCACCATGCTCAGCCTAATTTTTCTATTTCAGGTTTTTATTTTTTATTTGGTAGAGATGGGGGTCTCGGTATGTTGCCCAGGCTGGCCTCAAGCGATCCTGGCCTCAAGTGATACTCCTGCCTCAGCCTCTCAAAGTGCTGTGATTACAGGTGTGAGCCACCATGCCGGGCCTGGGTCTCTCTATTTATTTATTTATTTATTTATTTATTTATTTATTTATGTTTTCTTTTCTTTTGAGACGGAGTCTTGCTCTGTCGCCCAGGCTGGAGTGCAGTGGCACGATCTCGGCTCACTGCAAGCTCCGCTTGCCGGGTTCACGCCATTCTCCTGCCTCAGCCTCCTGAGTAGCTGGGACTACAGGCACCCGCCACCACGCCTGGTTAATTTTTTTGTGTATTTTTAGTAGAGACAGGGTTTCACCATGTTTGCCAGGATGGTCTCGATCTCTTGACCTCGTGATCCGCCCACCTCAGCCTCCCAAAGTGCTGGGATTACAGGTGTGAGCCACCACACCTGGCCATGGGTCTCCAAATTTCTATGGGCATGAAGGAGACTGAGAAAGCTACTCTACTTCAGAAAGACATAACCTCCAGTGTCCTCTCAGTTGTGGCCAAGGAGAATAAGCGGAAAAGGGTGGTTCACTCTAAGGGCAGAGCCAAGAATGTGGTGAAGAATGAACTGGGGAACTCTTCCCACTCCCAGGGAAAGGTGGGGTTCTTCTCAACATCTGCCTAACAGCACTTTAGACTTACTGGGGACCAGAGCCTGCTGTGTGTCTCCCGTCTCTTCTTCTTCTTTCTTTTTCTTTTTCTTCTTCTTCTTTTTCTTCTTCTTCTTCTTCTTCCTCTTCCTCTTCTTCTTCTTTCTTCTTTCTTCTTCTTTCTTCTTCTCCTTCTCCTTCCTCCCCCTCCTCCTTCCTCCCCCTCCTCCTTCCTCCCCCTCCTCCTTCCTCCCCCTCCTCCTTCCTCCCCCTCCTCCTTCCTCCCCCTCCTCCTTCCTCCTCCTTCCTCCTCCTTCCTCCTCCTTCCTCCTCCTTCCTTCCTTCCTTCCTTCTTCTTCTTCTTTCTTCTTTCTTCTTTCTTCTTCTCCTTCTCCTTCTCCTTCTCCTTCTTCTTCTTCCTTTTTTTTTTTTTTTTGAGACAGAGTTTCACTCTTGTTGCCCAGGTTGGAGTGCAATGGCACTATCTTGGCTCACTGCAACCTCTGCCTCCTGGGTTCCAGCGATTCTCCTGTCGCAGCCTCCTGAATAGCTGGGACTACAGGCGCCCGCCACCACGCCCGGCTAATTTTTGGTATTTTTAGTAGAGATCGGGTTTCACTATGTTGGCCAGGCTGGTCTCGAACTGCTGACCTCATGATCTGCCCCCCTCGGCCTCCCAAAGTGCTGGATTTACAGACGTGAGCCACCGTGCCTGGCTAAATTTTGTTTTCACCATGTTGGCCAAGGTGGTCTCAAACTCCTGACCTCAGGTGATCCACTGGCCTTGGCCTCCCAAAGTGCTGGGATTACAGGCATGAGACTCCGTGCCAGGCCCCGTCCCTCCTTCTGAACAGGAGTGTGCTCTGCCGTTCTCCTGTCCTTGTTCTGCTTTGTATGTTGGATGTGTGCATGCATATGTGTGTGTGTGTAGAAATGGGACAGAGATAACTTGTCTCTGTCTCTCTTTTATTTTGTAGCTCATAGGTCTCTGAATCAAGAGAAGCTGCATCTGGACCTGATATAGAAGAGACTATTAGAGATCCTGGGCTTGAGGCTGATTCCATGTCAGATGGGTCACTTAGGTGGTCTCCCTTCGGAAGGGGATGCATTTATTTTGCATATGGAAGAAAATGCAAAGGCAGTATTTGTAAGGAAGAGGGCAGACGGGGGAAGATTTTATAATTGTTCAAAAACATTCACTGGGCTGGGTGCGGTGGCTCATGCCTATAATCCCAGTGCTTTGGGAGGGTGAGGCAGGAGGATCACTTGAGGCCGAGTTTGAGACCAGCATGGGCAACATAGTGAGACCCTATCTCTACAAAAAATAAAACAATAAAAAAAAATTAGCTGGGCGTGGTGGTGCTTGCCTGTAGTCGTAGCTACAGGCTGAGGTGGGAGGATCGCTTAAGCTCAGGAGGTAGAGGCTGCAGTGAGTTATGATTGCACCATGCACCCATGCACTCCAGTCTGGGCAACACAAGAAGACACTGACTCTAAACAACCAACAAAACAAAATCACATGTATTCACTGGCCCTCTCTTTGGGGACCTGCTATATGTTAGGTAGGGATTTAGACCCAACATGGTGGTACCACCTGACATGGCGGGCCCCTTGTCAGGACTTTACCCGCTGAGACTTCCTGCTAGGACTTTTCAGTGCACGAAAAGCACCCTGAGCTCGCCAAAACTCCCCGCTCTGCTCTGCGCAAACTCCTGGACACGTCATTCCTCAGAAATCGAAACCTAACTCAGGAAACCGAAACCTACAGACCCCGCCTACCTCGCCCTATAAAAGGCCGGATACCTGCCCTGCCTGCGACTTCCTCGGCCCTCCTCCTAGGGGACCGGTGAACCTCACCCGCAAGCCCAATAAAGGCTACCTCTGTTCTCATCTGCCTCATGTCTTCTTGCTCAGCTCCCCATTACATTGGTGCCGAAACCTGGGAGGAGACCCCTCCCCGGACCCCTGCCGGTTTGGGCAGGCTCTCCTCTCCCCGAGCCAGGACCTCCTCTCTGAGCCGGGAGACGTTTTACCAAATCCAAGACTCAGTTCGATCACTGCTGGGTAAGTTTTCCCCCGTCCTGCAGGCTCCAGAAGTCCATGCCCAAAAACGCGGCCGCGTCAGGGCTTCCCCCGTCCATCACTTGTGACCTTGGCACCGGGGACTAGGAGACGTCTGACCTCCCTGGAAGCTGCCATACCCTGCACTCACTCCGCGTGGCAGTGAGAGGATGCTCCCGTTGCCTCCGGACTGCTCGCCTCAGGATCATGGGGGCTGCCCAGTCCAAACCAGACCCAAAATCCCTCTGGGGTGCCTCTTGGCTAATTTCCAGACTTTAGGTCTCAGCCAAGACCTAAAACAAAAGCGGCTTATTTTCTTCTGCACAGTGGCATGGCCGCAGTATAAATTGGATAATCAGTCTCAGTGGCCTGCAGAAGGCACTCTAGACTTTAACATCCTCATAGATCTGACCAACTTCTGCAAGAGACTAGGCAAATGGTCCGAGGTGCCCTATGTTCAGGCCTTTCGGGACTTGCGCTCCTGCCCAGACCTCTGTGCGCAATGTTCGTTGGCCCAGGTCTTGCTCGCGAAATCTACTTCCTCAAGCAAGGAAAAGGACGATTCTTCCTCTTTCTCTGAGCCCCCGATACTCTTTCCCTACCCCTCCTTCAGTTCCCCGCTCAACCTCCCCCTTACCCTGACCCGTCGTTGTCTCCGTCCTTGTCGGCGCCACCCCTTCCCTCCACTCCTCCTGTGTCCCCACCAAACCTGACGGACCCTGTCTCTCCTCCCTCCTCCTCCTGCTCGCCTGTCTCAGCCCATACCCGGTCCAGGACTGACCTCCTGTGCCCCTTGTGGGAAGTGGCAGGCGCCGAAGGAGTGGTCCGGGTCTATGTGCCGTTTTTGCGGGCAGACCTGTCTAAGATTGAAGAGCATGTAGTCTCTTTCTCAGCCAACCCCACTCTGTATATCAAAGAGTTCAGATACCTATGCCAGCATATGACCTCACCTGGCATGATCTCCATGTCATTATGACCTCAACCCTGTCCCCTGAGAAACGGGAGCATATCCTAGCAGCAGCCAGGAAGCATGATGACCAGGTTCATTTAACTGACCCTGCCATGCCAGTCAGCACCAAGGCGGTGCCCTCTGCCGAGCCTGGCTAGGACTACCAGGTTGGGCAGGCAGGCTGCTGCCACCGAGACATGATGGTCCAGTGCCTTCTTGCCAGCATGCAGGCAGCCTCCAATAAGTCAGTCAACTTTGATAAATTAAAGGAGGTAGTCCACGGCTCAAATGAAAATCTGGCCGTTTTTCTTAACCGACTGACTGAGGCACTCATTCAGTACACCCGCCTTGACCCTGCCTCCCCTGCAGGAGGAACCGTCTTGGCTACGTACTTTATTTCTCAGTCGGCTCCGGATAGCTGGAAAAAATTTAAAAAGGTGGAGGACGGCCCTCAAACTCCCATCCAGGATTTAGTCAAACTGGCCTTCGAGGTCTACAACTCCAGGGAGGAAGCAGCTGAGGCCCAGCAACAGGCCAGGCTAAAACAGAAGGTACAACTCCAAACCCAGGCCTTGGTGGCAGCCCTGAGGCCGGCAGGCTCCAGGAGCTCTCAGAGAGGAGGTACTCCCCAAGCGCCACCTGGTGCCTGCTTCAAGTGCAGCAACAAAGGCCACTGGGCCAAGCAGTGCCCCAACCCTAAGGAACCAACTCGCCCCTGTCCAAGCTGTGGGCAGATGGGCCATTGGAAGTCAGACTGCCCCAACCTGAGGACGGTCGCTACGCCTCCACATGACGACCCTCCTCCAGGTACTGGAGGCGTCTTCCAGCTCCTCGACACCGACAAAGATTGAAGAGGCCCAGATTCAGGAACCTCTCTTACTCTCGCCGAGCCCAGGGTTATGCTCCAGGTAGCGGGTAAGTCCATAGCCTTCCTTATGGACACGGGGGCTACCTACTCTGTTTTGCCTTCCTTCAGTGGCCCCAGCCATCCCTCTGTTGTCAGGGTCATGGGAATTGATGGCACTCCCTCCATCTACCGCCAGACTCCTCCTCTGTCTTGCCGCCTGGATGGCTCCCTCTTCTCGCACTCATTTCTTATCATTCCTTCATGCCTAGTCCCCTTGTTAGGACGAGACCTCCTCTCTAAGCTAGGGGCCTCAGTTCACTTCCGGCCCAACCCCTCCCCGCACCTCGCGCTCCTCTTTCCCCTCCTCTCACCTGATAAACCCCACCAGGCTGACACCCCACTCCTGTTTCCGGTCCCCATTAACCCTAAGGTGTGGGATACCTCCACCCTGATCATTGCCCAGCACCATACTCCAGTCCGCATCCAGCTGAAGGACCCCTCCAAGTTTCCCTCTAGACCCCAGTTCCCTATCTCCCTTGAGCACCGACAGGGACTAAAACCCATCATCACATGCCTGCTCCAGCAGCACATTCTAGTCCCTGCCAACTCACCATGCAATACTCCTATCCTGCCTGTAAAGAAAAGCTCCGGTGCCTACCGCCTCATGCAGGATCTACGCCTCATCAATGAGGCAGTAGTCCCCACCTTTCCAGTTGTTCCTAACCCATATACACTTCTCTCGCGCATTCCCCCTGATACCACTCATTTTACTGTCCTTGACCTAAAGGATGCCTTCTTCACCATTCCCCTGCATCCTGACTGACACTTTCTTTTTGCCTTTACATGGGAAGATCCAGACACTCATATTTCTTCCCAGCTGACTTGGACTGTTTTGCCTCAAGGGTTCCAAGATAGCCCCCATTTTTTTGGACAGGCACTGGCACAGGATGTTAGCCTCTGTCCCCTTACCCACAGCACACTATTGCAATATGTAGATGACTTATTACTATGTAGTCCCTCCTGGGAGAGCTCCCTTGCAGATACTGCTACACTTTTAAATTTTCTTGGTGACCGAGGTTATCGGGTTACCCTGGCCAAGGCTCAGCTTTGCACCCCTTCTGTCACCTACCTAGGTATACTCCTCAGACCCACTACAAAAAGCCTCATGGCGGATAGAATAAGCCTCATTGAAACTCTCCAGCCTCCTCAGGATGCGGAAGAGATCTTGTCCTTCCTAGGACCGGTAGGGTATTTCAGGCATTGGATTCCCAACTTCGGGGTCCTAGCCAAGCCCCTCTACCAGGCTGCCAAGGAAGCGCCCACCGGACTGCTGTCCGATCCCTTATTGGTTGCCAACTCTTTCAAGAAGCTTCAGGACTGTCTCCTTTCTGCCCCTGCTCTCTCTCTCCCCAACCCCCTTCGGCCTTTCCATCCATTCACCGAGGAGCGCCAAAAGGTTACTACTGGCCTCCTAGCCCAGCCGGTTGGATCCACATACCAGGCTGTGGCCTATCTCTCCAAGCAGTTAGACCCCATGGTCCAGGGCTGGCAACCTTGTCTGCGAGCCCTGGCGGCTGCCACAGAACTTACCAAGGAGGCCCTCAAGCTCACCCTAGGACATTCTCTTACTGTCTACTCTTCTCAACAACTGTCAGATCTCATCACACACAATGTCTCAGCCACCTCACCCCGTCCCGGCTTCAACAGTTTCACCTGCTATTCATTGAAAACCCTCACATCACCCTTACCACCTCATGCCCTCTAAACCCTGCTACCCTCTTGCCCACTCCAGGGTGCGATTCCGCCCCCGCATATTCCTGCCTGGAGGTTCTCACCACCTTGCCGCCCTCCCACCACAGTCTTTCCGAACAGCCATTAGAACACCCAGACCATACCCTGTTCGTGGACGGGAGTTCTGTTTTAACCTCTGATGGCTGCCAGCAGGCGGCCTACGCTGTTGTAACAGCAACCCAGACGGTCGAAACCAGGCCCTTGCCTTTAGGCACCACCTCCCAGAAGGCTGAAGTCACTGCCCTTACTCGTGCCCTACTCCTCTCCAAAGGGCAGAGGGTTAATATCTACACAGACTCTAAATATGCCTACCTTATTGCACAGACCCACTCCCTTCTCTGGCAAGAGCGTAGGTTCCTTACCACCAAAGGGATGCCAGTAGTCAATGGACCACTTATAAAGAGGTTGCTTGATGCTCTCCAGGCCCCCAAGGAGGTAGCCATCATCCACTGTAAAAGCCACCAGCATTCTAAGGATCCTGTGTCGCAGGGTAACAACCTAGCTGATTCCACCGCACGGGCCACTGCCCTCACTTCCTCCCCTACCCCAGCGCCTTTACTCTTTCTTTCCCCCACACATTCCCCCGACTACTCTCCCCAGGAACTTCAAACCCTGATGGCCCATCCCAGTGCTACCCAGAGCGAGGATGGGTGGGTGTTCATTGACAGCTGAGTAGCGCTCCCCCAGACTCAGGCAGTGTGTATATTGACCGACATACACCACTCTCTCCACATAGGGCCTAAGGCTATGTATAACTTCCTGGGGCCCATCCTTCACCTCCCCTCACTGCAGGCCCAAATTAGGAAGGTACATCAGTAATGTGCCACCTGTTCGGCCGTTAACCCCCAAGGTAGGCTCAGGCACCCAGGGCCCACTCATCAGCTAAGGAGCCACCAGCCAGGGGAAGATTGGAAACTTGATTTTACCCACATGCCCCGCCATAAAAAATTCCGCTACCTGCTGACCTTGGTTGACACCTTCTCAGGATGGATCGAGGCTTTCCCCATCACCTGAGAAACTGTGGAGTTCGCGGCAACCACTCTCCTAGAGCACATCATCCCCAGGTTTGGTCTCCCCCGAACCATCCAATCAGACAATGGTCTGGCCTTCATTTCTTTTTTTTTTTTTTTTTTTTTTTTTTTGAGACGGAGTCTCGCTCTGCCGCCCAGGCTGGAGTGCAGTGGCCTTCAGCTCATTCCGCCTCTAAACCATTCACCCCCCGAGTAGGTGGTGGCCGCACTCCAGATTGGTCCTGGCCTTCATTTCTAAACTCACCCAGCAGGTGGTGGCCGCACTCCAGATTACCTGGAAGCTCCACATTCCCTACCATCCACAGTCATCTGGAAAGGTAGAACGCGCAAACAGTCTCCTTAAACTACATCTAACCAAACTCACTCTAGAAACCCGCCTCTCGTGGGTGACTCTCCTTCCCTTGGCTCTCACTCGTCTTAGGGCAGCTCCGCTGGCCCCCACAGGGCTCAGCCGTTTTGAGCTGCTGTATGGACGCCCGTTTCTCTTCCAGGAGCTGCCAGCCCTCTCCCCTTCCTTAGGCTCCTACCTCCCTTACTTAACCCTCCTTCGCGAGCTTCTGAGAAAACACGCGGACTGGTGTCTCCCTGCACCCGCTTCCCCAACCCTTGAGAATCCCACCGTCACAGTACCTGGAGACCTGGTCCTGGTCAAGCAGCTGCAACCCCAAGCCTTATCTCCATGGTGAGAAGGACCATACACCGTAATCCTCACCACTCCCACCGCTGCCAAGCTCCTTGGTCTTCCCTTCTGGTATCACCTGTCCCAGCTGAAAAAGGCGCCCACCCAACATGATTACAATTGGACCATTCAGGTTGTTACCCCTACCAAGTTATGACTCATGCACGCAGGTAACGACCCTCTGCCTAACCTTCCTCGGCCACCTAGTCCTCCCGAGTCTAGGTGAGACTCCTGCCCAAACTCCCCCCACCAATCCATTCCAGTGGAGGTTCTACCTTTCTGAGACCTAGACCCAGGGAAATCACATGAGCTCCCTCACCATAGCCACAGGAGACTGCCAACCCCAGGGGTGCCAAAGCCAAGTAACCTTTAATTTCTCCTCCTTCAACAGTGTGCTCCGTACTTGGCGGCACCCAGCCATTTGTTTCACATATGATCAGACATACGATGCCTGTCGATCTACTTGGTTGAAACCAATGGAGGCTTCCCTTACTACTACTGCAACATTCACTCGGCCATACAGGACACCAAAGAAACCCTCTGGCAGCAGCCCACTTCCTCCGTGCGGCTGACTACAAACCTCAAGTCTATCTTTTTCCTCACCATCCCTGACCCTTGGGCATCAGGGGTTGAGGCCCGCCTTTACCGAGGGCAGAGTGAGTCTTATCCCATGGCCCGACTCAGGATCTTTAAGGCCTACATCAGGGTCATAAGCAGCCTTGTCAGCCTGGCCGCTGACATCAGACAACAGGAGGAAGCCATCTCAGCTCTAGTCGACCCAGGCAGCAAGCCCCAGGACAGCAGCAACCCTTTTTCCTTGCTAACCTTAGTCAGGGAAGGGGCTCAAGTGGTACACATGGCCGGGGTACACAACATCTCTCGCTGTTTCCTGTGTGCAGCCTTGAATAAGCCCCCACTGGTTGCAGTACCCTTACCCAGCCCTTTTAACTCCTCTAACCTAACCCTCTCCTCCCCTCTCCCCGGCCGGACCCCAGGAGAAGTCCCCTTGTTTCAAGACCCGCTTAGGCAACAATTCCCCTTTTGCTACTCCACCCCCAATGCTTCCTGGTGCAACCAGACAGGATCTGCACCTCTAAATCTAACCGCCCCTCCAGGTGGGTATTTTTGGTGCAATTCCACCCTGTCAAAAACCCTCCATGCCCCCAACACTGCCCTATGCGTTCCCATCTTCCTAGTCCCCAGCCTCACCCTGTACAGTGAGGCCGAGCTATCCTCCCTCCTGCCCTCTGCCCGCCCCGCCAGGCAAGGGCAGTATTCCTTCCATTGATGATCGGGGTCTCTTTAGCCTCATCCCTGGTAGCCTCCGGCCTAGGAACCGGAGCCCTAACTCATTCTGTCCAGGCCTCTCAGGACCTTTCAGCCCGATTACAGGTAGCAGTCGAAGCTTCTGCGGAGTCCTTGGCTTCCCTCCAACGGCAGATCACCTCAGTCACCCAGGTGGCAGCCCAGAACTGTCGGGCACTCGACCTCCTTACAGCCGCTAAGGGTGGCACCTGCATGTTCTCAATGAAGAATGTTGCTACTACATCAGTGAATCAGGACTAGTAGAAACCAATCTCCTCACTCTAGAAAAGATTCAGGAAGGGCTCCACCAGAGAAACCTCAGATCAGGGCCCTCATTTGGGTGGTGGCAGTTGTCTATAGCTGGTTGGGTCCTACCCTTTCTAAGCCCCTTACTAATCATTGGCTTCTTGCTACTCATAGCTCCCTGTGTCCTCCGCTTCGTCCAGGACCACATAAAGGAAGTCTCCCGGGTCACTGTCAATCAGATGCTACTCCACCCCTATACCCGAGTTCTGACCTCTGAAGAACCCCACAATGACCTATACCAGCAGGAAGCAGCCAGAGGAACACGTCGCCCCTTTTACTTATTAGAAAGAGGTCAGAATGTTAGGCAGGGACCTAGACCCAACATGGCGGTACCACCTGACATGGCGGGCCCCTTGTCGGGACTTTACCCGCTGGGACCTCCTGCTAGGACTTTTCAGCGCGCGAAAAGCACCCTGAGCCCGCCAAAACTCCCCGCTCTGCGCAAACTCCTGGGCACCTCATTCCTCAGAAACCGAAACCTACAGACCCCGCCTACCTTGCCCTACAAAAGGCCCCTGATACCTGCCCTGCGTGTGACTTCCTCGGCCCTCCTCCTAGGGGACCAGTGAACCTCGCCCGCGAGCCCAATAAAAGCTACCTCTGTTCTCATCTGCCTCGTGTCTTCTTGCTCGGCTCCCCATTACATTACACTATATAGAATGGTTTTAAGTCCCCAGTTCACTGACATCAGGTTTGGCTATATGGCTTGCTTTAGACCATGAACTTTGAGTGGAAATGACATGTGCCACTTCCAAGAGGAAGCTTTAAGAGCCGTCATGGGGTCTGCTACCTTTCCTCTCTTCTGTGTCTGGAGACGAAAAGTTTCAGCTTGAGGCTTTTCCTTCAGACTGGGCTCTGGAATGAAGATAGCATAGAACAGAGCGGTCCCATGGAGGACATGGATGTGAGTGAGAAATCAACATGGTGTTGTGAGTCCCTGAGAGGTGGAGGTTGCTGTTATGCAGCCTAACTGGATCCCAGCCGATAGATGCAGCCTCCCTGTGGGTTGCAGATGCTCCTCTGTTCAGGTATCCTTTCCCATCACCATGACAACTGACACACCATAATGAGCTATGCTGATGTTAGGAAGTCTCCGCCTTTGCCCCTCTTCAGAGCTCTTCACCCTCAGGTCCTAACCAGTGAGCCTATTTCTTTTTTTTTTTTTTTTTTTTTTTTTGAGATGGAATCTTGTTCTGTCGCCAGGCTGGAGGGCAGTAGTGCGATCTCGGCTCACTGCAACCTCTGCCTCCTGGGTTTAAGCAAATATCGTGCTTCAGCCTCCTGAGAAGGTCTCGAACTCCTCACCTCTGGCCATCCTCCTGCGTTGGCCTCCTAAAGTGCTGGGATTACAGGCATGAACCACCGCACCCAGCGAAGCTGAGTCTTCTTGATTCTTGCTGGCATTTGGCAACTAGTAGCAGCTGCTCACAGGAATTGTAAAAACATCTGGTGGCGCCCAGACCTTCTAACATCAACATGGTGTAAATATCAATCTCTAGTAAATATCAATCTCACATGCATCCTGAGACGCATTAAAAAGAAGTTGTCTGGGTGCAGCACACCAACATGGCACAAGTATACATATGTAATAAACCCGCACGTTATGCACATGTACCCTACAACTTAAAGTATAATAATAACAAAAAAAAAAAAAAAAAAAGAAGTTGTCCAGGCCGGGTGCGGTGGCTCACGCCTGTAATCCCAACACTTTGGGAGGCCAACGGGGTGGATCACCTGAGGTTAGGAGTTTGAGACCAGCCTAGTCAACATGGTGGAACCCCATCTCTACTTAAAAGAAAAAAAAAAAAAAGTCTGGGCGCGGTGGCTCACGCCTGTAATCCCAGCACTTTGGGAGGCTGAGGCGGGCGGATCACGAGGTCAGGAGATCGAGACCATCCTGGCGAACATGGTGAAACCCCGTCTCTACTAAAAAATACAAAAAATTAGTCAGGTGTGGTGCCAGGCGCCTGTAGTACCAGCTACTCAGGAGGTTGAGGCAGGAGAATGGCGTGAACCCGGGAGGCAGAGCTTGCTGTGAGCCGAGATCGCGCCACTGCACTCCAGCCTGGGCCACAGAGCCAGACTCCGTCTCAAAAAAAAAAAAAAAAAAAAAAAAAAAAAAAATTAGCCAGGTGTGATGGTCACGCCTGAAAACCCAGCTACTCGGGAGGCTGAGGCAGGAGAATTGCTTGAACCCTGGAGGCAGAGGTTGCAGTGAACTGAGATCGTGTCACTGCACTCCAGCCTGGGCGACAAGAGCGAAACTCCATCTCAAACACAAAACAAAACAAAAAGAATCCTAATAGTAAGTGAAAATTCTGAATTAGTTTGTGTATGTGTATTGCTGCATATAACAGAGACCCAAATTAACTGTGACTTAAATAGTTTTTTTTTTTTTTGAGATGGAGTCTCGCTCTGTCACCCAGGCTGGAGTGCAGTGGTGCGATCTTGGCTCACTGCAAGCTCCGCCTCCCGGGTTCATGCCATTCTCCTGCCTCAGCCTCCTGAGTAGCTGGGACCACAGGCGCCTGCCATCATGCCCGACTAGTTTTTTTGTAGTTTTAGTAGAGATGGGGTTTCACCGTGTTAGCCAGGATGGTCTCCATCTCCTGACCTCGTGATCCACCCACCTGGGCCTCCCAAAGTGCTGGGATTACAGGTGTGAGCTACCATGCCCGGCCTGAAGACATATTTTCTATAAGGAAATGGGTAGATTTTAATGAACAATACCCCTTTTGTGGGCAGATTCCTAAGTCCCAGGCCCTCACAAGGGGTCAGTGGGCCTGGAGATGCCAGCTCCCGGCTGCCAGAGGCACTGCTCCTCCAGGGCCACTTCAGCCCACTTTTGATCACTAAGAATCCCAAGAAGGGCACAGGGAACTTCCTTTCTTACTGCCCATGGAACCTGTTGTCACTAGACATCCTGAAACATACTTTGGGAAACTGTGTCCAAAGACCCTTCTAGTTTCAAATCTGTGGATCCAGGGGTCTCCGCTGAACCTTATCTGATGCCCAAACTCCCACCCATTCACTCCTAACCAGAACACAGAAGACGACCTGGTGCCAAAATGAAAGCTTTAATGAGTGTTACTCCTAGACAGTCATGTCTCAGCCGCTGCCAGCCTCCATTGTCCCAGCTCTCTTAGCTGGGCGACAGGTTAGCTAGTTGCTGAGGGGTAGGGATCTGGAGTCTAAAGAGCAGAGCCAGGCAAAAGGAGGTACAGGAAGCCCCCAATGGGGGCTGGGCTCCCGGAGTGTGGTGCTGGGGGTCATGGGTTTCAGGCCGGCCCCTCTTCAGGTATTCCTAGCAAAGCCGCCAGGGGCTCCAGGGGTGTGGGGGTCCCCGTGGGCACAGGGTGGGTACGTTCATGCTTGCGCAGGTCGCTGGCACTCAAGAAGGCCTTGGGACAATGGGGGCAGGTGTAGGGGCGCACTGAGCTGTGAGTGCGGCTGTGTTTCCGCAGCCCAGCCCGGTCAGAGAAGCTCTTGCCACACTGGGTGCAGGGGAAGGGCCGGAGCTCCGGGTGTGAGCGCTCGTGCCGACGCAGCAGTGTCATTGTGGAGAAGGTCTCCTTGCACTCTCGGCACACAAACTGGGGAGGCTTCTCATCAGCCTCCTCACCCCCCACCTCGCCTGCCCCTTCCAGGGGACCAGGAGCCTCCCGGACGCCGGCATCTTGGCATTCCACATGCTCCACCGTCATGCCCACCACCTGCCACTGTGTGGCCATCATACCACCTGACTCCGGGGGCAGCCCTAGCAGCCCTGCTGGAGGGTCCCCTAGCCCCGCCCCTGCTGCCGGGGTGGCTGAGCCCTCGCCTGCCACGCCCACAGGCAGCGCCAACCCCACCACCAGCTCCTGTGCAGGGGGCGCCCCCGCGGCCTCACTGCTTCGATGGGTCCGCTCGTGCTTCCTCAGGCTCGATGACACCACAAAGGACTTTCCGCACGCGTTACAGTGGAAGGGGCGCTCCCCTGAATGCACCCGGCTGTGCTTCGTGAGGCTGGCACGCTCGGCAAAGGCTCGCCCGCACTCCTCGCAGCGGAAGGGCCGCTGGCCAGAGTGCACCAGCGCGTGCCGCTTGAGGTCCCAGGACGCCACGAACGTCTTGTCACACTGCAGGCACTTGAATGGCCGATCGCCGGTGTGCACGCGCCGGTGCATGGCCAGGTCCGCCGGCTGCCGGAAGTCCTTGCCGCACTTCTCACAGTGGTACGGCTTCACTCCCTCATGCGCGCGCTGGTGGCGCCGGAAGCTCGAGGGGTCGGAGAACATACGGCCGCAGCGTGGGCACAGGAAGGGCTTCTCCCCCGAGTGTGTGCGCTCATGGCTCTGGTAGGAACTGAGCTGCGTGAAGCCCTTGCCGCAGGCCGGGCAGCGGTAGGGCTTCTGTGCTGCGTGGATGCGCTGGTGGCACGTGAGAGAGGATGAGCGGGAGAAGCTCTTCCCGCACTCGGAGCAGAGGAAGGGGCGCTCGCCGGTGTGGGACCTGCAAGTGGAGGACTCGGCATGAAGGTGACAGACCCCATAACCTGACCCCACTGCCTATCTGGGCTGTACTTTAGGGGTTCCCCAACCATCCGTGGGGGCCTAGGTTTAATCCCCTAAGAGCCACATTGCTGCACCCCAGAGAAAGAAGACTTCAGGCTGGCTGGGTGTCTATTCCAAAGACCCATTTCTGCACATTAAAGACCAAGATATGGGCCGGGCACGGTGGCTCATGCCTGTAATTCCAGCACTTTGGGAGGCCGAGGCCAGCGGATCACAAGGTCAGGAGATTGAGACCATCCTGGCTAACATGGTGAAATCCAGTCTCTACTAAAAATACAAAAAATTAGTCGGGCGTGGTGGCAGGCGCCTGTAGTCCCAGTTACTCAGGAGGCTGAGGCAGGAGAATGGCGTGAACCCGGGAGGCGGAGCTTGCAGTGAGCCAAGATCGTGCTACTGCATTCCAGCCTGGACGGCAGAGCAAGACTCCATCTCAAAAAAAAAAAAAAAAAAAAAAAAAAAAAAAGACCAAGATATGGCCAGGCGCGGTGGCTCACGCCTGTAATCCCAACACTGTGGGAGGCCGAGACAGGCTGATCACCTGAGGTCGGGTGTTCAAGACCAGCCTGACCAACATGGAGAAACCCCGTCTTTACTAAAAATACAAAATTAGCTGGGCATGGTGGCGCATGCCTGTAATCCCAACTACTCGGGAGGCTGAGGCAGGAGACTCGCTTGAATCCGGGAGGCAGAGGTTGCGGTGAGCCAAGATCACACCATCGCACTCCAGCCTGGGCAACAAGAGCGAGACTCCGTCTCAAGAAACAAAGAAAACCCCCCAAAAACCAAGATATGCGTCCCCTGCCTTTTTTCCCCCTGTTCCTCAGGCTGGAATGCAGTGGCCTGATCATGGCTCACTGCAGCCTCGACCTCCTGGGCTCAGGCCATCCTCCCACCTTAGCCTCCCAAGTACCCGGGACTAGAAGTATACATCCCCACGCTCGGGTAATTTTTTTATTTTTATAGAGACAAGGCTTGCTATGTTGCCCAGGCTGGTCTTGAACTCTTGGGCTGAAGCGATCCTCCTGCCTCCTCCCAAAGGGTTGGAATTATAGGCGTGAGCTATTGTACCCAGCCTAGAAACGTGTCATTAATGTAGAGGCTGAGAAAAAAAAAAATGACCTAGATAAACCTAGCCCCACTCACAGCTCCTGGTCTCCACCAAAGACCCTCAGAACTGCCCAACTCCAAACCCCACCCTTTCCAGCTGGCCTGGAATGGAGGCCAATCTGACCCAATCCCATTATCAGGGCTCCACCTCGAGGCGGTTGCCACCTCTGCCCAATCACGGGCATCAATTTCTCCCACATGCCTAGCCCCTCCCCTTGGATCTGCCCCACCCACCTTCCCATTGGCTCACTTTACCCTGAGACTCAACCCCAGGCCCATTGGCTGCAGCAACCCTGTCGCGTCGCCCCGCCCCAGAAGGCACCCTCACCGCTCATGGTTGCGGAGGTCCTTTAGCTCCGCGTAGGCTTTGCCGCAACGCTCACAGCTGTAGGGCCGCAGGCCAGCGTGAGTACGCCGGTGCTTGCGGAACACTGAAGGGTCAGCAAAGCTCTTGCCGCAGTCAGCGCAGGCATAGGGCCGCTCGCCCGTGTGGCCGCGCTGGTGGATCTTGAGCTTGGAGAGTGCGCCATAGGCCTTGGGGCAGTGCGCACAGCGGAAGGGCAGTTCGCCAGCATGGGAGGCCAGGTGCACGCGCAGACATACGGGCTGCATGAATCGGCGGCCGCACTCGGGGCACGGAAAGGGCTTCTCCCCCGTGTGACTGCGCCCGTGGCTGCGCAGCTCGGGTGCCGTCTTGTAGGCCTTGGGGCACAGCGGACACGCATAGGGCCTAGGCTTAGCCGCGGAGCCTGCCACCTTGTCCCCACTGGCTTCCTCTGCCTTAGCTTCTGTCTCCGGCTTTGGCTTCACCTCAGCCACCTCCTCAGAGCAGTCTGCTGGCCCATGTGTGGCAGCGTGGCGCGCTGCCCTGGGCGCATTTGGAAATGTCTTGGTACAGGACAGGCACTTGTAGCGGCGGCCGGAGCGCTTGTAGCCGGGGGCTGGGGACCGGGCCTCTGCAGCCTCCACTTCCATGGCCTTGGTGAATGGAGTTTCCCTGCAAGAGAAGCAAAGTTAGACCAAAGCCACATACCTTCGCCACTCTTCAAGGCCTCAGAGAGAACCCTATCTCATCTGCATTTCTCACCCCAGAACCCCCACATCCTTCCTGCCCAGCATTCCTGGCTGACACCCTGTGTTCGTTTCCTCCCTGAACTGCTCATTGAAGAAAGGAGTTGGACCAAGTGACCGCACAGCCACTAAGAAAGGAGGCTGGGGGTCACAAAAGATTCACCTATACTTCCCTCCTCAACCTCTGGGCTTTTCCAAACACTGTGGCATTCCCGGAGGTCCAGGTTCCATCTGTCTCACCATCTTCCTTCTTCAGCTCAGTGTCCAAGAACCATGCCAGGATCAGGATGAAGAGTGTACCCAGACGTGGGCCTGGCCTGAAGGTCTCCAAGCACCCAGAAAAGACAGACCTGGGACCAGAAAAGGGCTGAGCCAATGGGCTAAATCTGGTAGCTGGCACTGTCTGGAAGTGACAGGTCCCCAGCGTCTGTGTTTTCTTTCCTCCTCTGAATGGTTAGCCCCTCAGAGACAGCAACTGTTCACACAGAATTCTGCCCTTGCACAGCTGTACGGGCCTCCGCCCCAGACTGGAATCTGTCCACCCTCTGCTCTGGAATCCCTGTTGGCCTGTTCCCACAACTCTGGTAATGAAGAATCACTCTCAAGGCAGCCTGAGCCATTGCTAGCAGCTAGAAGCCTGTTTCTGAGTCATAACTGATATATCTGATCTAACGTGACCTCCTGGCATACCAGCTCTAGCTGAGA
This sequence comes from Macaca thibetana thibetana, assembly GCF_024542745.1. Lineage (NCBI taxonomy): Eukaryota > Metazoa > Chordata > Mammalia > Primates > Cercopithecidae > Macaca > Macaca thibetana. Next base: position 47,204,099 of record NC_065597.1, on the reverse strand, counting down.
TCCCTACTTTCTGGTCCAGAACCCAGACGCCCTCCACCCAGCTGCTCCTGGGGATCATGGCTGGGAGGAAACAGGATTAACGGCTGTATTAGTCTTAACACCAGCTCATCCTCCCTGGGGGATGAAGGGAAGAGGATTAGGGCAGATCCACTTAAGGAGTGCTCAGCAGCTGCTGCTAGGGGAAGGGGTCTGAGGAGTGGGGGCTGCAGGGAGCCAGGTGTGCCCAGAGGCTAGGAGGCCTACGTTCTACTTCCAGCCTGGTGGATTACTATGAGACCTCAGTGAAATGAGTGTTGTTTATAGGCCTATTTCCTCATCTGGACACCTTAGGGGTTGGTGGCTTCTAAGTTATGACACTGGGGTTGAGGAGGAGGAGGAAACTGAGCTGAGCCATGAGGGTGCTAGGGGAAATACAGAGACTCAGGGCCCCTTATGCCAGGAAAAGGTGGGAGAAACAGCTTACCTGGTTGACCCAGGGAGGACACAGGAGCCCCTGAGGCATGGCAAGGGCCACATCCTTAAGAGTCAGCACCCTTCTGCCTGAAGTCCCGGCCTCAGGCCTGCACACTGCCCTCCCTCCCCAACCCCATGCAGCCGGTCTTCTCCCAGAAGTACTGTATGATGTTTCCTGTTCCCTGCTTAAGAAATTTCCGGCCGGGCGCGGTGGCTCAAGCCTGTAATCCCAGCACTTTGGGAGGCCGAGACGGGCGGATCACGAGGTCAGGAGATCGAGACCATCCTGGCTAACACGGTGAAACCCCGTCTCTACTAAAAAATACAAAAAACTAGCCGGGCGAGGTGGCGGGCGCCTGTAGTCCCAGCTACTCGGGAGGCTGAGGCAGGAGAATGGCGTAAACCCGGGAGGCGGAGCTTGCAGTGAGCTGAGATCCGGCCACTGCACTCCAGCCTGGGCGACAGAGCGAGACTCCGTCTCAAAAAAAAAAAAAAAAAAAAAAAGAAATTTCCATGGCTTCCACCATAGCATGCAAATCCCCAGGTCCTTCCTGCTTGTTCCAAATCTGACAAGTCCTTCACTGGAGCCCCACTTCCACCAGGAGGCTCCTCAAGCATCTCCCCTTTAGGTTTGGCCCCAATCCCACAAAACTCCATTCTATTCTCACTTGGTAATTTCACTTTTCCCGCTAAATCCTGGGGCTTAGCCAGGTGTGGTGGCATGTGCCTGAAGTCCCAGCTAGGTGGGAGGCTGAGGCAGGAGGATCCCTTGAGCCCAGGAGTTCGAGGCTGCAGTGAACTATGATCGTACCACTGCACTCTAGCCTGGGCAACCTGGCGAGACCCCATCTCTACTAAAAATAAAAATTAGCCAGGTGTGGTGGCATGCGCCTGTAGTCCTGCCTACTTGAGAGGCTGGGGTGGGAGGACTGCTTGAGCCCAGGAGTTCAAGACTGCACCACTACACTCCAGCCTAGGAGACGGGGCAAGACACTGAATCAATCAATCATCCATCCATCCATCCATCCATCCATCCATCCATCCTGGGGCTTGAAGATGAGTTAAAGGGATTGAATTCTAACCTTCCTGATGACTTGAATTCTTCCTACAGTTTCCAAAGGATCCCTCCCTATTTCTGGATGAGGTACTCACTACCTCTCTTCCAGACGGTTTCTGGAGAGTCTGCCTGATAAAAGTTCCTCCTTAATAAAAATGATAGCTCGGGCCAGGTTCAGTGGCTCACACCTGTAATCCTAGCACTTTGGGAGACCAAGGCGGGTGGATCGCTTGAGCCCAGGAGTTCAAGACAAGGCAGGTGGATCCCTTGAGCCCAGGAGTTCAAGACCAGCCTGGGCGATATAGCAAAATCCCGTTTCTACAAAAAATACAAAAATTAGCCAGGCATGGTGGTGCATGCCTGTACTCACAGCTACTCAGAAGGCTAAGGTAGGAGGAATGCTTGAGCCCAAGCAGATTGACGTTGCAGTAAGCCAAGATCATGCCACTGCACTCCAGCCTGGCAACAGAGTGAGACCCCATCTCAAAAAAAAATAAATAAATAAAAAATAAAAAAGATAGCGCACATTTACTGAGCACTTGCCTACCAGGCACTATCCTAAACTCCTTATGTGTATTAGCTCGCTTACCCTTCATGGCAACCCCATGAGGAAAGTTCTATTATTCCATTTTCACAGATAAGGGAACCGAGGTCCAGAGAAATGGTTCAGTATTTTGTTAAGTGCCCAGTCCCTGAAGCCAAACTGTCTGGCTTCAAATTTTGCCTCCATCACTTCCCAGCTGATGTGACCTTGTGTAATGTACTGCATGTCTCAGAACCTCAGTTTTCTAATCTGAAAAATGGAGGTAATGATAGTACTTACCTGACAGGGTTGCGTGAGGAATGAATGAGTCAAGAATAATTACTGTCCTCAATTATCAGAGTCTTCTCAGAGCCGGACACATTGCTGGGTGTGCTAGTTTATTTGATTTAATGTCTTATAGCTTCCTGAGATAGGGATTCTTGTTCCTACTTTACAGAGGAATAAATTGAGGTTCCAAGCGTTAAGTGACTTGCCCATGGTCCCTCAATGGGTAACCTAAGCAGCTGGGACTTCAGTCCAGGTGTTTAATTTGCCTTAAGTTGCTGGGGTCTTGCTCAGTGGTCTGGGGCCTCTTAGGCTTGTCTGCTGCCTTGGCCAGCCCCGCAGTGACCAGAACCCTGGGCTCAGGTCATACCTGTGTCTTCTCTCATCCTTGCAGAACTGCCTTGAGACCCTGTCCGGCACCCTTTATGTCTCTGCTTCCCTCTCAGAGGGCTTGACCCAGTGGTTCTGAGCTCTGGCCCTTCTACTGCCTCTTGCCAGCTCTGGGTCTCAGCCTCCCTATCTGTGAGTCAGACACCAGGTAGCTGGAGGGGCAAATCCCTCCTGCCACAGCACTTCCCAGGGGAAAAGGTAGGGGAGTACCAGGTTGGTCTCAGCATGTGCCCAGCTACACAAAGAGGCCAGGTAGCCTAGGTTTCTGTCTAACATCCCACCATTAAAAATATGTGTGTGTGTGTGTGTGTGTGTGTGTGTGTGTGTGTGTATATATATATATATATATATATATTTTTTTTTTTTTTTTTTTTTTAAGAGCTTGAGGTAGGCCTCAGGAATCTGTATTTTAAATACACTCTGGATCATTCCAGCCAATACTTTCGTTCGTTTGTTTGGTTTTGAAACATGGTCTCACTCTGTCGCTTAGGAGTGCAGTGGTGCAATCATGGCTCACTGCAGCCTTGACTTCCCAGACTCAAGCAATCCTCCCATTTCAGCTTCCCAAGTAGCTGGGACTACAGGCATGCACCACCATGCCTGGCTAATTTTTATTTTATTTTTAGTAGAGATGAAGTCTTGCTATATTGCCTGGGCTGGTCTAGAACTCCTGAGTTCAAGTGATCCTCCCACCTCAGCCTCCCAAAGTGCTGGGATTATAGGTGTGAGCCACCGTGCCTGGCCCAACCAATACTTAAGAACCAAACACACATCTTTAGGTCTCCACAAGCTCTTAGGAGAGGAGCATTTTAAATGTTCACTACACCTCTTTTTCAGATATTGAGATTAAGGCGCCCACAAAGGAAAAAACATACACAAGGGCACACAGCTGGTCAAGGAGCCAGACTCAAACCCAAGTCTCCAGGCTCCTGGGCAGGACTCTCAACCAGTCTCCATTCTCTCCCCCAGGTTGAATCATGACACTTCCCACTGCTCCCAGGAAAAAGACCAGTATCTTTTCCATGGCCAGCATAGCCCCAAACCATCTAAATCCTGCCTACCCGGGCAGATCACTTGAGGCCAGGAGTTTGAGACCAGCCTGGCCAACATGGCGAAACCCCATCTCTACTAAAAATACACACACACGGCCGGGCGCGGTGGCTCAAGCCTGTAATCCCAGCACTTTGGGAGGCCGAGACGGGCGGATCACGAGGTCAGGAGATCGAGAGACCATCCCGGCTAACACGGTGAAACCCCGTCTCTACTAAAAAATACCAAAAAACTAGCCGGGCGAGGTGGCGGGCGCCTGTAGTCCCAGCTACTCGGGAGGCTGAGGCAGGAGAATGGCGTAAACCCGGGAGGCGGAGCTTGCAGTGAGCTGAGATCCGGCCACTGCACTCCAGCCTGGGTGACAGAGCAAGACTCCGTCTCAAAAAAAAAAAAAAATACACACACACACACAAAACCCTGCCTACCTCACCTCCCACTCCTCTCCCCGGCCCACTGGGCTCTACACACAGAGGCCCCCTTTCTTCTCCTCAAAGAGCTAAATTCCTTCCCACCTCAGGGCCGTGGCACTAGCAGTTCCCTCTGTCTGAGCCACTCTTCTCCCAGGATCTTTGTGTAGCTGTCTTTTTGGTTTTATTTGGATCTCAGCTCCCAGTCACCTCCTCAAAAAGAGCTTTCTTGACCACCTTTCCTTTTCCCCCACTTTTAATATTTCTAATTTTTTCCTTTTTTAACCAACCAAGGAGCACAACCTTTCCAATGCTATCTTTACCCTGATAATCGCCTTCTGTCTACTCCTCTTTTTTTTTTTTTGACAGAATTTCACGATTATCTATAAGCAATTCTCCTGCCTCAGCCTCCTAAGTAGCTGGGACTACAGGTGCCTGCCACCACGCCCGGCTAATTTTTGTTATTTTTAGTAGAGATGGAGTTTCACCATGTTGGCCAGGATGGTCTCGATCGATTGACCTCATGATCCGCCCACCTTGGCCTCCCAGAGTGCTGAGATTACAGGTGTGAGCCACCGCGCCCGGCCCTTTTTTTTCTTTTTTTTTTTTTGAGATGGAGTCTCACTCTGTCACCCAGGCTTGAGTGCAATGGTGCAATATCTGCTCACTGCAACCTCTACCTCCTGGGTTCAAATGATTCTCCTGCCTCAGCCTCCTGAGTAGCTGGGATTTATAGGCACCCGCTACTACATCTGGCTCATTTTTGTATTTTTAGTAGAGACAGGATTTCACCATGTTGGCCAGGCTGGTCTTGAACTCCTGACCTCAAGTGATCCACCCACCTTGGCCTCCCAAAGTGCTGGGATTACAGGCATGAGCCACCACGCCCAGCCCTCTTTCCTTTTTAAAAATTGATATATTTATTTGTTTATTTTTGAGACAGAGTTTCGCTCTTGTTGCCGAGGCTGGAGTGCAATGGCACGATCTCTGCTCACTGCAACCTCCGCCTCCCTGGTTCACAAGATTATCCTGCCTCAGCCTCCCCAGTAGCTGGAATTACAGGCGTCCACCACATGCCCGGCTAATTTTTTGTATTTTTAGTAGAGATGGGGTTTCACCATGTTGGCCAGGCTGGTCTCGAACTCCTGACCTCCACTGATCCACGGCCTTGGCTTCCCAGAGTGCTGGGATTAGAGGCATGAGTCACCATACCTGGCTTATTTTTATTTATTTTATTATTTATTATTATTTTTTGAGACAGAGTCTCACTCTGTTGCCCAGGCTGAAGTGCAATGGCACGATGTCGGCTCACTGCAACTTCTGCCTTCCGGGTTCAAGCAATTCTCCTGCCTCAGTCTTCCAAGTATTTGGGATTACAGGTGCCCGCCACCAAGGTCAGCTAATTTTTTGTATTTTTAGTAGAGATGGGGTTTCGCCATGTTGGCCAGGCTGGTCTGGAACTCCTGACCCCAGGTGATTCACCCACCTTGGCCTCCCAAAGAGATGGGATTACAGGTTTGAGCCACCATGCCCCGCCTATTTATTTTAATTTATTTATTTTCTTTGAGAGAAAGTCTTTGTTGCCTAGGCTGGAGTGCAGTGGCTGGATCTCAGCTCACTGCAACCTCCACCTCCTGGGTTCAAGTGATTCTCCAGCCTCAGCCACCCGAGTAGCTGGGATTACAGGCGAAAGCCATCACACCTGGCAAACTTGTGTATTTTTAGTAGAGACAGGGTTTCACCATGTTGGCCAGGCTGGTCTCGAACTCCTGGCCTCAAGTGATCCGCCTGCCTCGGCCTCCCAAAGTGCTGGGATTACAGGCGTGAGACACTGTGCCTGGTCTTTATTTTTATTTAGAGATCAGGTCTCACTCTGTCACCCTGGAGTGCAGTGGCTCAATCATAGCTCACTTCAGCCTGGAACTCCTGCACTCAAGCAATCCTCCTGAGTAGCTAGGACTACAGGCACCCACCACCACACCTGGCTAATTTATTAAAAATTCTTTGTATGTAGAGATAGAGGTCTCACTATGCTGCCCACACTGGTCTCGAGAACTCCTGGCTTCAGGTGCTCCTCCACTTCGGCTTCCTAAAGTGCTGTGATTACAGGCATGAGCCACAGGGACCAGCCCCCTCCTCTCTAATTTCCTTTATGGTGTCATCTGGACAATACTCCTTGCAAGCTTACCATGGGCAAGGTATCATTCTAAGCATTTTGTGCGTAATACTCAACTACTCAAGCCAATTCCACAGCTGCCTAGAAGTTCGTTATGAGTGAATGTTTGTGTTCCCTGTCTGTTCATATATTCAAATTCTAACTCTCATCGTGACTGTATTTGGAGATAAGGCCTTTATGGAAGTAATTAAGGTTGAATGACATCATAAGGGTATGACCCTGGTCCAACAGGATTAGTGTTCTTATGAGAAGTGACACCACAAAGAAACAAGCTAACTAGTCACCGTCCCAGCCAGTGTTCAAATCCCAGACACCTGCTCTCTGAGCCCTGACTATTGCTTTGCTAGCATTACACATCTTATGGTTTGGCTGTTAATTCTCCATCTCCAGCACCAGAGTCCAGGCTGGCAAAGAGCTAGGAAACCGATCATCTGCATCGTCTACATCCAGAACCCTGTGTGGTGACCCAAAACAAATGGAAGGAATCAACCTCAGATGAAATTTGAACCCAGGTCTGTAGCCTCTGCCTCCTGCACAGTAGGAGTTTGTGAGAATGTCCACCAATAACTGTTTATTAACTGAATTCTTCCACCTTTCCAAGTCCACAAGGCCCAATTATTGCCCCAATATCCCACAGTGGACTCCCTGTCGTGGCGATGAAGCCTTGCTTTGCCTCACTACTGGCTTAGGAACCGGATGAAGTTCTATTGTCTCACTAGGCAAGCAGAGATTCAATTTCCAAAAATCCTAGGCTAGGACCCTGGGGCAGGGATGAGGAGAAAAAGGAGGCACTTCAATCTTCCCATCTCTAAACAAGCAGTCACCACACAGGCCTCACGGCCAGGAGTGATCTAGTGAGCAGATGAACCCTGCAGAAATGAGCGCTAATCATCTCCTAGGCCGCCAACCCGGCCAGTTCACAACCTGATCCCAACCTACTTTTGCCTCAGCTCCAGCGACAGAGTCCTCCTCCCGGCAGCGACCGAACCTCCAGCCACAATTCTCAACCCTCCGCCTCTAGATGCAGTTTCCTGGGCTCGGGAGCCCTTGCCTGTCTTCTCCAACGGGAAAGCCCCTTTACATTCTTCAAGAACCCCCTTCCCCAGTGCCCTCAGGAATACTTAATGGCAGGAGAGAGGTAAGGGCCCCACGCCGCTCTGGGCCTCAGTTTCCTCATCACTAAAATGGGGTCCCTGAAGTTTGTGGGAGTTTGAAGGGCGGTGGGGCCTACGAAGCGCGCCGAGGAGCCGAGAGTTGCAGAAACCCGGAGCTCCTCGCTCCTCGCAACCGTCTGTACGCTGAGCCCCCGCCAGCCAGGCAGTCCCTGGAGGGCAGGACCCTGGGTTGACTTGTGTCGTTTTGAGCCTCGGAAAACGTGGCCTCGGGGGACGTAGCAACCAGGACTGAACGAAGGATGCGGGGATGAACAAATGAATGGACGGAGGGCCGAATGCGGGACAAAGGCTTGCAAGATGGCGTTCTCTAGGACCGCGAGAGTGGTGGCCCGGCCTCGGCCGGGGAGGGGGCCGCCGGCGCCGGGGACCTTGCAGCGCGGGCCGCGCGGCCGGGACAAAAGCCCGCAACATGGCGGGCTCTAGGACCCCCGGGCCCGCACCGAGCCGGAACGGCAGCCGCGCGGGCCGAGCCTGGGTGTCCGTCCGCAGCCCAGAACCGCGGAGACAGTCGGCGGGTTCTAGGACCTGCTGGGCCCGCAATGCGCCCAGGGCCGCTCACCGCCCGCCCCGCCCGCGCTGCTCGCGCTGGACCAACCCAGTCCGCCCTCGGCGCCCGCAGGGAAACTGAGGCCAGCTCGGATTGCGGCCGCGTGGGGTCTGCCCGGGGCCCTTGCGGCTTCCCGCCGGCGTTTCCTACCTGATGAGACTTGGGCTGACCCAGTGCTGTCGGCGTCGGCTCCTCGCACTGACGGAGCCCGGATCCTGCCAAAGAGGGGCCGGCGCTAGGACCCAGCGGGGGGCGAGGAGGCGGGACCGGAGGCCCGGCGAGCGGAAGTGAGGGACCTTCCTCAGCTAGGAAGGAAGGGAAAGTTCCCGGGGAACCTCCAGCCTATGGCGGCAGAGAAGCATCTTGCAGGAGGTTTCTTTGGGTGCTGAGGCAAGGGGACGCAGGGCAGGCTGACAGTATACGCCGGCCTCGTGTTAGTCTGGGGCCAGGTCACCGGCAATGTCTTCAAGAACCAGAAGGTGGGAGGACAAAAAGGCCATGCTCAAGCTCTGCAGAACCTAAGTCCGCTTATATTCCACAACATTTCCTTTAATAGCAACGAGTGGATTTCACCAAGTTTTCTCCATCTGCCTTAGGAAAGCCCCACGAAAAGTGTCACCAAAGTACTGTGGCCAGGGTTGCAGAATCTTTTTCTCTCTCTTCTGCGCCTATTCAATATGCACCAGAACGATTCTAGCTGCTCTTGCCGGAAGTGTGGCTAGCGTAGCGCTCAAAGACGCCTCGTTGTGACCTCCGTGGGCGGAGTCAGTAGTGCAGAGCCAGAACCTAGCGCCGGAAGTGTGTCTGCGTAAAACGGAGGCTTGGAGGCGGGACAGGCAGGGCTCCCAAAGCGGAAGTTTCGCGGGGAAGCTTTTGTACCTAAGGACACTTCCTGTTTCCTAGTAACAATAGGAAGTGTCCGCAGAGCTGGGGGTAGACTCCTGGCTCATGCCAGCTGCGCCCTCTTTTCTCTACCTCCTTCTTTTCCCCCCCTTCTCCTTTCCCTCTTTCCCTCCCCTCCCACCTCCTTGGAACCCTGGCTGAGTGTGCGTGTGTGGGAGCGCGAGAGCCCCCCGACAGCCACCCCTTGGGGCGCGCGGCTGCAGTTAGGGTAAGGGTCCCAGTGCGCAGGCGCGCTCCCGTTCGCGGTCCCCAACTGACGCGCCCGCGGCGGGAAGGAGAGGGGGCCGCCGGTGCGAGGTAGGCGTCCTGAAAGGAAATTGGCAGAGGAGATGAGTGAGGTCAGAGGACTCATTGGTGGTTGACTAGGGGAGGGGACTTTTGATCAAAGGGGCTTTGTGAGGTGAGAATTCCGGGGGCAGGTTCAGTGAAGGCGTTTACGATGGGAGACAGTTGTATTGGGGTCCCTCCCATGGGAAGAAGAGTTGGAGAAGGACGAGAGGATGTACGAGGCATGAGCGAGCAAGGGCTTTGGGATGAAGACCGCCTCAGTTAGTGGGTTTACTCTTACGTGAACTAGGATAACAGGCGTTGCCGTGTGTTCTGAAGATTGAGTGACACAATGAATATAGTTAGCACAGTGCCCGGCACATGGTAATATAATACTCTTCATGAGTTGCTGTCATCATCAGTATTAAGAGAGGAGGCAGAAGAAAAAAATGAGAAGGGCTGGTGAAGGTAAGATCAGGAGGCATGGGAGAGAAAAGGTAGGTGATGAAGTGACATTACAACCTGATATTGATGTTATTCACAAGATGGAAGATAGTTTGGGTTCAAGGGAAGTAGATAAAGGAAGTCGCTAAGAGAGCCTTTTGGAGTTTTTGTTTGTTTTTTGAGATGGCGTCTCGCTCTGTCACCCAGGCTGGAGTGCTGTGGTGGGATCTCAGCTCACTGCAACCTCCACCTCACAGGTTCAAGCAGTTCTTCAGCTTCAACCTCCCGAGTAGCTAGAATTACAGGCACCTGCCACCACGTCCGGCTAACTTTTGTATTTTTAGTAGAGACAGGGTTTCACCGTGTTGGCCAGGCTGGTCTTGAACTCCTGAACTCAGGTGATATGCCAGCCTCACCCTCCCAAAGTGCTGGGATTACAGGCGTGAGCCACCATGCCTGGCCCAGTTAAGAGAGTCTTAACTCTCTTAACTCTCTTGTCACAAGGAAAAGAGACCTTGTGACACTGAAAGGACTCAGGGAAGCAGGGGAACAAGCCAGCCCTTTCCCTGAAGGAGGCCTCTAACCTGTCCTCTCAGGTCCTCAGCGATTAGCTGGAGGAAACAGCTGCTTTTTCAGTGCTTCTCAGCTACTCTGTTTAGCTGAGAGATGAAGGAGGAAGGTTTGGACTTCTCTTATTGAAAGGCCTAGAAAAGGTTCTGGTGTCCTTTTAAGATGTCACAGAAAATTTTTGTTTCAGGATTGTAGGGAGCAGAATCCTACTGTCCTTAAAGGACAGTAATGCCTTTTGAGTCTGGTCTGAAGAACACGATAACAGGTCTGTGATCAGAAGTAGGTTGCATCTCTCTCGACTTTAATTTCCTTAGCTATACCTGTAGGAATGACTTAAGCCTAGGGGAGCTCCTATATTTGGGGAGCTTGTGCACAGGGAGGCCTTAAATGATGGTGCCTGCAGATTAGATCTAGTAGAAAGCAGGTCCCTGGGCACAGATGCCTGGGTAAACTCTCAGTGACCTCAGATGAACTTGTTGCTCGTATAGCCAAGAGGCGAAGTTAATTCAGGCCTTCCTTTTGACCACTGCCCCCTCTTCCTAGGCCTCGGCCCCTCCACCAGAGGAAGGTGCTGCCACGTGTCTGCTCCTTCTGAACCTCCAGGTTTCTGCTACATTGCCCCATGGAGGACGCACCCCCCTCACTCAGCTGTTCTGACTGTCAGCGCCACTTTCCCAGCCTCCCAGAGCTGTCTCGGCACCGAGAACTGCTCCATCCATCTTCCAACAAGGACAGTGAGGAGGCTGACAGCATCCCTCGGCCCTACCGTTGTCAGCAGTGTGGGCGGGGCTACCGTCACCCCGGGAGCCTGGTCAACCATCGTCGGACCCACGAGACTGGCCTTTTCCCCTGTACCACCTGTGGAAAGGACTTCTCCAATCCCATGGCTCTCAAGAGCCACATGAGGACTCATGCTCCTGAGGGCCGCCGCAGGCACAGGCCCCCACGCCCCAAGGAAGCCACTCCACGCCTCCAGGGTGAGACGGTGTCCACTGACTCCTGGGGCCAAAGGCTTAGCTCTGGTGAAGGCTGGGAAAACCAGACAAAACATACGGAAGAGACACCTGACTGTGAATCTGTACCGGACTCCAGGGCAGCTTCGGGTACGTGGGAAGATCTGCCCACCAGACAAAGAGAAGGCTTGGCAAGCCAGCCAGGTTCTGAGGATGCTGCAGACGGCTGGGGACCCTCCACCAACTCTGCCAGAGCCCCTCCTCTCCCCACCCCAGCCAGCAGCCTTCTTAGCAACTTGGAACAGTATCTGGCTGAATCAGTAGTGAACTTCACAGCGGGCCAGGAGCCCACCCAGTCCCCTCCTGCCGAGGAGGAGCGGCGGTACAAATGTAGTCAGTGTGGCAAGACCTACAAGCACGCCGGGAGCCTCACTAACCACCGCCAGAGCCACACGCTGGGCATCTACCCCTGTGCCATCTGCTTCAAGGAGTTCTCTAACCTCATGGCTCTGAAGAACCACTCTCGACTGCATGCCCAGTATCGGCCTTACCACTGTCCCCACTGCCCCCGTGCCTTCCGGCTCCCCCGGGAGCTGCTGGAACACCAGCAGTCCCATGAGGGTGAAAGGCAGGAGCCACCCTGGGAGGAGAAAGGGATGCCCACCACCAATGGGCACACAGACGAGAGCAGCCGGGACCAGCTCCCCAGTGCACAGATGCTGAATGGCTGTGCAGAGCTTAGCACCTCTGGGGAGCTGGAGGACAGTGGCCTGGAGGAATACCGGCCTTTCCGCTGTGGGGACTGTGGCCGTACTTACCGCCATGCCGGGAGCCTCATCAACCATCGAAAGAGCCACCAGACAGGTGTCTACCCCTGCTCGCTCTGTTCTAAGCAGCTGTTCAATGCGGCTGCTCTCAAAAACCATGTGCGGGCTCATCACAGGCCCAGGCAAGGAGCTGGGGAAAATGGGCAGCCATCAGTGCCACCAGCTCGCCTGCTGCTGACTGAGACCACCCACAAAGAGGAAGAGGACCCCACCACCACCCTGGACCATCGGCCCTATAAGTGCAGTGAGTGTGGTCGTGCTTACCGCCACCGGGGGAGCCTGGTGAACCATCGCCACAGCCATCGGACTGGAGAGTACCAGTGCTCACTGTGTCCCCGCAAGTACCCCAATCTCATGGCCCTGCGCAACCATGTGCGGGTACATTGCAAGGCTGCTCGCCGAAGTGCAGACATCGGGGCCGAGGGTGCCCCCAGCCACCTCAAGGTAGAACTCCCGCCTGACCCAGTAGAGGCAGAGGCAGCCCCGCACACAGATCAGGACCACGTGTGCAAACATGAAGAAGAGGCCACAGACATCACGCCAGCAGCAGACAGGACAGCAGCACATACCTGTAGCATCTGTGGGCTGCTCTTTGAAGACCCTGAGAGCCTTGAACGTCATGGCCTGACTCATGGGGCAGGGGAAAAGGAAAATAGCAGGACAGAGACCACAGTGTCACCTCCTCGGGCCTTCGCCTGCCGAGACTGTGGAAAGAGCTATCGCCACTCCGGCAGCCTTATCAACCACAGGCAGACCCACCAGACAGGAGACTTCAGTTGTGGGGCCTGTGCCAAGCACTTCCACACCATGGCTGCCATGAAGAACCACTTGCGCCGGCACAGTCGGCGGCGGAGCAGGCGGCATCGGAAGCGGGCTGGTGGTGCCAGTGGTGGGGGAGAAGCCAAACTCCTGGCAGCAGGGAGCTGGACCCGGGAGCTAGAAGACAATGAAGGCCTGGACTCTCCCCAAGACCCTTCAGGGGAAAGTCCTCATGGGGCGGAAGGCAACCTGGAAAGTGATGGGGGCTGTTTGCAGGCTGAATCTGAAGGGGACAAATGTGGGCTTGAGAGGGATGAGACCCATTTCCAGGGTGATAAAGAGAGTGGAGGCACTGGGGAAGGACTGGAAAGGAAGGATGCCAGTTTACTTGACAATTTGGACATCCCAGGAGGTGAGGAAGGTGGTGGGACCCGCTTCTGCGATGGCCTCACTGGCGTGGATGAAGACCAGAAGCCAGCCACTGGCCAACCCAACTCCTCTTCCCACTCTGCCAACACTGTCACTGGCTGGCAGGCTGGGGCCACTCACACATGCTCTGACTGTGGGCATTCTTTCCCCCATGCCACTGGCCTGCTGAGCCACAGGCCCTGCCACCCACCAGGCATCTATCAGTGCTCCCTCTGCCCGAAGGAGTTTGACTCTCTGCCTGCCCTCCGCAGCCACTTCCAGAACCATAGGCCCGGGGAGGCGACCTCAGCACAGCCTTTCCTCTGCTGCCTCTGCGGCATGATCTTCCCCGGGCGGGCTGGCTACAGGCTTCACCGGCGCCAGGCCCACAGCTCCTCTGGCATGACTGAGGGGGAAGAGGAGGAGGGAGAAGAGGAAGGAGCGGCAGAGGCAGCCCCTGCACGCAGCCCGCCACTGCAGCTCTCGGAAGCAGAGCTGCTGAATCAGCTGCAGCGGGAGGTGGAAGCACTGGACAGTGCAGGGTATGGGCACATCTGTGGCTGCTGCGGGCAGACCTACGATGACCTGGGGAGCCTGGAGCGCCACCACCAAAGTCAAAGTTCTGGGACTGCTGCAGACAAGGCTCCCAGCCCCTTGGGAGTGGCAGGTGATGCCACGGAGATGGTTGTGGGCAGTGTCTTGGAGGACATAGTGACTTCTGTCTCTGGAGAGGGTGGAGATGCCAAGTCTCAAGAGGGAGCAGGCACCCCCTTGGGAGACGGCCTCTGCATGCAGGGAGGGGAAAGTTTGCTGGAGGCTCAGCCCCGCCCCTTCCGCTGCAACCAGTGTGGCAAGACCTATCGCCATGGGGGCAGCCTGGTGAACCACCGAAAGATCCACCAGACTGGAGACTTTCTCTGCCCTGTCTGCTCCCGCTGCTACCCCAACCTGGCTGCCTACCGTAATCATCTGCGGAACCACCCTCGCTGCAAAGGCTCTGAGCCCCAGGTTGGGCCCATCCCAGAGGCAGGAGGTAGCAGTGAGCTGCAGGTTGGGTCCACCCCAGAAGGAGGCAGCAGCAAGCCCCAGCACATGGCAGAGGAGGGACTGGGGCAGGCAGAAGTCGAGAAGCTCCAGGAAAAACTTAAAGTGGAGCCCCTGGAGGAAGTGGCCGGGGTGAAAGAAGAGGTGTGGGAGGAGACCACTGTGAAAGGGGAGGAGATAGAGCCCAGGCTGGAGACTGCCGAGAAGGGCTGCCAGACTGAAGCCAGCTCTGAGCGGCCCTTCAGCTGTGAGGTGTGTGGCCGATCCTACAAGCATGCCGGCAGCCTCATCAACCACCGGCAGAGCCACCAGACCGGCCACTTCGGCTGTCAGGCCTGCTCCAAGGGCTTCTCAAACCTCATGTCCCTCAAGAACCACCGGCGCATCCATGCAGATCCCCGACGTTTCCGCTGCAGTGAGTGTGGGAAGGCCTTCCGCCTGCGGAAACAGCTGGCCAGCCACCAGCGGGTCCACATGGAGCGACGTGGGGGTGGGGGCACCCGAAAGCCGACTCGGGAAGATCGGCCCTTCCGCTGTGGGCAGTGCGGGCGGACCTATCGCCATGCTGGCAGCCTCCTGAACCACCGGCGCAGCCACGAGACGGGCCAGTACAGCTGCCCCACCTGCCCCAAGACCTACTCCAACCGCATGGCCCTGAAGGACCACCAGAGGCTACACTCGGAGAATCGGCGGCGGCGGGCTGGACGGTCCAGGCGCTCAGCTGTGCGTTGCGCCCTCTGTGGCCGCGGCTTCCCTGGCCGGGGATCTCTGGAACGGCACCTGCGGGAGCATGAGGAGGAGACAGAAAGGGAGCCAGCCAATGGCCAGGGAGGCCTGGATGGCACAGCCAGTGAGGCGAACCTGGCTGGTAGCCAGGGACTAGAGGCCCAATTGGGTGGTGCTGAGCCAGTACCCCAGCTGGAGGATGGAGTCCAGAGACCAGGGGAGCGCAGTCAGAGCCCCATCAGGGCAGCAAGCTCAGAAGCCCCAGAGCCACTGTCCTGGGATGCAGGGAAGGCAGGTGGGTGGCCAGTAGGTGGGGGACTGGGAAATCACAGTGGAGGCTGGGTTCCTCAGTTCCTGACCAGGTCAGAGGAGCCAGAGGACAGTGTCCACAGGAGTCCTTGCCATGCTGGTGACTGCCAGCTCAATGGACCTACTCTGAGTCACATGGATAGCTGGGACAACAGAGACAATAGCTCTCAGCTGCAGCCAGGGAGCCACTCCTCCTCTTGCAGCCAGTGCGGCAAGACTTACTGCCAATCGGGCAGCCTCTTGAACCACAACACCCACAAGACAGACCGACACTATTGCCTGCTCTGCTCCAAGGAGTTCTTGAATCCTGTGGCCACAAAGAGCCACAACCACATAGATGCCCACACCTTTACCTGTCCTGACTGTGGCAAGGCCTTTGAGTCCCACCAGGAACTGGCCAGCCACCTGCAGGCTCATGCCCTGGGCCACAGCCAGGTGCCAGCCCAGATGGAGGAGGCCAGAGATCCCAAAGCCAGAACTGGGGAGGATGAGGTGGTTCTCCCTGGTCAAGGGAAAGCCCGGGAGGCCCCATCAGAAACCCCGGGAAGCCCAGGAGAGAGTGTGGAGAGAGCCAGGGGAGGACAAGTGGTGACGTTCATGGCAGCTGAGGACAAGGAGCGGCCCTTCCGCTGCGCCCAGTGCGGGCGCTCCTACCGCCACGCCGGCAGCCTACTGAACCACCAGAAGGCCCACACCACAGGGTTGTACCCCTGCTCCCTCTGTCCCAAACTTCTCCCTAACCTGCTGTCTCTTAAGAACCACAGCAGGATCCACACGGACCCCAAGCGCCACTGCTGCAGCATCTGTGGCAAGGCCTTCCGAACAGCTGCCCGGCTGGAGGGTCACGGGCGGGTCCACGCACCCCGGGAGGGGCCTTTCACCTGTCCCCATTGTCCCCGCCACTTCCGCCGCCGAATCAGCTTTGTGCAGCACCAGCAGCAGCACCAGGAGGAGTGGACAGTGGCCAACTCTGGTACGGGGGCATGAAGGGTCCCAGGAGGAGGTGGGCACACGGGAGAGGGTGAAGCCTGGCCCCAAAGTGGGTGGGGGAGCAAGGAGTGAGCGGAGAGAGTCCCAGGGATTTTAAGAGGTGGGTGGGGGCGGCCGGACGCGGTGGCTCACGCCTGTAATCCCAGCACTTTGGGAGGCCGAGGCGGGCGGATCACAAGGTCAGGAGATCGAGACCACGGTGAAACCCCATCTCTACCAAAAATACAAAACAAAATGAGCCGGGCGCAGTGGCGGGCGCCTGTAGTCCCAGCTACTCAGGAGGCTGGGGCAGGAGAATGGCGTGAACCCAGGAGGCGGAGCTTGCAGTGAGCCAGGATCGCGCCACTGCACTCCAGCTTGGGCGACAGAGCAAGACCCCGTCTCAAAAAAAAAAAAAAAAAAAAAAAAAAAAAAAAAAAGAGGTGGGTGGGGGCTTGGCTATGGGGTGAGAAAACTAGCTGAGCACCCCCAGGTCAGGTATAACAAATAGCAGGGTGGGTTGGGCAGCACGTGGGGGCGTGGCCAAGGTGGGGGCATGGTCAGGCTGAGGCTGCTGCCTGGGCTCGTCCATTACACTGCAGCCAGAGTGGAATGGTCTTTCTGTTCGGGGGAAGGTCGCTGGGTACCCCCTGGCTGCTGTGTCTGGAAACGCTCCTGAGTCAGCCAGTAATGCAATGACTTCCAGAGGAATAGAGGACGCCATTGGTTTGGTCTAGGTTCCATTCTTCCCTAGAGCAGGCCGGGTGCCAGGGAACAAGGGATGGGGCATGGGCTCCACAGCTCGCCTGCTGACTTGGCCATGGAAACCGGGTCACTGGTTGGCACCCTACTCCCTGTCCCTCTTTCCCTGCGCCTTGTCTCTGCTGCCCCTCTCCTTGTGAACTAGACCTCTGGTCCTTCCCTGTCAGTGTTGCTCCCGTCTCTTCTCTAAACTTAATTCAGCCCCTTCTCCCTCTGCTGCCAACGGCCTTTTTAGGATCCAGCCAAACCACTCTTTCCACCTGCACACCCCGCCACCCTCTGCACACCTTTAACTGGAGGACTGAGTCACAGATAATTGTTTCCTTGAAGTCCAGACCCAGTTGCAGCAACAACAGTCATTAGCCCGTGTCACATCCCTGATCAGAGGGCATCTCTGTGGGCAATCGCCTCCACCCAGCACTGCTGGAGGCTGTGGCTGCTGGGGAGTGGGGCGGCCGGTTCCCTCAGCAGGACCTGGGCTGGCCTCTCCACCTCCTCTAGTAGAGGTGGGCCCATTCCATCTAGTGGCCCTCGAGGGTGGGTGGCCCTGAGATGGTGGGCCCTTGATGGGTCTTGTCAGAGCAGAGGGCGGGTGGGAGTCACCTGAGAGCTGAAGGAATGGCTTTAAGGATAGAAGATTTCTCATGACCTCAAGGGATATGATCGAGGAGCCAGTTTGCAAGGACTGGGAAAATAATTAGGAGGCCTAGAATTCCTGTTCTCATCTGGGCCTCTGGGGCCAGGGGCGGGGGAATGGCCTGCAGGGCTGGGACGGGGTACACGCTGTGCGGGGTCTGCCCCTCAGTCAGTGACCTCCTCTCTCTCTCCCCAGGAGCCCCAGTGGCACCAGCGACGGGCAGAGGGGACTTGTCATTGCCCCCTCCACCCACCCCCACGACCCCACTCCTGGATCCTTCACCCCAGTGGCCTGCAGACCTCAGCTTCTCCCTCTGAACTTCAAGTCTCCAAAGATCAGAATCTGGGGGAGGGAGCGCGTGCAGGGAGGGGCTTGATCTCCACGTTTTCTCAGGAGTAGTTCAGGCATCCCCATATCTTCTCCTCTCCCCTTGTGAAGAGGACCCAGATCTGGCTTCTTTCCCAAGGAGGGTATTGGGTGTTCCTCGTGTCCCTGTCCTTGAAGGACCTCCTTCGCCAGCCTCGTCACCATGCTCTTCCCAGTGCCAGCCTCTGCCGAAATGCCGTGCCACCCTCAGCAGCCAGATTGTAACACCAGGGAGAGTTGGATGCAGAGCCCCACAGGTGGGAAAGTTGCCTGTGGAAGGGAGCCTTTTGCTACAATTTGTAACTTATTTTCTAAAGTCTATTTTGTAACAATTTATTTAAGTTTAAAAAAAGGAAAACTGCTGCCCCCCAAAAAAAGAAATTTTCAAAACACATGGCTGGCGTGATTGTATCTGAAAGGGTAAAGGAGGAGGAAAGCTGGGACGCCTGTGTGGGAGCAGAGCTGGGTGTGGGAGTGTCCACAGACACCGCTGTCCTGCAGGGTGGGGAGTGGGCACCTGTGGCCCCAGGCAGGTTCCTTCCCACAGCTGCTGGGCTTCTGGGCCTGCCCTGGTGCCTGGAATCACACATGGCAAGGTGGGGAGGGCAGGGGCAGTAATGCTGTTTGCCTGTCTGCATTCTCGTGTCCTGAGAACGGCCAGGTCCCCTGTCAGCAGCTGGCTGGTTGGCCTGTGAGGAAGGAAGGAGTGTGGAGTTGTCCTCACCCTCATGGCTTTGGTCCCTCCCTCCCTCTCTCCCATTCCTCAAAGGAACAGGGTCTGTCTTGGCTGCCATGACAGATGAGAATACTGAGGCTCAAAGCGATTGAGCGGCCTGCTCCAAGTGACGCGATGACAAAGAACCAGAATCTGAATCAAATGGGTCTGCCTATTGCTCCACACTACCCAGGGCAGCTGGAGTGGGTTAGAATGACGCACCCCCTCACTGGAGAGAGAAGGGTCCTGGAGAGGCAGGGTTTGGCAGGAGGTCCCAGGGCCACATACTCATGTTGGCCAGGCAGCTTCCAGGCTCGGCCTCGGGCTCTGGCTCCTCGGCGAAGTAGACTTGCCAGTCCAAACTGCTGACCCAGTCCTCGTAGGCAGGGAGCGCGGTGAAGACCGCCGGCCTGGCGGGGCCTTGGCAAGCATCTCCGAAGCTGTGCAGCCCGGCCAGGAACCACGTGCCCCTCACCTCATGCACCAGTGGTGCCCCAGACAGGCCCTGTCGGGTCAGGTGACACTGGGTGACTTTACAGGCAGCTGTGCAGGATGGCAGAGTGGGCTATGGAGGCTCTGGCTGTTTGGGAGCTAACTGGCAAAAAGGCCTAGTTTCAGGTGGGAGGTCGGTCCAGAGGCCAAGCCTAGAAGGTCCGTTCTTGAGCTATTGGGTGAGGGGATGCCAGGGGCCTATTAGGTAAGGCGTGGGGGCCTGGGGCTCACCTCACAGCTGGGCAGCTCACCCACAGCACTGGTACACACCATCCCCGGCAGAATAGTGCTGCCGTCACCCCCAGGAGTTCTATGCAGCCGGCTGCAGGCCCTAGGTCCCAGGAGGGTCACAGGCACTGTCTGGGGGGAGCTGATGCCTGTGGAACAAGGGAAAGCTGGCTGCTCCGGCCTGCAGGCTGGATGGACAGTGGCCCTGGCCCCATGCCCACCTACCTGCTCCTGGGCGGGCCTGTCCCAGGACCCAGCCGCGCTCCCCGTCAGGCAGGTGGTGGTCAGCATAGGGCAGGCAGAGGGGCCGCAGGCTGGCGCCCAGTGTCACAGGCTGGGCCAGCAGCAGGAGGGCCACGTCGTAGCCCCCCTCGGGGTGGGTGTAGGCCCCATGCAAGATGAGCTGCTTCAGGCCCCACTCCTCTGGTCTGGTCCCCAGCCCTACGCTCCATTCCTCTGGGGCCTGGCGCCTATGCAGAGGCAGTGTGGACAGCACCAGGTGACAGGGCTGCCGGCAGGGACAGGGGGCACAGTGGAGAGGGATCCAAGACTCACCCAATGAAGCAGTGGGCAGCAGTCAGCACGGCCTCCTCTGACACCAGGGCTCCGCCACAGGCCAGCTGCCCCTGGTGCATCAGTCTGGCATCCCAGGGCCACGGGGAGGGTGCTCCTGCCTGGGGACCTGCTGTCCTCAAGGATCCACAGGCTGAAACAGATGAGTGCCCCATCTGACTTCTTGCTAAGTGTTTCCCGCTTCTCGTCAAATTCTCACAATATCTTTTGAAATTGAATTTTTTTTTTTTTTTTTTTTTGAGACGGAGTCTCGCTCTGCCGCCCAGGCTGGAGTGCAGTGGCCGGATCTCAGCTCACTGCAAGCTCTGCCTCCCGGGTTCACGCCATTCTCCTGCCTCAGCCTCCCGAGTAGCTGGGACTACAGGCGCCGCCACCTCGCCCGGCTAGTTTTTTGTATTTTTAAAGTAGAGACGGGGTTTCACCGTGTCAGCCAGGATGGTCTCGATCTCCTGACCTCGTGATCCGCCCGTCTCGGCCTCCCAAAGTGCTGGGATTACAGGCTTGAGCCACCGCACCCGGCCTTGAAATTGAATTTTGTTCCCCTCATTACTGAAGGTAACCAAAGTTCCAGAGAGGTTAAATGACTTCCTCGTTCTGTAACTACAGGCAAGTGGCAGACTTGGGATTCACAAGCTAGGGCCTGAGCTTTTAGCCTTGTCGGTCTGATGGGACCCCGGTCCCAGCCTCGTGGGAATGCCCCTACTTGTCACTCCCCCGCCCCACCCGTCTGCACCCTCCAGGCTGGGCCTGCCTCCCATATTCCTGGCTCATTAGTGCATCTCTTACCATCAAGACATAATATCCGTCCCAGGAATTATTTTGCATTCAATTTGCATGCCAGTCACTTAATGCCGGAATTCTGACTGGGAGCCCTACCCTGTGCAGGCTCGCTGGGTCCCTGCTGGAAGCTTGCCACTTCCCCAGAAACCCAAGTCAGGTCTCAGAGATTCCTCTTCTCACCTAAACTCCAAACCTGTAGAGTTCCAAAGTGCCTGCGCCTCTCAGCCCTAATGGGGCTGTTCCCATCCCAGGGGGTGAAAGAGCCCCCTAATTAGGCTTGGCGGTGTGGATGCCTGTGCCAGTTCTCTAGTCCTAACTGAGGTTTGCTTCACAGTGGCTTCTACCCACTGCCAGCATGTCCCGCTCATACCTACACAGCTGTCCTCGTCACTCATCTCTGGGGTCTCTGGGCTCTGGGCCAGGAAAGCCGCCCCCTGAACTCGAGCCTGCAACCAGGAACTGTGAGCAGCTGTGTTGGTCAGCAGCACAGGAGCGTCCTCCTGGGCACAGCTTGATGCAAAGCTGATGATGCCAGCCTGAACCCAGTGTCCATTGGGCTCGAGGCACAGCACAGGGCCCCCAGAATCTCCCTGGAGCCAGGCAACAAAGTCAAGGACAGATGCCTGAGCCCAGCTATGGCAGATACCCTCTGATTGCAGCCCTTTCCCCCAGTCCTGTGAGTCCAACCCCCAGCCCAGGGCTAGGCCTCTCCCCTTCTGCTCCTTCTCTCCTCCCCATCAGACCTGACAGGGCCCCTGCACCCCAGGCTGGGGGCCCCCACATAGCATCCCAGGCCGGGCCGGGTTGGACAGGTGTCGCAGGTGCAGCTGGTTGTAGATGCAGTTACATGTGGGGCGACTGATGAGACGCAGGCGCAGATTCCGTAGGGCCCCAGGAGCTAATGAAAGAGACGGGGCTGGGGCTGGAGTCTGGGATCTGAGAAGCAAGGGAGACTGGAAGCCAGGACAGTTGGGAGCTGAGACGGTGACGTTGGGGAAGCAGAGTGCCTCTCCGAGCTTCAGTCTGGGCCAGCACTTACCATCACCGGTGTCCTGATCCCAGCCAGTGGCCCAGCAGGAGGCTCCAAAGGGGAAGCGATGGGCAGGCTGGGGCAGGCAGAGGGGTGTGTGGGTCACAGGGTGGGTGAGCCGCAGCAGGGCCAGGTCTGAGCCCTGGCTATAGTGGTTATAGGCCCTGGGCAACTGCAGGGCAGCCACCCCCACCTCTTCGGCCCCAGGGCTGAGTCCCTCACGCTGCAGAGAACCCAGGACCACTGACCAGGAGTTCAGTTCTATCTCTGCTGCCCTGGAAGGGGAAGGACAAGGTCCAGGCTGCTGAGTACAAGGGGAGACAGTGACACCATGGGAGATCCCACAGGTAGGTGGAAGATAGCAGAGAGCACTCCACGGCTTTTTCTTTTTGAGGTAGGGTCTCGTCCTGTTGCCCAGGCTGCAGTGCAGTGGCATGACCACGACTCACTGCAAGCCTTGACCTTCCAGGCTCAAGTGATCCTCCCACCTCAGCCTCGTGAGTAGCTGGGACTACAGGTGTGTACCACCATGCCTGGCTAGTTTTGTATTTTTTGTAGAGACATGGTCTTGCTATGTTGCCCAGGCTAGTTTTGAACTCTTGGGCTCAAGTGATCCTCCCTCCTTGGCCTCCCAAAGTGCTGGGATTATAGGCGTGAGCTACTGTGCCCGGCCTCCATCTGTGACTTTAAGCAAGGTCATTCCCTTGCAACCTGTTTTCTCATTTGTAAATCTTCTACCTAGACTCCAAACCTGTAGAGTTCCAAAGTGCCTGCGCCTCTCAGCCCTAATGGGGCTGTTCCCATCCCAGGGGGTGAAAGAGCCCCCTAATTAGGCTCGGCAGTGTGGATGCCTGTGCCAGTTCTCTAGTCCTAAGGTTGAAAGGTGGTGGTTACAATTCACTTGACAATATGTACCCAGTACATGGCAGATTCTCAGTAAGTGGTACTTTATTATTACTCTAGAGGTAGGGACTAGCCTTGTGGGGCTTGAGACAAATCATCCATCCTCCAGAGCCAGAGACCCTGCCTGACCCCAGCCATGACTTACTTTTCAAAGCAGTGGGCAGCGGTGAGGACCCAGGTGTCCGCCACCAGGGAGCCGCTGCAGATGTGGGCTCCCTGCCTCCTCACACTGGCCTGCCAGGGCCACTCGCCGGGGACTGTGTTGCCCTCCTGAGGCTTGGGGGGACCGGGGCCACGCTGTCCACAGGCTGTGGAGAGGGTTGGGTCACAATGACAGCAGATCCCTGTCCTGACCTCACCCCAGTCCCAAGCCAGACCCAAGTAAGGCCCAGGCCCCGCATCCCCAGACCTTACCACGCTGAGCGGCTTGAAGACCTAGGAAGAGAGAGACACAGGTGAGACTCCAGGCCTGCCTAGCTTTGGGGAGGAGAGGGGATGGGCTGGGGGGCGGGCCCAGGGTCCTTGCTTGTGACTCTGATTACCTCACCAGCCCCTCCCAGAATGAAAATATTTATATGAGGTCGAGACAGCTTTTATTGGAACCTATTCAGCATTCACACTCAGTGATTAATTCTCCTTCAGCTGTGCTCAGCACTCCGGGGCTGGAGGTTCAGCTTGGGAGTAGGCCAACCCTCCTCCAGGCTTCAGAACCCCCAACTCCTGCCCCCGCCACTGAGTCAGGGAGGCGGCCTCTGTGTGTGCAGAGCATTAGCTTAATTGTCCTCTCAGCAGCAGAGGCCTAAAAGAAGGATTAGAGGCCTGCGTCATTTCCAAGGGGGGAGGGCCCCAAGAAATGGAGACTTACCTCACCCTGGTCTAGAGACTCAGTCTTCCCCACCTTCCCAGAAACTGCCTGAGAGCTCGCCAGAGAGAGGGCCCCTGCCCGCCACCCCTCGCAGGCACACAGGCACCCCCATGAGACAGCTGAGCCAGGCTGCCCAGAGGATGGATGAAAAGAAAGGGAAACTGAGGCCAGAGGAGCCCCGAGTTTGCCTGAGGTTATTGTGGAAGTCGAGGGGGAGGTGGGTGTAGGACACACACAGGCAGCACCACACACACAAAGACCACAGGCCCCGCCAACGCAAACTGCAGCTGGCCCGAGAAAATCTCATCCATGTTGACGCAGGTGGCCACATATACCGCCCCACAGAGTCCCACGGAGTTACATCCCCACTGGCGGACTGTCGCCCACAGGCAGTCCCCCCACCAAGGAGCAGGGACTGCTGGGGCAGAGATGGCCCCTGAGCCCCCACCAGGCCACCCCCATACCCCCACGCACGGTGGCTTACCCTCCATGAGGACCGTGGCACCCGCGAAGAGCAGCACTGGGCCCCAGCTCCACTTCATGCTGCCCCGGGCCACTCTGCCGCCTGTGCTCCGCTCTCAGAGAGGCCACCTGGGTCTCCCTGGCTCCACCTCTGCTCCACCCCCAGTTGGCTAGGAGTCAGCTCTCTGGTTGCCCTAGCCAGCAGTTCCTAGCTCTGGGACTGTGGCTGTGTGACCCTGGGCTTGTCACTACCCCTCTCTGGGCCTCAGCTGCGGAGCCAAACTGTCAGGGTTTAAATCTATTTCCTTACTACTTGAGTGGCCTGGGAGAGCTAACCTGCCTGCACCTTGTCTGAGAAACAGTTGTTGAATGGAAAACGACTCGATGACAGCCTGGCACAGGGCAAGCTCACTCCCAGCATGAAAGCGCCATCCTGGAACTGTGGAGGGGCACGTAGGCAGCTCCTCCCGGTCTCCACTTTTCATTTCCACTCCCCCACTTCTCTTCCAGCCATGGCCAGGTGGGTTTCACATGCCCTCTCCCAGGTCTACTCAGAGACAGTGTGTGCCAGGCTGGGTGTCGAGGGGCCAGCACCCACTGCTGCTTGCTCGCTGTGAGCCTTTGGCAAATCCCAGTATCTCCCTGGGCCTGCTGGCTTCCCGGGAAACAGGATGACAGCAGTGCCCACCTTCCTCACAGGCGCTGGAGGACTCGGTCAGGCGGGAAGAACACTTGGGCGCGTGCCTCCTCTTCCTCTTCCCACTCCTAACTCAGGCTGGCCCAGACCGTTCAAGAACCCTGACCCCAAGACAGAGGCAGTTGCGGGTAGGGTTTAGTATATAGATGCTGGCCATGCACGGTGGCTCACACCTGTAATCCCAGCACTTTGGGAGGCCAAGGCAGGCGGATCACCTGAGGTGGTGAGTTCGAGACCAGCCTGACCAACATGGAGAAACCCTGTCTCTACCAAAAATACAAAATTAGCCCGGCATGGTGGTGGGTGCCTGTAATCCCAGCTACTCAGGAGGCTGAGGCAGGAGAATCGCTTGAACCCGGGAGGCGGAGGTTGTGGTGAGCTGAAATTGTGCCACTGCACTCCAGCCTGGGCAACAAGAGCAAAACTCTGTCTCAAAACAAACCAACAAAAAAAAGCATATAGATGCTGGAGCCAGATGGACCAGGTGGATGCAAATCCTGAGAGCGTCTTGTAGTAGCTGTGTGATCTCAGGCATACTACTTAGCCTCTCTGTCCCTATCATCAAGATAGGGGTAATAACAGTATGCACCTCATACATCACTGTAAAGATTAAATGAGTTTAACATGTTAACCAAGTTGCTGGTTTGTTTTTTTTTTTTTTTTTTTTTTGAGACGGAGTCTCGCTCTGTCGCCCAGGCTGGAGTGCAGTGGCCGGATTTCAGCTAACTGCAAGCTCCGCCTCCCGGGTTTACGCCATTCTCCTGCCTCAGCCTCCCGAGTAGCTGGGACTACAGGCGCCCGCCACCGAGCCCGGCTAGTTTTTTTTTTTTTTTTTTGTATTTTTAGTAGAGACGGGGTTTCACCGTGTTAGGCACGATGGTCTCGATCTCCTGACCTTGTGATCCGCCCATCTCGGCCTCCCAAAGTGCTGGGATTACAGGCTTGAGCCACCGCGCCCGGCCGGTTTTTTGTTTTTTTTTTGAGATGGTCTTGCTCTGTTGCTCAGGCTGGAGTGCAGTGATCATGGCTCACCGCAGCCTCAACCTTCTGGGCTCAAACGATCTTCCTACCAGCTTCCCGATTAGTTGGGACTACAGGTGCATACCACCAACCCTGGCTAATTTTTTTTTTTTTTTTGTAGAGGCAGGGGTCTCACTATTTTGCTCAGGCTGGTCTGGAACTCCCGACCTCAAGTGATCCTCCTGCCTCGGCCTCCCAAAGTGCAGGGATTACAGGTGTGAGCCACCGCACCCAGCCAACACAAGTTCTTAAACAGTGCTTAGCATGTAGGTAAGCGGTCAGGGCATAATAGGCAAAACAAAAACCTTCAGAACCTGGCCCTGGGCCTCCAGGGCTACCAATACTGGCTTGGGATGGTCAATAAGGCAACTGGAGGGGTTAAAGTTAAACTCAAGGAAAAACTTCCCAGCAAGCATTTACAGAACCAGAAGGGCAGCCTGCCCTTGCAGGTGTGTGCTCAGCCTTCCCAGGAGAGGAGGCCTGGCTCCTGTGGGCAGCAGGAGCGAGCTGCCAGCCTGTTTCCTGGGGGTGGGGGCCGATGGCGCGCCAGGCCTTGCTGACTCCACATGCTGGAGATGAGACTACGCATAACCACCCTTCCCAGCAGGCCCTCCATTCTCCCTCTGACTCACCCTTCCCAGCTCCAGAGAAGGCAACACTGAGGGAGGCCCAGCACCACAGTCCGTGGCAGACACATGGTTCAGACTTGGCTGATTGATCTAAGAAACTTTATTGCTCAGAACCTTCCCTCCCTGGGCAATGGCAAGAGCTTTGGAGACCAGCCCTTGGGGACAGAGTCAGAGGCACTGGGTGGAAAAAAGAGCAAGTGTGTGGCACATTTGGTCCATTGTCGTGTGCAGGTATGGCAGGAGGAGGGGGGACTCTAGAAGGCCCCCCATCTAGGGCCTTCTAGGGACCCAGATATGCCCCCTTGGGCAAGGCTCACATGCCAAAGCAAAGCAGACGAGGCCAGCCTGGCTTGGGGTGAGGGCTCAGTGCCTCTTAGCCTTGCCCTGGGGTTCTTGGACCTTCCGGAAACTGAGCCACATCAGGCCCACATTGATGGCATAGGTGGTGATGCAAACGATGCAGAAATCATAGAGCACGAAGAACAGGATCCAGGCCAGGTAGACAGAACCAGCGAGAGACACCAGGGAGCTCAGCAGCAGCAGGACAGAGGCCCAGCGCGTACGCAGGCAACCTGCAAGGCAGAAGAGGGTCCGGTGTGGGCTTCAGGGACTGGCCACCTCCTGAACGCTCCATGATGTCACCACACCACCTAGATGCCAGGAGCTGCTGGGAAGTGTCTCTAAAACAAGAGGCTCCAGGGCAGGTGTGATGGCTTACACCTGTAATCCCAACACTCTGGGAGGCCGAGGTGGGAAGACTGCTTTAGGTTAGGAGTTCAAAACCAGCTTGGGCAACATAGAAAGACCCAATCTGTATCAAAAATTTAGAAATTTGGCTGGGCGCAGTGGCTCATGCCTGTAATCCCAGCACTTTGGGAGGCCGAGGGTGGTGGATCACCTGAGGTCAGGAGTTCGAGAGCAGCCTGGCCAACATGGCAAAACCCCATCTCTACTAAAAATACAAAAATTAGCCAGGCATGGTGATGGGCACCTGTAATCCCAACTGCTGGGGAGGCTAAGGCAGGAGAATAGCTTGAACCTAGGAGGCAGAGGTTGCAGTGAGCCGAGATCACACCACTGCACTCCAGCTTGGGCAACAAAAGTGAGACTTCGTTTCAAAAAAAAAAAAAAAAAAAGGCCCAGTGAGGTTGGCTCATGCCTGTAATACTAGCACTTTGGGAGGCCGAGGTGGACGGATCACCAGGTCAAGAGACTGAGACCATCCTGGCCAACAGGGTGAAACCCTCTCTACTAAAAATACAAAAATGAGCTGGGCGTGGTGGCACGCGCCCGTAGTCCCAGCTACTCGGGAGGCTGACACAGAATTGTTTGAACCGGGATGGCAGAGGTTGCAGTGAGCCAAGATCACGCGACTGCCCTCCAGCCTGGTGACAGACCAAGACTATGTCTCAAAAAATAAAAAATAAAATAAAAATTAGCCGGGTGCAGTGGCATGTAACTCTAGTCCCAGCTACTCAGGAGGATCATTTGAGCCAGGAGTTCCAGATTACAGTGAGCTATGATTGTGCCACTGCACTTCAGCCTGGGCAACAGAGCAAGATGATTTCTTAAAAAAAAAAAAAAAAAAAAAAGGCTTTGACAGGTTCCCTCCAAGGAACTTGCCATTGCCCAGGGAGGGAAAGTTCTGAGCAATAAAATTTCCTAAATAAATCGGCCAAGTCTGAACCATGTGTCAGCCAGGGACCGTGGTGCTGGGCCTCCCTCGGTGATGCCTTCTCTGGAGCTGGGAAGGGTGACTCAAAGGGAGTGTGGGGGCCTGTTGGGAAGGGTGGTAATAGGTAGTCTCATCTCCAGGGTATGGCATCAGCAAGGCCTGGGGCGCCATCGTCTCCCACTCCCTTGGTTCCCCTATCTGTTCAATAATTCCTGGGACCAGATACAAATTTTCCTGCGGAGCACTAAATGAGATAAAAGATAGCTCATGTTCAGCTTCTCCTTAAAAAGGAATTTCGGCATCTTTTCCACAAAACTGGGGTGCTGGTGGGGCATGGTAGCTCATGCCTGTAATCCCCCCAGCACCTTGGGAGGCTGAGGCAGACAGATTGCTTGAGACCAGCCTGGGCAACATGGCGAGACACTGTCTCTACCAAAAAAAAACACAAAAATTAGCTGGGTATAGTGGTGCACGCCTGTGATTCCAGCTACTCGGGAGGCTAAGGTGGGAGGATCACTTGGGCAGGGAGGCAGAGGTTGCTATGAGCTGAGATCGCACCAGTGCACGCTAAGGGCATCCTAGACCTCAGTTTGGGCAACAGAGCCAGACCCTGTCTCAAAACAACAACAAACAAAAAACCTGGGGACCTAGGATGTCTTTAAGGGCCCTTTAGCCTCTAACAGTACTTAAACCAATTAAAAGACTCCTGTTAGTTACCTCCCCACCTCTCCACCTGCAGGATGCTCCGTGATGAGCAGCTAGCTGGCTATCAGCTGTGGATCACCAAGATTGCATGGAGTGGGGCTGAGCTGACCAAGGGGGATGAGGGCCGGGGCCTGCAGGGAGGGGGCAGAGCCACTCACCTAACAATAGCTGTAGTGTGTAGAAGATGCAACCAAATATGCTGTTGGATTGATTGAGGATGCTGTCCGGTCCCAGCACATGCTCCACCAGCCCGAAGCCCCTGCCCCACCTGGCAGAGGGGTGGTGTGGGGGGGTGGAACCAGGTTAGGAATGTCAACCTAGTGCCTTGGACCCTACCCCGGAAAGGTGATTTCCAAGAAGCCACCTGGGTAATCCTCTGTTCCCCACCTCCTATCCTAGACCAAGGGTCGATGACCTCCAGTCAGCAGACACTTTTGGCCACGTCAGGATTCCATGTCACTGACCCTATCCTCCCCTCTCCCCAGACCAGGCCTGACGTGGCTACTTGGTAGGCCCTGCTTTTCATCTAGACCTTAAGTAATTCTTTTTTTTTTTTTTTTTTGAGACAGAGTCTCACTCTGTGGCCCATGCTGGAGTGCAGTGGCGCGATCTTGGCTCACTGAAACCTCCGCCTCTCGGGTTCAAGCGATTCTCCTGCCTTAGGCCCCCAAGTAGCCGGGATTACAGGAGCCTGCAATAGCGCCGGGATAATTTTTCTATTTTTGGTAGAGACAGGCTTTCACCATGTTGGCCAGGCTGGTAAACTGACTTCAAGTGATCCAACCGCCTCGGCCTCCCAAAGTGCTGGGATTACAGGAGTGAGCCACCGCGCCCGACCCTTAAGTAATTCTTAAAATGGCAAGGCTGGTATAACGGTTCACTCGGTTTTGCATCAGAGACTGGGAGTTGGCGGCAGATTATCTTTGCCCTGGACCCCAGAATCTCCAGCTCCCTGGCC
Source organism: Macaca thibetana thibetana (assembly GCF_024542745.1). NCBI lineage: Eukaryota > Metazoa > Chordata > Mammalia > Primates > Cercopithecidae > Macaca > Macaca thibetana. Next base: position 47,174,360 of record NC_065597.1, on the reverse strand, counting down.
ACGCACTCGCCTCCTCGGTATTCCGTCATTATGCTAACGCCTGGCCATCACGCACAGCCAGACCGGGCCACCTTGTTCCCGGGCGCAGCCATCGCCAATCCCCCTTCACCTGCGCGCCGTCCTTGAGACCATCGTCAATCTCTGCCGCCATCCTGCCTCCCCGCCTTTCCCGGTCACCGTTATTCCTTGGCATCCAACTCACATGCGAGTCCCCGGAATAATCCCAGTCCCCAGCACTGTCTGGTCCCTTGCCTCGCACTCTTATTTCGAACACCAGTATCTCTGGGTAGCTCAGCCCCCGTGCAACGACCCCGCGAGCAGTCCAGCCCCTTGTCCGTTCCCTGGGCACACGGATCCCACACTCCAGAATAATCATCTGGCAATCTGGCCGCCCCGCTCCGAGGCCCCACGCCTCCCACTCCCGTGCACACCTGGAGGAGAAGACGCGGGAACAGCTGATGGCGGTGCCCACGTCGCAGAGCGCGCGGTAATCCCTGTCCCGGGCGCGCGCCGCCTTCACGTGCAGCGCGTAGAGCGAAAGCACTAGGCCGGCCAAGCAAAGAGCGAGCCGCACCCAGCCAGGGTTCCCCCAGGTGCTGCCCATTATCTCCAGGTTCCGTCCGAGGCGCCAGCAGAGAAAACCAGCCACGGAGCAGGGGCGGGGCGGGGAATGGCCACGCCCCTCCTGCCCCTCTGACTTGGCGATTGGCCGGCCGGGTTCGCACTCCGCGATCCAAACGGCTGTTCCCGGGAGCTAGTCAGGCGAGAGAGTTAGGAAAACCGCTAAGAACGCCCAGACTGGTGAAGCGGGTAAGAGACGTGGGGAATCGCGGCCCCAGCGGCTGCCAGGCATGATGGGAGTTGTAGTCGGGGCGGCTGCAAGGCGTCAAGGGAAATGACGTCTCCAGAGATTTAAAAACTGTTTTGGCCGGGGGCGGTGACTCACGCCTGTAATCCCAGCACTTTGGGAGGCCGAGGCTGGCGGATTACCTGAGGTCAGGAGTTCGAGACCAGCCTCGCCAACATGGTGAAACCCCGTCTCTACTAAAAATACAAAAATTAGCCGGGCATGGTGGCACACGCCTGTAATCCCAGCTACTCTGGGGGCTGAGGCAGGAGAATTGCTTGAGCTGGGGAGACGGAAGTTGCAATGAGCCGAGATCGTGCCATTGCACTCCAGCCTGGCCGACAGAGTGAGACTGTCTCAAAAAAAAAAAAAAAAAAAAAAAAAAATTGCGTTAATGTGGCTAACAGCATTTGGGCCTACCCTATGCCAAGTCCTGTTGTAAGAACTGGAGCATCCAGGACCTAGAGACCAGAGGATCAGGGGATCCAGCGAATACCGCGATCCGATTCGGGAACCAAGCATTTCCCCTGAAACTATTTCAGGCACCATTCGGGCTGCAGCCTCGCATCCTCCCAGGTCCTGCCTCACCAGGGCTTCTTGCTGGTGGGTCTCTCCCTTACATTCACAGAACCACTCCTTTGGCCACACACACCCTTGACAGTATCCTAACTTCTCTACTATCATGGCACCTGCCTGACAACACCTGAGCTTGGATCAACTCAACAGTCAGTCTCTCCTTTCCAAGCTGTGGGCCTGCTGAGGTCTTTCCTTCACAGGCATCCCATCTGATGGTGACCCATCTCTCCTACACCTTCAACCTCTCCGTCCTCCCCATCTACATTGCAACTTGTTTCTCTTTCCCATCTCAGAAACAGCAACACATCTCCCTTCACTAAGAGGTCCTTCAGCAGCCTCCCCTCCCTGCATTAACAGGCAAGTTTTTGGAAAGATTCTACACTCCCAGTCTCTACTTCCTCACTTCTTCCTCACTGCCCACGCCATAAACTAGCTGCTGCCTCCAGCACTGCCCTGACACCTAGTGGCTGGTGTCACCAAGACGCTAGACCCAGTGGTTATTGATTTATTAATTTACTTATTGTGAGACGGAGTCTCACTTTGTCACCCAGGCTGGAGTGCAGAGGTGCCATCTCGGCTCACTGCAACCTCCGCCTCCAGGGTTCAAGTTTTTCTCCTGCCTCAGCCCCTCGAGTAGTTTGGACTACAGGTGCCTGCCACCACGTCCAGCTAATTTTTGTATTTTTAGTAGAGACGGGGTTTCACCATGTTGGCCAGGCTCATCTCAAACTCCTGACCTCAAGTGATCCACCCACCTTGGTCTCCCAAAATGCTAGGATTACAGACGTGAGCCACCATGCCCGGGCAATGGTTGTTTTTCAGGTCTTCTCTTGCTTGACTTCCCAGAGGGATCCCTTACTGTTGCACACACCTTCCTGGGAACTCTCTCTTCCTCTGGCCTCTGTGATATTTCCCTCTCCTGCTGGCTCCTCCCTCTCCAGATGCTCTTTCTCACATCTACTCTCTTCTAGAGAGTGTGGTAGACAGAATAATGGTCTCCAAAGATGTCCCTGCATGAATCCCTGGAACTTGTGTATATGATAGGTTAAATGGCAAAAAGGAAATTAAGGTTGCAGATGGAATTAAGCTGACCAATCTCCTGATTTGATTTGATTTATTTAATTTCTTTTGTTTTTGAGGCGGAGTTTCACTCTTGTTGCCCAACTGGAGCGCAATGGCATGATCTCTGCTCACTGCAACCTCCACCTCCCAAGTTCAAGCGATTCGCCTGCCTTAACCTCCCGAGTAGCTGGGATTACAGGCACCCGCCACCACACCTGGCTAATTTTTTTAAGTTTTAGTAGAGACGGGGTTTCGCTATATTGGCCAGGCTGGTCTCGAACTCCTGACCTCAGGTGATCCGCCCACCTCAGCCTCCCAAAGTGCTGGGATTACAGGCATGTGCCCGGCCTATTTATTTATTTATTTTTGAGATGGAGTTTTGCTCTTGTTGCCCAGGCTAAAATGCAATGGTATTATCTCGGCTAACCGCAACCTCCACCTCCCGGGTTAAAGTGATTCTCCTGCCTTAGCCTCCTGAGTAGCTGGGATTATAGGCATGCACCACCATGCCCAGCTATTTTTTGTATTTTTAGTAGAGATGGGGTTTCTCCATATTGGTCAGGCTGGTCTCAAACTCCTGACCTCAGGTGATCCACCCGCCTGGGTCTCCCAAAGTGCTGGGATTATAGGCGTGAGGCACCGCGCCAGGCTCTATTGATTTATTTTTATTTTTATTTTTGAGACGGAGTCTCGCTCTGTTGCCTAGGCTGGAGTGCAGTGGCACAATCTTGGCTCACTATAACTTCCGCCCCCTGGGTTCAAGCCATTCTCCTGCCTCCCCAGTAGTTGGGACTACAGGCACATACAATCATGCCTGGCTAATTTTTGTATTTTTAGTAGAGACAGGGTTTCACTATGTTGGCCAGGCTGGTCTCGAACTCCTGACCTTAGGTGATCCGCCCACCTCAGCCTCCCAAAGTGCTGGGAGTACAAGTGTAAGCCACCGTGCCCAGCATATTTTATTTGTTTAAAGACCTTTGACACACAGGCTGAAGTGCAGTGGCACTGTCATAACTCACTGCAACCTCTGCCTCCCAGGTTCAAACGATTCTTGCACCTCAGCCTCCCTAGTAGCTAGGAGTGCAAATACGTCCCACCATACCTGGACAATTTATTTTTATTTTTGTAGAGACGGGGTCTCACTTTGTTTCCCAGGCTGGTCTAAACTTCTGGTTTCAAGCAACCTTCCTGCCTCAAAGTGCTGGGAGTACAGGCATGAGCCACCACCGCACCTGGCCTAATTTGCTGATTTTTATTTATTTATTATTATTTATCTTAATTTTTATTTTGAGACAGAGTCTTGCTCTGTCAGCCTCCCAAGTAGCTGGGATTATAGGTGCCCACCACCATGCCCAACTAATTATTGTAATTTTTTTTAAAGTAGAGACGGGGTTTTACCATGTTGGCGAGGCTGGTCTTGAACTCCTGACCTCAAGTGATCCGCCTGCCTCAGCCTCTCAAAGTGCGGTGATTATGGCTGTGAGCCACCGTGCCTGGTCCAATTTTTGTATTTTCAGTAGGGATGGGGTTTTGCCATGTTGGCCAGGCTGGTCTCGAACTCATGACTTCAGGTGATCCACCTGCCTCCGCCTCTCAAAGTGCTGGGATTACAGGCATGAGCCACCGCGCCTGGCCCACAAGGGTCCTTAAAAAATGAAGGAGGATGGCAGAAGAGAGTCAGAGGGAGATGTGAGTAAAGAAAAAAGACACAGAGAGCTGCAATATTGCTGGTTTGAAGATAGAGGAAGGGGGTTGTGAGCTAATAAATACGGGTGGCCTCTAAAGGCAAGAAAGGATAAAGAACTGGATTCTCACCCTAGAGTCACCAGTAAGGAACTATCAACATCTTGATTTCAGCCCAGTGAGACTCTGTCAGACTTCTAAGCTACAGAACTATAAGATAAATTTTTGTTGTTTTAAGTCATTGAATGTGTAGTAACTTGTTACAGCATCAATTAGAGATGAATACAGAGGACTGGGCATTAGGCCTGTATCTCAGTTTTCTCTGGTTTCCTGGTGTGTTCCTGTTATTTATTGTTGGCTTCCCCCCAGAATGAGTGATCTAAGAGGAAGCAAAATAGAAGCTGCAATCTCCTTATGACTTAGCCTCAGAAGACACGCACTGGGGCCGGGTGCAGTGACTTATGCCTATAATCCCAGCACTTTGGGTGGCTGAGGCAGGAGGACAACTTGAGCCCAGGAGTTTGAGACACCCTGGACAACACAGTGAGACCCTGACTCTACAAAAAATAAACAAAATTAGCCGGGTGTGGTGGTGTGCACCTGTAGTCCCTTTGGGGAGGTGTGCACCTGTAGTCACTTTGGGGAGGTGTGCACCTGTAGTCACTTTGGGAGGCTGAGACAGGACAATAACTTGAGCCCAGGAGTTTTGAGACAGGTCTGGGCAATGTGGCAAGACTCTGTCTTTATAAATATTTTTAAAATTAGGCGGGGCATGGTGGCTCATGCTACCTGTAATCCCAGCACTTTGGGAGGCTGAGGTGGGTGGATCACCTGAGGTCAGGAGTTTAAGACAAGCCTGGCCAACATGGCGAAACCCCATCTCTACTAAAAATACAAAAAGTAGCCAGGCATGGTGGCGGGCACCTGTAATCCCAGCTACTCAGGAGGCTGAGGCAGGAGAATCATTTGAACCTGGGAGGCGGAAGTTGTAGTGAGCCAAGATTGCCTTCCTCACTTCAAGAGTTATAAAACATTTTGACCATATTTTCTTTCCTTTATTTCTTTATTTTTTGAGACGGGATCACGGAGTCTCGCTCTGTCGCCCAGGCTGGAGTGCAGTGGCGCAATCTCGGCTCACTGCAAGCTCCACGCCATTCTGCTGCCTCAGTCTCCCGAGTAGCTGGGACTACAGGAGCCCACCACCACGCCCAGCTGATTTTTTCTATTTTTTAGTAGAGATGGTGTTTCACCGTGTTAGCCAGGATGGTCTTGATCTCCTGACCTTGTGATCCACCCGCCTCAGCCTCCCAAAATGCTGGGATTACAGGCATGAGCCACCGTGCCAGGCCTTTTTTTTTTTTTTTGAGACAGAGTTTCACTTTTGTTGCCCAGACTGGAGTGCAATGGCACGATTTCAGCTCACCGCAACCTCTGCCTCGCAGGTTCAAGCGATTCTCCTGCCTCAGCCTCCCTGGTAGCTGGGATTATAGGCATGTGCCACCACACCCGGCTAATTTTGTATTTTTAGTAGAGACAGGGTTTCTCCATGTTGGTCAGGCTGGTCTTGAACTCCCGACCTCAGGTGATCCGCCTGCCTTGGCCTCCCAAAGTGCTGGGATTACAGGTGTGAGCCACCACACCCCGACCGACCATATTTTTTTCTAGCATTTTATTTATTTATTTATTTATTTATTTATTTGAGATAGTCCTGCTCTGTCGCCCAGGCTGGAATGCAGTGGTGCAATCTTGGCTCACTGCACTCTCCGCCTCCCGGATTTAAGCTATTCTCCTGCCTTAGCCTCCTGAGTAGCTGTGATTACAGGAGCCAGCCACTATGCCCGGCTGATTTTTGCATTTTCAGTAGAGACGGGGTTTCACCATATTGGCCAGGCTGGTCTCAAACTCCTGATCTCATGATCCACCCTCCTTGGCCTGTAATCTCAGTGCTGGGATTACAGGCATGAGCCACGGTACCTGGCTCTTTTTTTTTTTCTCTCTTTTTTTCCTGTTAGAGACAAGGTGTTGTTATGTTGCCTCTAACTCCTGGGCTCAAGCAATTCTCCCAGCTTGGCTTCTCAAAGTGCTGCTGGGATTACAGGAGTGAGCCACTGCCCCCAGCCTCTGACAGTTTTTGTGCACTAGGAATTTGGGAAGACAATTTTACCTGGCTATTTCTGGCTCATACAATTGCAGGCAGATGGTGGCTAAAGCTGGAACAATGAGCAGCTAAAGCAACTGAAAGACAACCTAGCATCTCCCTCTCTCTGAGTAGTCTCCGGGCCTATCCATGTCATCTTCTGCATGGGCTAGCTTGGGCTTCCTCACAGCATGGCAGCCTCAAGGCTTTGATAGTCAGCTTCCAAAATGGTCCTCAATGATTCCTGCTTCCTGGTATTGATACCATGTGCAGTCTCTTCTCACATTGAAAGGGGCTGAACTGGCCCATTGGGATAATGCAGAAATGACAATGTGTGACTTTAGAGGCTAAATCATGAAAATATTGTGGCTTCCATTTTTCTCCTTTGTAGATCACTCATTCTAGACAAAGCCAGCTACCATGATATGAAGGCACTCAAGTAACCCTAGGGAGAGGTCTCCTTAGTGAGGAACTGAGGCCCTATAAGGAACATGGGTGTGCTGCGGTCAAGTGGGCATAAGCCAAAGTAAACATCCAGAGTGACTCAGTGAGTTTAGAGTGTTATTACAGCCGTGTAGCCATAACATGGGAAGGCTCATCACTTGGCTCTGAGCTACTGTTGTCTGTAAAAGGTGTAATTGTCCTGCTGACACTGTGCACAGGGCTTGGCCCAACATGGCTTGACATGGGACATGGCTTTTGTGCAGGCGCTTGTGTCCAGAGAAAGAGAGAAAGCCAGAGCTGTCCATCTCAGGGAAGCCAAGACACAGCTCAGCTTGCTGGTGCCAAGAGGGAGAAAGAGTGAAGCTGCAGGGCGTGGTGGCTCATGCCTGTAATCCCAGCACTTTGGGAGGCCAAGGTGGGTGGATCATGAGGTCAGGAGTTTGAGACCAGCCCGCTCAACATGGTGAAACCCAATCTCAACTAAAATACAAAAATTAGCCGGCCATGGTGGTGCATGCCTGTAATCCCAGCTACTCAGGAGGCTGAGGCAGGAGAATTGCTAGAACCCAGGAGGCAGAGATTGCAGTGAGCTGAGATCACACCACTGCACTGCAGCCTGGGCAATAGCACAAGACTCCGTCTCAGAAAAAAAAAAAGAAAGAAAGAAAAGAAAAGAAAGAGTGAAGCTGCTGACCCTGAAGGGAGAGCTGGCCACACAGCTGTGTGTGTGTGGGAGCCAGCCGCCAGAGTAAGCAGCTGAGACAGAGCAGACAGTTCGAGAGTAAGATGCTGATGATGAGAGAGCTGCTGAATAAAACTATGTCTTATTTACCTGCTGTCTCTTGAGCGTTCTTCTCGCTCTGTGCCTCATGTCCACCTATTCCTCTCGTACCTCAGCTGGGGCTGAACCCCAACCCTGAGAATGACAGGCCTCCTGCCAACAACCAGCATTAACCTGCTGGGCACTCGAGGGAGCTACCTTGGAATCAGATTCTGTAAAGCAGTCACGCCTTCAGGTAACGGTAGCATTGGCCAACTTTTTTTTTTTTTTTTTTTGAGACAAAGTCTCGCTCTGTCACCCAGGCTGGAGTGCAGTGGCACAATCTTGGCTTGCTGCAAGCTCCGCCTCCCGGGTTCAAGCGATTCTCCTGCCTCAGCCTCCCGAGTAGCAGGGACTACAGGCGTGTGCCACCATGCCTGGCTAATATTTTGTATTTTTAGTAGAGATGGGGTTTCACTGTATTAGCCAGGAATAGTCTTGATCTCCTGACCTCGTGATCCACCTGCCTCGGCCTCCCAAAGTGCTGGCATTACAGGCGCGAGCCACCGCACCCAGCATGGCTAACATTTTGACTGCACTTCATGAGAGGCCCTGAGCCAGAACCCCCTGGCTAAGCTACTCCCAGATTCCTGACCCAAGGAAACTGTGTGTGAGAATAAGTTTTATTGTTTTTTTGTTTGTTTGTTTGTTTTTTGAGGTCTCACTTTGTTGCCCAGGCTGGAGCACAGTGCCACGATCTCGGCTCACCGCAAGCTCCACCTCCTGGGGTCATGCCATTCTCCTGCTTCAGCCTCCTGAGTAGCTGGGACTACAGGCACCTGCCATCACGCCCAGCTAAGTTTTTTGTATTTTCAGTAGAGACGGGGTTTCACCGTGTTAGCCAGGATAGTCTCGATCTCCTGACCTCATGATCTGCCCACCTTGGCCTCCCAAAATGCTGGGATTACAAGTGTGAGCCACCGCGCCTGGTCAGTGTTTACTGTTTTAAGATATTGGTGGAGCACAGTGGCTCACACCTATAATCCCAGCATTTTGGAAGGCCGAGGTGGGAGGATCACTTGAGCTCAGGAGTCCAAGTTCAAGAACAGCCTGGGCAACATAGTGAGACCTTGTCTCTATTTAAAAAAAAATTTTTTTAAAGATGTTATGTTTGAGCAGAGTATGGTGGCTCATGCCTGTAATCCCAGCACTTTGAGAGGCTGAGGTGGGTGGATCACCTGAGGTCAGGAGATGGAGACTAGCCTGGCCAACATAGTGAAACCCCGTCTCTACTAAAAATACAAAAAATTAGCTGGGCATGGTGGTGGGCACCTGTAATTCCAGCTACTAGGGAGGCTGAGGCAGGAGAATCACTTGAACCCGGGAGGCAGAAGTTGCAGTGAGCCAAGATCGTGCCATTGCACTCCAGCATGGTGCTATGTTTTGGGGGTATTTGTTACACAGCAATAAATAATTCATACAGGGCACCAGCCTGGCCAACATGGAGAAACCCTTCTCTACTAAAAACTATCCAGGTGTGGTGGTGCATGCCTGTAATCCCAGCTACTTGGGAGGCTGAAGCAGGAGAATCCCTTGAACCTGGGACGTGGAGGCTGCAGTGAGCCAAGATCACGCCACTGCACTCCAGCCTGGGTCACAGCACAAGACTCTGTCTCAATTTAAAAATAAAATAATACCCGGCCGGGCACAGTGGCTCAAGCCTGTAATCCCAGTACTTTGGGAGGCCGAGACGGGCAGATCACGAGGTCAGAAGATCGAGACCATCCTGGCTAACACAGTGAAACCCCGTCTCTACTAAAAAATACAAAAAAACTAGCCGGGCGAGGTGGCGGGCCCCTGTAGTCCCAGCTACTCGGGAGGCTGAGGCAGGAGAATGGCGTAAACCCGGGAGGCGGAGCTTGCAGTGAGCTGAGATCGCGCCACTGCACTCCAGCCTGGAGGACAGAGCGAGACTCTGTCTCAAATAAAATAAAATAAAACAAAATAAAATAATAATATAGGGCAGTCAGACTGCCCACCTGGCAGCTCAGGACCCTAGCACATGTGCTTCAGAAAGCCAGGTGGAAGTTACGTATTTTTTAATCTAAACTGAGAAATCACCTAGCATCCCTTCCACTGTAATCACAAGCTTTCCCAGTTCCAAAGGGAGGGAACATAGACTCCCTCACCTCTTGATACAAGAAGTGACAAAGTTATATGGTAAGAAGTTGGCCAGGCCCTGCTTGGCTCCGTTGCTCATGCCTGTAATCCCAGCACTTTGGGAAGAGGAGGCGGATACATCCCCTGAGGTCACGAATCTGAGGACAGCCTGGCCAACATGGTGAAACCCTATCTCTACAAAAATTAGTCGGGCATGGTGGTATGCACCTGTAATTCCAGCTACTTGGGAGGCTGAGGCACCAGAATTGCTTGAAGCTGGGAGGCAGAGGTTGTGTACCGAGATTGTGTTACTACACTCCAGCCTGGGTTACAGTGCAAGACTCTGTCTCAAAAAAAAAAAAAAAAAAAAAAAAAAAAAAAAAAAAGGAAGTGCCGGGCGCGGTGGCTCAAGCCTGTAATCCCAGCACTTTGGGAGGCCGAGGTGGGCGGATCAGGAGGTCCGGAGATCGAGACCATCCTGGCTAACACGGTGAAACCCCATCTCTACTAAAAATAGAAAAAATTAGCTGGGTGTGGTGGGCACCTGTAGTCCCAGCTACTTGGGAGGCTGAGGCAGGGGAATGGCGTGAACCCCGGAGGCAGAGCTTGCAGTGAGCCCAGATCGCGCCACTGCACTTCAGCCTGGGCAACACAGCGAGACTCTGTCTCCAAAAAAAAAAAAAAAAAAAAAAAAAAAAGAAGTTAGTTGTGGCTCATGCCTGTAATCCCAACACTTTGGGAAGCTGAGATGGGAGTATCGCTTGAGGCCAGAAAGTCCATCGATACCAGCCTGAGCAACATAAGGAGATCTCATCCCTACAAAAATTTTTTAAAAATCAGCTGGGTTTGGTGGCAGGCACCTGTGGTCACAGCCACTCAGGAGGCTGAGGTAGGAGGATCGCTTGAGTCAGGGATGTTTTGGCTGCCGTAAGCCATGAACATGCCATTGCATTCTAGCCTGGGTAACAGAGTGAGACACTGTTTCAGAAAAAAATAAAATAAAATAAAATAAAATAAAATAAAATAATGTTGTAGGCGAGGTGTGGGGCTCATGCCTGTAATTCTAGTGCTTTGGGAGAATGAGGCAGGAGGATTGCTTGAGAACAGGAGTTCGAGGCTGTAGTGAGCTGTGATCGCACCACTGCACTCCAGCCTTGGCGACATGCGCGATATCTTGTCTCGATAAATAAATACATACAGTTCTCTTTTACATCGAATATATGTATATTTTTAAAAACACATCGAAAGCGCTTAGAAAGCTGCCTGACCTGTATACAGTATTCTGAAAAGGGGGTCGCGGGGTGCATGACCAACCTCCGCCGCCGGGGGCAGCAGCGACTCCGGGCCGAGCAGTGGCTGAGCGCGCCGGGTCAAAGGGGGTGAAGCCTGTGCCAGACGCCTACGCCTCGGTGGCAGCCGCAGCCTCCTCCGCCTGCGGCTCCTGTCCACGCCGCGGCCACGTGAGCGCCGGATTCTGGCGCACAGAGCACTGCCAGTCCTTTGCTGCTTTGCGCAGCCCGTCCTCCCCGCCAGGGGCACCCTTACCACTCCCTTCTCCCATGGGCTCCAGCCGTGCCTGCCTCGGGGCTGCCGCCGCCTGGCTGTACTCCAGGACGTTGGGAAATAACGGGTGGGAACGGTGTGGGTGGGGGGCAAAGAGGAAACCCAGAGACACAGGACGCCCCTTTCCTGTGGTCGGCACCCAGTTGCTTAGGCAGGCCAGCCACGGTGAGGAGTCTTCCCTCCAAGTTTATATTTATTATTATTTATTTTTTATTTTTTCACCTCCGTTTATTATTATTATTATTATTATTATTATTTTGAGACCGAGTCTTGCTCTGTCGCCCAGGCTGGAGTGCCGTGGCGCCGTCTGGGCTCACTGCAAGCTCCGCCTCCCGGGTTCACGCCATTCTCCTGCCTCAGCCTCCCGAGTAGCTGGGACTACAGGCGCCCGCCACCACCCCCGGCTAATTTTTTCTACTTTTTAGTAGAGACGGGATTTCACCGTGTTAGCCAGGATGGTCTCGATCTCCTGACCTCGTGATCCACCCGCCTCGGCCTCCCAAAGTGCTGGGATCACAGGCGTGAGCCACCGCGCCCGGCCTATTTATTTATTTTTGAGACAGAGTCTCGCTCTGTCGCCCAGGCTGGAGTGCAGTGGCGCGATCTTGGCTCACTGAAACCTCCGCCTCCCGGGTTCAAGCAATTCTTCTGCCTCAGCCTCCAGAGTAGCAGGGATTACAGGCGCGTGCTACTGCATCTGGCTAATTTTTGTAGTTTTAGTAAAGACAGGGTTTCACCATGTTGGCCAGGCTGGTCTCGAACTCCTGACCTCAGGTGATCCGCCCACCTCAGCCTCTCAAAGTGCTAGGATTACAAGCGTGAGCCACCGCACCTGTCCGACCTCCAAGTTTAAAGACAGCCTCCAGGCCCAGTGGCTCACACCTGTAACCCCAACAACTCAGGAGGCTGAGGCCAGGAATTTGAGACCAGCCTGGGCAACATAGTGAGACCCCAGCTCTAACAAAAATAGGCCAGGCACGGTGGGTTACATCTGTAATCCCAGCACTTTGGAAGGCTGTGGCAAAAGGATTGCTTGAGGGGGTAAAAAATCACCCCGGGTAGCGTGCACACTTACAGTCTCAGCTACTTGAGAGGCTGAGGTGGGAGGATCACTTAAGTTGGAGGCTGCAGTGAGCTAGGATGGAGCCACTGTATTCCAGCTTGAGCAACAGAGCAAGACCCCATCTCCAAATAAAATTTAAAAAGACAGCCTCCAAAGATGTCACTTGCTTCACTTAGCACTTTTAATTGAACATGTTTAGGAAATATATAGCCATGGTAAAGAAAATTCCAATTAGTACAGATACACACTACACACCTATGCACGTGCACACACTGAAACGTGTCCCTTCCAGCACCTCCTCCCTGGATAATTTTTTTTTTTTTTTTTTGCGACGGAGTTTCGCTCTTGTTGCCCAGGCTGGAGAGCAGTGGTGAGATATCGGCTCACTGCAACCTCCACCTCCCGGGTTTGAGCGATTCTCCTGTCTCAGCCTCCCGAGTAGCTGGGATTACAGGCACCGCCCCCACCCCCAACAACATCCGACTGATTTTTGTATCTTTAGTAGAGACGGGGTTTCGCCATGTTGGCCAGGCTGGTCTCGAACTCCTGAGATCCGCCGACCTTGTCTTCCCAAAGTGCTGGGATTATAGGCGTGAGCCACTGCACCCAACCTAAAGTAATTGCCTTCTTTCTGGTTTCTCTGCCTTTCTTCTCACCAAATGCCCCACTCTAAATCACTGCAGACAGGGGGCTCTGTCTAAGGAGGAGAGCCCACCAGTTAAAACCCTTCAGTGGTTCCTAACTACCCTAGGACAAATGCAGACTTGTCCTTTGCTCTCTGCCGCCGCCCTTCTCCTTCCCAGATCCCATATGGCTCCAGCCATATCCTCAGACCATCTGGGCTGTTGTCTATCCTGCCACACACCCTTCCCACCCGGCTCCCTTGCAAGTCCTACTCAGGCTGCACCTACACAGCTGTCTCAGTTCCTATCTGAGGCTCCCGCAGCCTCCTCTGAAAGTCCTCATCACAGCCAATGATAACTGAAACTGTTTTCTTGTGCAGGGCACGGAAAGATCTATTCAACTCACTGCCCAATCTCCTCTCCTGGTGCAGAAAAGACACCCAGTCAGCGACTTGCATTCTCTGCAGACATGAGTGAATAATAATAATGCCTAACCTTTATATAGTGCTAATTCCACGCCTGGCACTGTTTTAGGCAGTCATATAAATTAATGTAATCCACACAACCTCAAGACTGATGATACCTCTTCATCTTACCAAGCACTGAGCAGTTAAATAACTTGCTCCAGATATTAAGGAGCTGGGGTTTGAACCAGCCAGCCTGGTTTCCCATAAATGAACCAAGAACTGGAACGAGGACAAGACCTCCGAGAAGGAGTCAGGTAGGACGTGATTTGTGCGCTTTACATCTAAGATCTTCCAGCTCCCAGGGAGCCCGTTTCATGGAGCGGAAGATAGAGGCCGGGAGGGACAAGGAGAGCCTCGGAAGCCGTGTGGAGTAAGCGGTGCTGTTTGGGGTCCGGGAGCAGGGGCGTGGCCTGGATGCGTGGGCGCCCGGGGCTGCACGTCCTCAGACCAAACTACAACTCCCAGGACGCACTTGGCGCTGACGCCCACGTGACGTCACGGCGGCGGAGGCGCAGGCGGCTGGGCTCCCGGCGGGTGGACTGTTCGAGCCCTTCCGCTGGGACCCGGCCCCTGGCTCCGGCCCCGCGGTAAGTGGGGCGACTGCGCCTTACCGAGTCCGCGGAGGCCCCGCGGCGTACGTCCGCAGCCTCCATCACAGCGCGGGCGCGCAGACGGGGTGGCATCTACCATATGGGGGGCATCCGGGCCGAACCAAGTGACCGGCGTGGGGGACCCCGCTGGGGACTCCGGGCCGCATCCTCCCTAGCTGGCCCCGGGGGCCCAGCGCTGGTGTCGCATGTCCGCTGGCCGCACTCAGAGCCCGCGTTTGAAGGCGCTGGGCAGGCAGGGGCAGCCCCGCCCCCTGAGGAGGGTGCCCAGGACCCCGGGGCGCCGCGGCGAGGTTTTCGGGCTGGAAGGGTCTGAAGGGCTCCTCCCCCGATAGCCCTCCCACCGCCAGTAGAGCCTCGGGTTGGGGAATAGAAGCCCCGCGAGGCTAGGTCCTTTGGGCGCAGCCTGTGTGCGTCTGGGGAGGCGGTGGGAGGGATGGGGAGAGGTCGCCCGGGTCTAGGTAGACTGATGTACAGGTGGAGATAAGGTGCAGGCTGTGTGGATTCAGATCCTTACAACTTCCTCTTCCCTGCCCCGGTAGATGGGAGCGCCCTCCGTGGGCTGAGCCTGTCAGCATCCTCGATGCACCCTGGTCCCTGAAGTCGGAGAAGAGCCCCTACCTACCCACACCCCCTTGCGCCATTTCGGGTCACCTGGGCCCTCAGCCCTAGCGGCCACCAGATCTGAAAGGAGCAGGACGATGATCCTGGCGTCGGTACTGGGGAGCGGCCCCCGGGGCGGGCCTCCACTCAGGCCCCTCCTGGGGCCCACACTCGCGCTCCGGGCCCGCTCGACGTCAGCCACCGACACACACCACGTGGAGATGGCTCGGGAGCGCTCCAAGACCGTAACCTCCTTTTACAACCAGTCTGCCATCGACGCGGCAGCGGAGAAGGTGCGCAAGGGGGCGGCGAGCCCGGGGTCCGGGATGTGGCTGCGAGTGAGAGTGTTGGGGGTTCTCTGCTCAAGGCCCCTCTCCCTCCCTAGCCCTCAGTCCGCCTCACGCCCACCATGATGCTCTACTCCGGCCGCTCTCAGGACGGCAGCCACCTTCTGGTAAGATTTATGCCCTCTATTTTCCTCGTGGATCCTGGAGCTCTCCGGGACACTCAGGCTCCAGCCCCGCCTTCCTTTCTCTTTTTCTCCTAGAAAAGTGCTCGTTACCTGCAACAAGAACTTCCAGTGAGGATTGCTCACCGCATCAAGGGCTTCCGCTGCCTTCCTTTCATCATTGGCTGCAACCCCACCATACTGCACGTGGTAAGGTAGAGAGGACCTTCAGTCAGCGGGCCACCCTGCCCAGGGGGCAAGTGGGGAGTCTGGGGCCCAGAGTGGCAGACGATTGCTTGCCTAAAGGTGTCAGGGCCACAAAGGATTCAACCCCAGGCCCTCAGAAGCCAAAGGTGTGTATTCATGGAGCCTGGAAGGGTGGCAGTAGGGGTTTGATCACGTGGTCGACCAGTTGGGTGGTGAGCCCCATGGGTAGGTGGGGGTGGCTGTTCTCTGCTCAGTGCCCATGCGGCTCTGTGAATTCCCACACCTCTTCCTTGCAGCACGAGCTATACATCCGTGCCTTCCAGAAACTGACAGACTTCCCTCCGGTGAGTGCTGGGACAGAGCAGGGTGAGGGGCTGAGAGGCTGGGCTTGGACCACCCTTCCTCATGACTCTGTGACCTGCAGATTAAGGACCAGGCGGACGACACCCAGTACTGCCAGCTGGTGCGACAGCTGCTGGATGACCACAAGGATGTGGTGACCCTCTTGGCAGAGGGCCTGCGTGAGAGCCGGAAGCACATAGAGGTTGGGGCAGTGAAGGAGGGGTTGGGCATGCTGGGGGCTGGGAAGGGCACGGGATTCTGAGACCTCACTCTTTACAGGATGAAATGCTCGTACGCTACTTCTTGGACAAGACGCTGACTTCGAGGCTTGGAATCCGCATGTTGGCCACGCATCACCTGGCGCTGCATGAGGACAAGGTAGGGCTCTGGGACCTGAGACCCACCTGGGAACGTTAAGTGAGACAGAGGAGACTGGGCTGGGGATCCGTGTCAAGGGCCTGGGGGTTGAGGCTGTGGAGCTGGTGCTTTGGGGCAGTTCCGAAGTTGCCAGCATCTGGGGGTGGGGCTAGGGGTGTGGGTAGTCCTGACCTCCTTTCTCCGGCCAGCCTGACTTTGTCGGCATCATCTGTACTCGTCTCTCACCAAAGAAGATTATTGAGAAGTGGGTGGACTTTGCCAGGTGAGGCAAGAATGGCTCAGGGGGTGGTCAGACGTCTGGGGCAGGGAAGGATTGGGTCTGAGCCCTTGCCCGGGGCATGGTCTGTGGGGAGCAGGGTTTCTCAATGATGGCACTATTGACATTTCCAGCCAGATAATTCTTTGTCATAGGGGCTGCCCTGTGCATGTTAGGAAGTTCAGCAGCATCCCTGGCGCCAGTAGTATTGCCTAGTTGTGACAAACAAAAATGTCTCTGTACATTGCCATATATTACTTAGGGGGGCAGAATTGTCTCCAGTTGCAAACCACTGGCGGAGGGGCCCCTGACGGAACCCTCGCTCCTGTCCACAGACGCCTGTGTGAGCACAAGTATGGCAATGCACCCCGTGTCCGCATCAATGGCCACGTGGCCGCCCGGTTTCCCTTCATCCCTATGCCACTGGACTACATCCTGCCGGAGCTGCTCAAGAACGCCATGAGGTGGGGTGGCTGGATGTGCTGGGTGGGAGGCAGACAGGAACCGGGGTGCTTCTACTTACTGGTCTTTCCCCTCTGCATAGAGCCACAATGGAGAGTCACCTAGACACTCCCTACAATGTCCCAGATGTGGTCATCACCATCGCCAACAATGATGTTGATCTGATCATCAGGTTTGCCCCGAGTGGGAGTTCGGCTGAGGTGGATGGGATGGGGGTCCAGGCACTGTTTCTGACTTGATCTAGGACCTTGAGCCCCTTCCTGCCCCATTCTGGGACTTGGTCCTTGACCAGATAAACTATTCTCTGGATCCTGAGATGGCCATGAGCTGCTTATTAATGGATCTGGGGCCAGTTGCAGGCCTAGGTATCCTGCCTCTGTCAGCAGCTGAGGAGCTTGAAATTGAGAAGCAGTCAGGAGTTGGTCTAGGATGCTGGGCCGAGGATAAATGTCACATCCTGTGAGAAGGTATAAGCAGTCAGTGGCCCTGGCAGAGGTGAGGATGATACAAACAAGGCCCTAGGGTCTAGGTGGTCCACATTCCAGCTCTGGGTGGAAGGGACAGGAAGGCAAACTTTGCACTGTCTGCTTGCTGGTGGTGAGTCCCCCGTCAAAGCTGAGCCAAGCCCATTATTGTTGCCATCTTGCTAGGATCTCAGACCGTGGTGGAGGAATCGCTCACAAAGATCTGGACCGGGTCATGGACTACCACTTCACTACCGCTGAGGCCAGCACACAGGACCCCCGGATCAGCCCCCTCTTTGGCCACCTGGACATGCACAGTGGCGCCCAGTCAGGACCCATGCACGGGTGAGACCCTGCCAGACCAGGATGGAGGGGTGGGGGACCCCAGGAGACTCAAGCCTCTGAAGCCTCCTGTCCTGTCCCCCTGCCCGCCACCAGCTTTGGCTTCGGGTTGCCCACGTCACGGGCCTACGCGGAGTACCTCGGTGGGTCTCTGCAGCTGCAGTCCCTGCAGGGCATTGGCACGGACGTCTACCTGCGGCTCCGCCACATCGATGGCCGGGAGGAAAGCTTCCGGATCTGACCCCACAGCCTTTGGCCTGCTCACCTGACCAGCCTGGGCCGCATTCCCTGCAGGACCTCCTGGGTCAGGCAGGGTGGCCTCCTGCTCCACACGCTGCTGCATCTTGGGTCTCAGGGTCCCAGACAGATGGACTTACATGGAGCTGGGCACCGCCCCGCCTCAATAGGGTCCATTGTCTCCTCGCCTCCAGACCTTGGAGAGGGGAAGTGGGCACCCTGAGGCCTCCAGCACCAGCTCCGTCATTCTCGTTCCTGGGGAACCCCCACTCTGACCTGTCGTTTGTTATTAAAGTTCACATTTTGAATGCCCTCTCGGGCCCTGTGTGTGGGGAGGGCAGGTGAGCTTTTGTTTCTGTCCCCATTCAGGTTCACTGAGCCCTTGGGTTGAACTGGTTTGTGTCCCAGTCTCTTACCTGCCCTGAGAGCCTGGTGGGCCAGGAGTAGAATGGGTCCCAAGTCTGTTGCATGTTTGATTTGGTGGGAGTGGGATGACCGCAACACCTTATACAAAGAGCTTTCATCTCGTTGAACAAATGTTTCCGGGTCCCAGATAATATCGAAGGCCCAGATTGACCCAGCTTCTGGCCTCAGTTCTGACTCTTCCTTTCCTGGCAGTTACAGTTTATAGAGGTGAAGGTCACCAGACTGGGCAACCTCCTGAGCCAACTGATTCCCGAGCCTGAGTAAGGTTAAAAATACTGTGTCTGCTGCTGCCAAGGAAAAGAACATACAAGGTTGTGCCCTGGCAGGCCCCAGCAGGGACTGGGTGCCCCACTGCAAGGAAAGGCGGGGCCCTGATAGGGAGGAGCAAGGATTTGGACAAAGATACCAGGTAGGCTCAAGGTTAGACTTGAATCAGAACTCCAGATGACGTCTTAGGTGGGAACACCCTACCCACCTTGCCAGGGAAGAAGAAAGGCCTAAGGGTGGCCTGGTGGGGCTGGGAGGAGAACTGGAAAGTTCTCTTACTTTCACATCTGAGCTTCCACAGCACACTTCCTAAGGCTGACTCTAGGCCTGTACCATTTCCTACCCTTCAGGGGGATGGAGGGTAAGTTGTATCTGGAGGTCAAATGGAGGAGGCTAGGAAACCACAGTGACTTGCTAGACTGAAAAATCCTGCCAGCTGCAGGGCAGGACGGTGAGGCTGGAGAAGCAGGCAGCCATCAGAGGCCAGGGCCCTGAAACATGGGATTTATCTTGAGGCAGTAGGGACCCATGGGTATTTATTTAGAAATGGGGTCTTGCTCTGTTGCACAGGCTGGAATATGGTGGCTGCAGAGTTCACTGCAGCCTTGAACTCCTGGGCTCAAGAGATTCTCCCACCTCAGCCTTCTGAGTAGCTGGGACCATCATGCCAGGCTAAATTTTAAAATTTTTTGTAGGAACAGGGTTTCTACAAAACCCTATGTTGCCCTGGGCTGGACTTGAACTCTTGGGCTCAAATGATCCTTCCACCCCAGCCTCCCAAAGTGGTGGGATTACAGGCATGAGCCACTGTACCTGGCCCATGGGTGAGTTTTGAGCTGGGAAGGGATGGTTCTGGTTGGAGTCCCTGAGAGGATTCGTGTCCACGTGATTTGTTAAGAAAGTGCTCCCAAGACAGAGCAGGGGAAGCAGGAAGGAGAAGGGGAAGAAGCCAAGCAAGGACGTGACCTCAGGCAAAAGCCCAGAACCAGTCAATTATGCCTCAGGGTGGAAGGTGAGAGAGCTAAACCTCAGAGTCACTGATTAATTTCTCCACTTGGCAGTCACTGGTTAAAGTCTGTCGGTAAAGCAAGCAGCTCTGTTAAGGATGGAGTTTTAAGGATAGTCTCAGGTGCTGGTGTGGGCCTTTGAAAGCACATCAAAGGTAATCTGGGCCACACAGAAACAGAAACAGCAAGAACTCCCAGAGGATCTGGGTGGAGCGCCTATATGGTTTTTTAAAATTTGTTTTGGTTTTTGAGACAGAGTCTCAATTTGTCGCCCAGGCTGGAGTGCAGTGGCACGATCGCTCACTGCAACCTCCGCCCCACGCCCCCCAACCCTGGGTTCAATCGATTCTCCTGCCTCAGACTCCCGAGTAGCTGGGATTTACAGGCACATACCACCACACCCAGCTAATTTTTGTATTTTTCGTAGAGATGGGGTTTCGCCATGTTGGCCAGGCTGGTCTTGAACTCCTGACCTCAGGTGATCTGCCTGCCTCGGCCTCCCAAAGTGCTGGGATTACAGCTGTGAGCCACCATGCCCAGCCGTTTTTGTTTTTGTTTTTGAGACCGAGTCTTGCTCTGTCGCCCAGGCTGGAGTGCAGTGGCCGGATCTCAGCTCACTGCAAGCTCCACCTCCCGGGTTTATGCCATTCTCCTGCCTCAGCCTCCCAAGTAGCTGGGACTACAGGCGCCCGCCACCTCGTGCGGCTAGTTTTTTGTATTTTTTAGTAGAGACGGGGTTTCACCGTGTTAGCCAGGATGGTCTCAAATCTCCTGACCCGGTGATCCACACGTCTCGGCCTCCCAAAGTGCTGGGATTACAGGCTTGAGCCACCACGCCCGGCCGCCGTTTTTTTTGTTTGGTTTGTTTTTTTTTTGACACAGTCTCACTCTGTTGCCTAGTCTGGAGTGCAGTGGCAAGATCTCAGCTCACTGCAACATCCGCCTCCTGGGTTCAAGCAATTTTTCTGCCTCAGCCGCCCGAGTAGCTGAGATTACAGGAGCCTGCCATCACGCCCAGCTAATTTTCGTATTTTTAGTAGAGATGGGGTTTCACCATGTTAGCCAGGCTAGTGTCAAACCCCTGACCTCAAGAGATCTGCCGGCCTCAGCCTCCCAAAGTGCTGAGATTACAGGTATGATCCACCGTGCCTGGCCCAGCCTTACTGTTCTCGGAGAAACAGATTTGCAAACGTGCAACAAGATTCTTCTAACAAGAATCATTGGTGGCCAGTGGATTGGAGGGAGAAAGGTACGGAGGGTGATGCAGTAGCCCGGATCAGGGATTTCTAAGGCCTAGGCTAATCCTTAACTAGAAAGGACAGTATCAGTAACTGACGATATCAGGTAAAGTAAAAAGTGAGGCACCAGAACCCTGGGTAGGTGGAATAACAACCTTGAAGACAGGGTGGTTGTAGTGGGATAAGGCATTCGAATTTCAATTCTTTTCTTGCTTGATTTTTTTTTAGAAGCTGGGATTACAAACACCTGCCACCACACCTGGCTAATTTTTGTATTTTTAGTAGAGATGGGGTTTTACCATGTTGGCCAGGCTGGTCTCGTCGAACTCCTGACTTCAGGTGATCCGTCCGCCTTGGCCTCTCAAAGTGCTGGGACATATGTGAGCCACCGCACTTGGCCGCTTCACTTTTATTTCTTATTTCTTATGCTGCCAGGCACCTGGCATTCACTGCCCCTTTCAGTTCTCCAGTGGCAAGTTAACAGCCCCTCCTACTGCCATTCTAACACAGATATTTCTTTTCTTTTCTTTTTTGAGATAGTCTCACTGTCGCTCAGATTGGAGTGCAATGGCATGATCTCGGCTCACTGCAACCTCTGCCTCCCGGGTTCAAGTAATTCTCCTGCCTCAGCCTCCTGAGTAGCTGAGATTACAGGCGTGCGCCACCATGCCTGGCTAATTTTTCTATTTTTTGTAGAGATGGGGCTTCATCGTTTTGGCCAGGCTGGTCTCGAAATCCCAACCTCGTGATCCACCCACCTCAGCCTCCCAAAGTGCTAGGATTACAGGCATGAGCCACCATGCCTGTCAGATGTTTCTTGATTTGTAACATCTGAGAGACCCATCCTCAGGCCCTAAGCATTCCACTCCTCTCATAATTGTTTCCAAGCCCAATAACCACATTATAAATCAAAGGAGATTCAGAGAATGGCCAAAGGGAATGTTTACTGAGTACCTACCCTGTCTGGCACTCTGCAATACACTTGTATATAGATAAGACATATAGTTCAACCATTACATAGTTATATGATTGATAGTTATACATGGGTTAACTGCTGGGGATTGGTTCCAGGACCACCTGTGAATACCGAAATCTGCAGGTGCTCAAGTCCTATAGTTGGCCCTGCCAAACAGCAGATATGAAGTCAGCTCTTCAGATCTGTGGGTTCTGCATCCTTACAATATTTCCTTTCCTTTTCTTTTCCTCCCTTCCTCCCTCTCTTTCTTTCCTTTTTTCTGGGGGGGGGGGGGGAGATGGAGTCTTGCTGTGTCAGCCAGGCTAGAGTGCAGTGGTGCGATCTCAGCTCACTGCAACCTCCACCTCCTGGGTTCAAGCAGTTCTCCTGCCTCAGCCTCCCAAGTAGCTGGGATTACAGGCACACGTCACCACGGCCGGCTGTTTTGTAGTTTGAGTAGAGATCCGGTGTTTCACAATGTGGGCCAAGCTGGTTTTGAACTCCTGACCTCAAGTATCCGCTTGCCTCGGCCTCCCAAAGTGCTGCGATTACAGGCGTGAGCTGCCGCACCTGGCCTTTTTTTTTTTTTTTTTTTTTTTTCTGAGGCAGAGTTTCGCTCTTGCTGCCCAGGCTGGAGTGCAATGGCACGATCTTGGCTCACCACAACCTCTGCCTCCCAGGTTCAAGCGATTCTCCTGTCTCAGCCTCCCGAGTAGCTGGGATTACAAGCATGCACCACCACACCTGGATAATTTTGTATTTTTAGTAGAGATGGGGTTTCTCCACATTGGTCAGGCTGGTCTCAAACTCCCCACCTCAGGTGATCTGCCTGCCTCGGCCTCCCAAAGTGGTGGGATTACAGGAGTAAGCCACTGCGCCCAGCCTCCTTCTTTTCTTTCCCCCCCTTTTTTTTTGAGACAGGGTCTCACTCTGTCACCCAAGCTGGAGTGCAGTGGAAGGATTATAGCTCACTCAGCCTCGACCTCCTGGGTTTAAGCAATCCCTCTGCCTCACCCTCCCGAGTAGGTGGGACTACAGGCGCGGGCCCCCAGGCCCAGCTAATTTTTTTTTCCCCAAATTTTTAGTAGAAAGGAGGTCTCTTATGCTGCCCAGGCTGGTCTTGAAATCCTGGCCAGAAGTGATCCTCCTGCTTGGATTCCAAAAGTGCAAGATTACAGGTGTGAGCCACCATGACTAAACACTGTATTTGCAACCTGCTCTTCGTTGAATCTTCAAAGGTGGGACACGCAGCTATGGAGGGCCGATTATATATGGTTGGACCATACATATATAAATGGCTTAACTTTTACTGACTCTCATAGAATCCTCACACTTGTACACCTTACCCCGTGGAAGGTCAGAACTCAAGATTCATTTTTCACTGCCCAAAGTATTCTCCACCGTATCCACTGCCTTTGGCCAGTTTCCGTCCAGGAGACCTGTGGTTTTGGGGCTCGTTCTTTCTCTTTTTTTTTTTTTTTAATTTTTGAGGTGGAGTCTCGCTCTGTCACCTAGGCTGGAGGGCAGTGGCGTGATCTCGGCTCACTGAAAGTTCTGCCTCCCGGGTTCACGCCATTCTCCTGCCTCAGCCTCCCCAGTAGCTGGAATTACAGGCGCCCACCACCACACCCAGCTAATTGTTTTCTGTTTTTTAGTAGAGACGGGGTTTCACCATGTCAGCCAGGATGGTCTCGATCTCCGGACCTCGTGATCCACCCACCTCAGCCTACCAAAGTGCTGGGATTATAGGCGTGAACCACTGCGCTCGGCCTTTTTTTTTTTTTTTTTTTTTTTTTTTTTTTTTGAGACAGAGTCTTGCTCTTGGTCCCCAGGCTGGGGTGCAATGGCGGGATCTTGGCTCACTGCAACCTCTGCCTCCCAGGTTCAAGCGATTCTCCTGCTTCAGCCTCCTGAGTAGCTGGGACTACAGGCGCGTGCCACCACGCTTGGCTAATTTTTGTATTTTTAGTAGAGACGGGGTTTCACCATGTTGGGCAGGCTGGTCTTGAACTCCTGACCTCAGGTGATCTGCCCGCCTCGGCCTCCCAAAGTGCTGGGATTACAGGTGTGAGCCACCGCTCTGGCCAACTTGTCCTTTTTTTTAAAAATTGAGACGGAGTCTCGCTTGTCGCCTAGGATGGAGTGCAGTGGCACAATCTCGGCTCACTGCAACCTCCGCCTCCCGGGTTCAAGCGATTCTCCTGCCTCGGCCTTCCGAGTAGCTGGGACTACAGGCGCGTGCCACCACGCCCGGCTAATTTTTTGTAGTTTTAGTAGAGACGGGGTTTCACTGTGTTAACCAGGATGGTCTTCATCTCCTGACCTGATGATCCGCCCACCTCGGCGTCTCAAAAGTACTGAGATTCGGCCTCTCAAAGTACTAAGATTACAGGCGTGAGACACCACGCCCAGCCCAACTCGTCCTTTCTTTAGACTATCCTGTGAGGATGATTTATGGGCTATCTCTGAACATACCCGTTCTGCTTTCCCCGCCCCAACTGTATCCCAAATAAGGGATACAGTCTCTTCAACCTTCAAAAACGGGGCACTGGCTGGGAACGGTGGCTCACGCCTGTACTCCGAGCCCCCTGTAATCCTAGTACTTTGGGAGGCCGAGGCGGGCGGATCACCTGAGGTCCGGAGTCAGAGACCAGTCTGGCCAACAGGGTGAAGCCCTGTCTCTACTAAAAATACAAAAATTAGCCGTGCGTGGTGGCGCGCACTTGTGATCCCAGCTACTCAGGAGGCTGAGGCAGGAGAATTGCTTGAACCCGGGAGGCAGAGGTGGCAGTCAGCCGAGATCACGTCACTGCACTCCAGACTCGGCAACAGAGCTAGACTCCATCTCAAAAAAAACAAAAAAAGGTGAGCGACATTAGGCCAGCTCGAGTGTGCGGCTCCAGGCCACCAGGGCGGACGCTCTGACTCCGCCCTGTTAAAACGTGGGCAGCTCCCGCTGAAAACTGGCACATCTTCGCTTCCTCAAGCACCAGGGCCTTTAAAATGGTTCAGCTGGCCGGACGCGGTGGCTCACGCCTGTAAATCCCAGCACTTTGGGAGGTGGAGGCTGGCGGATCACGAGGTCCAGAGATTGAGACCATTCTGGAAAACATGGTGAAACCCCGTCTCTACTAAAAATATAAAAATTAGGTGGGCGTGGTGGCGCGCGCCTGTAGTCCCAGCTACTCGGGAGGCTGAGGCAGAAGAATCGCTTGAACCCGGAGGCGGAGATTGCAGTGAGCCGAGATCACGCCACTGCACTCCAGCCTGGGCGACAGAGCATGACTCCGTCTCTAAATAAATAAATAAATAAATAAAAGGTTGAGTTGAGTCATCGCATGAGGTAAGTCTGTCTCCTCTCCTCGACCATAGGCTGCAGCCACAGGTCCTCATGGAAAACCAGGAGCTCCAAGACTGCCGCACACTCAACATCCAGCTCGTCGCGGGGCCGCGAGGGACGGCCGCAGAAGCCAATCGGCTCCTGCTACGTCACAGACCCCACCCTCAAACCTTGAGGAGCCCGCCCCACGCACTGCTGACCCGGAGGCAGAAGAGCTGCGTGGCGTCCGACTCTGGCGTCACTTTCCCTCCCGCAATGGCGGCACAGGGAGCTGCTGCGGCGGTTGCAGCGGCGACTTCAGGGGTCGCGGGGGAGGGCGAGCCAGGGCCCGGGGAGAATGCGGCCGCCGAGGGGACCGCCCCATCCCCGGGCCGCGTCTCTCCGCCGACCCCGGCGCGCGGCGAGCCGGAAGTCACGGTGGAGATCGGAGAAACGTACCTGTGCCGGCGGCCGGATAGCACCTGGCGTGAGGGCGGGGCCCAGGGCCGGGGGCTGGGCGGAGCTCAGGGCCAGGGGGCGGGGCGGGGCCAGAGGACGGGCTCTCCGTGAGGGCGAGATCCGGGGGCTGGGAGTGGAGAGGAGGAGGGGCGGGGTTTGAGGAAAGAACGCCGCGATCCAGGCGCTGAGAAACCAGCCGGGTTGTGGGAGGCTGTGGACCTTTGATGATGTGGAGCGACACCTACAAGCCCACCACTCAGGCCTTCACCAGGATTGTTCCCATTCCACTTCTTTGTCCAGTCTTAGGCTTCATTCCTTTTTCTTGCTAACGCTGCTTCTTCACCCGTCTCTTGTCTCTGCGTCTTCTCTTTCCATATGTCCCTGGCAGCCATCCGCAGAGAGACCTTCCAGAAACAACAGGCTTCCCTTTCCTAATGTTCTGCTGCCTTCTCTCATTTTCAAAATTAACCCCAAACTCCTTAGAGTGGCATTCATTTTTGTGACCTCTCCAGTTTGTAGCCAACCCTAGCAAAGGGCATTGCCAGGCCAGAACACACTGTCCTCTGAAGACCACACGCCCTTTACCACCTGTGCCCTCTGCTTGGAATGCGTTTTCTTCCCTTTCTCCTTGTTCGCCTGCCTAGCTCCTACTCATCCTCTTAACTTCATATCCTTTGTGATGTCATCCTTGATTCCCCTTCAGGCGAAGTGAGTGGTTCCCTTCTCTGTGTTCCTGCAACATTTTTTTCGTACCTCAGTCATAGTTTTTGTAACATTATGTTGTAATTTTCTCTCTCTGTGTTCCTCCATCATACTGGGAACTTCTGGAGGGCAGGACTTCTTGTGATTCATCACTGTGTCCTCTGTACCCAGCAACAACGCAGCATAGGGCCAGACACATAGTGGTTGCCTTACTCACTTATTGAATGCTCTGCTAATTGTCAGGTGCTCTGCTAAAAATTTTGGAGGCATTAACTCACCTTCTAAGGTTGGCACTATTATCCCTTTTTTTTTTTTGGGGGGGGACAGGATCTTGCTCTGTCACCCAGGTGGGAGTGCCATGGCGCTGTGACGGCTCACTGAAGCCTAGACCTTCTAGGCTCAAGTGATCCTCCCACCTCAACCTCTCAGAGTGTTGGGATTACTGGCATGAGCCACTGTGCCCAGCTGTTATCCCTTTTCACAGATGAAGAGACTGAGGCTCAGAAAGATGGAATAACTGGCTCAGTTACACATAGCTAGGAAGTCGGGAGCTGCAATTTTATATATTTTGTTTGTTTGTTTTGTTTTGTTTGTTTGAGACGGAATCGCACCCTGTTGCCAGGCTGGAGTGCAGTGGCACCATCTTGGCTCACTGCAATCTCTGCCTCCCGGGTTCAAGCCATTCTTCTGCCTCAGCCTCCTGAGTAGCTGGGACTACAGGTGTGCGGTGCCACGCCCAGCTGATTTTTGTATTTTTAGTGGAGACGAAGTTTCACCATGTCGGCCAAGATGGTCTTGACCTCTTGACCTCGTGATCCACCCACCTCGGCCTCCCAAAGTGTTGGGATTACAGGCATGAGCCATGGTGCCCAGACCTGGAATTATATATTAATGTAGGCTATCTTAATCCAGAGTCAGCACTCATGATCCCTGAACAAATGAGCAACTGAGGGTATATGGTAAAATAAGCATTGAATTTAGAGTCAGACTTAAATTCAGTTAAGTATCAGCTCTTATCACTTCAAATCTGTGACCCTGGGTAAGCCTCAGTTTTGTTTTGTTTTGTTTTTTGGGGTTCTTTTTTTCTTTTTGAGACAGAGTCTTGCTCTTGTCACCCAGGCCACAGTGCAGTGGTATAATCCCGGCTCACTGCAACCTGTGCCTCCCAGGTTCAAGCAATTCTCCTGCCTCAGCCTCCCGAGTAGCTGGGATTACAGGTGTGTGCCACCACACCTGACTCTTTTTTTTTTTTTTTGTATTTTTAGTAGAGATGGAGTTTTGCCATGTTGACCAGGCTGGTCTCCAGCTCCTGGCCTCAAGTGATCTTTCCATCTCGGCCTCCGAAACTACTGGGATTACAGGTGTGAGCCACACACCCAGCCAGTTAATTTCCCCCCTTTTTTTTTTTGAGGCAGAGTTTCACTCTTGTTGCCCAGGCTGGAGTGCAATGGCGTGATCTCGGGTCACTGCAACCTCTGCCTCCCGGGTTCAAGTGATTCTCCTGCCTCAGCCTCCCCAGTAGCTGGGATTACCGATGTGCGCTGCCACGCCCAACTAATTTTGTATTTTCAGTGGAGACGGAGTTTCTCCATGTTGGTCAGGCTGGTCTCGAACTCCCAACCTCAGGTGATCTGCCCGCCTCGGCCTCCCAAAGTGCTGGGATTCTAGGCGTGAGCCACCGCACGCAGCCCCAGTTATTTTCTCATTCATAAAATAGTAATAACAGCCCCAACCTGGTCCACCTCACAGTTGTGGCAGTGATTGAGTAGAATGGCAGAGGTGAACTAGTGAGGTTAGCTGATGCGTGGCCCTGGATTCTGGAAACTGCTCCTCAGTGTGCAGGATTCCTTTTGTTCCAGTCTTACCTTCCTGATAACCCTAGCCTTTTTCCATCACAGATTCTGCTGAAGTGATCCAGTCTCGAGTGAACGACCAGGAGGGCCGAGAGGAATTCTATGTACACTATGTGGGCTGTGAGTGGCTTGGTGCATCTGGGCCTGGGTGCGGGGAGTTGGGTGCCCTGGCAGCACTCTCATGGCCCATCCTTACAGTTAACCGGCGGCTGGACGAGTGGGTAGACAAGAACCGGCTGGCGCTGACCAAGACAGTGAAGGATGCTGTGCAAAAGAACTCAGAGAAGTACCTGAGTGAGCTCGCAGAGCAGCCTGAGCGCAAGATCACTCGCAACCAAAAGCGCAAGCATGATGAGATCAACCATGTGCAGAAGGTCCGGATCCCTTCCCATCCACAGGCCCAGGAGGCCTAGCTATCTCTGCCAGCTCCCTTGGGTCTCTTGGGCCCCAGTGCCAAAACCATAGCAAATCCCATTTCTTAAGCTCCTGTAGTGTGTCAGGGACTTTACCTACTTCCTCTTACTTATTTTTCATAGCTAAGGAAACAGGCTTAGAGGGTAAGGGCTTCGCTGCAGTCTCACAGCAAGGAAATGGCACAGCTGGGACTAGAACTCAGGCCTCCTGCACCAGTAGCCTCTTTTGTCTCCTAGTGGCTGTGTCTTAGTAGAAAAATGACTTGAAGTTTAGTGGGAAGACGAGAATGTTATTGGGCAGTTGCTATAGCCAGGCACCCTGCCAAGTCCTGTTTGTGTATAAGCTCCTCATTCTTCCCAACAGTTCAACACTCAGGAATAGTTACTTTTTGGTAGGTGAGGAAGCAGGCTCAGAGAGATTAAGTAACATGCCCAAGGTCACACAGGCAGTAAAACGGTGGGCTGGAATTAGAATAATAATGCCAAACACTTGTTAGCCAGTGAG